>NC_066382.1:3062037-3368240 GCF_013377495.2 Cygnus atratus | reverse complement strand
TGTTTGATTTGCACTCCTTCGGTATCTCAGCCATTGATGGAGCTGATCTCCAAATGGTGGCTGAGTGTTTTTATGTGTGTGACACATCCATAATGGCCAGTACTTAACTCGGAAGGATTCATAGGCTTAGTTCTTGTAATTGTATTTGCAGTTGGATATTCATTTGTGTTACTATCGTATACAGTTAATCATTCAACTGCTTAAGGAAGTACAGGAGGAGTAGAGGATGATCTCCCAGGTACGAGATTGGTTCGAAGTACAGTAAGCAAAATATCTCAGTGCTTTTTCCATGCTGCAGAGAGCAGTTTGTACTTTGATCCTAAAAAATGCGGTGGGACAAGAATGCAAAACATGTCCTCATATGAATTTGTAAATCTAATAGTAGATGCGGAGATATATGCCGAGTCCCTGCGAGATAAGGCAAAGTGAACCGCAGTCTGCGTCGGCACAAGGGTAAAACGCCCTTCTAGTGCATCACATAAATTGTCACTATTACCTGTATATAGAGACATAAACAAAAAATGTGGGGGTGTTCTTTGTGTCTTCACTAAAGTTTAATTTATACTTTTATCCCTGGGTCTGATTCTGCCCCCAAACTCTTTGTGACATCTGGATCTGGGCCGGCAAGGTACCCTTATGCTTTGCATTCCAGTGAGAGGTGCCAGCTCAGTTAAGGATCCAAAGGGAAAGAGCAATCGGGAGCGATGTCCTTTTAATACCTCTCCACCATGTTCCACATGCATATTTATTGTGCTATTTTGGCAAAGTAGGACACCAGAGCGCTTTGCAGCTCTCTCCTCAGGCTCTTGATGTTCACCCTAGGGACTGGCAGAGAGCTGGTGTTTCACACTGTGACTAGGAGAACAAAACTAGGCGATATCTCACCAGATCCTCAGTGGATTCAAGTGGGTTTCACTCTGGAGCTCTCCAGTGTGCTCATGGATGCTGAGGATCCAGGCCTCAGAGGAAGTAGGTTGGTACCTGAGCAGCCTTGGTGTCTCCTGCCCCCGGTGTGGCTGCACCTGCATGCACAGAGCAGCACAGATAAACGCTGCTCTCCTCCTGCTTACACCATCCTGCCTTGTTCTTTATTCGCCGTATGCTCTAAGCCCTATGCCCCAAATCTCTCCTTTGCTCAGCACTTTGTACAGCATAGGGCATCGTCACCTTGCATTGCCAGTGTAACAACAATATTCCAATAATATTACAATATTACTGGGCAGGAACTCTGCCCAGCCATGGGCTCTGCCCCAGCACAGCACAAGCAGGGACTCAGAAAAGCACGGTGGGACTCAGCCCCCTACAAACAATGGAAATGCAGAGTCCCTTGTGCAGGTGATAAAACACAGAGTACGTTGCAGTATTTGTATTCACAATGCAACCCATTTTCCGTCTGTCAGTGCAGATACCGACTCGACTTTACATATAAAATGTAAAGTATTTTTTTACACTCACTTTCAAGCGTAACCCAGTGCTACACAACTGCTTACACCAACTTCGGCAGAAAAAGATGGTGCTCATCAGCTTCCAGGAACAGACCTTGGGCTCTAAGGAAAATTCAGCATATCGTGCCCTGCCTCTCATTCCGAGGAGAAAACTACCTGCAAACAGAGGAATTAAATCTTTTAAAGTTATAAAATAAAGAACTATAATTGCTGCGTATTTTCCAAAGAATACCCCCAGCTAGTTAGCAGGATGAAAGATTAAGTTCTAGATCGTGGGTCTGAGGGAGCAGTCCCCAGAGGCCTAGTTCTGAATTCACAGGCAGCGCTCAATTTTCAAGGCTGCCGTGTGGACACACGTTTCTTCAGATACTAAATGAACTGTATGCCCTAGAGATCCTTCCTGTCGCTGTTCCATCTCTGTGAAAGACATCAGTGAAGCTATTTGCGCTCTCCTGCTTTGGTGAAGGGGAAATATCAGAATAGAGATGCTGAATGCACTTAGGCCAGGGCAGGACTGGCCTCCAGCCTTCCCCACCTAATTTGTGCTGCAGGCTCCTGACCCCTCTGTCTGGGAATCCTTCCAGATCTAGAATTGGCCCCAAAAGGTGAGCACGAGAAGCCCCAACACCCCCACCTCCCCTTGAAGACACCAGGCCTTCCTTTTAACTGCATTGCCCTTGCCTTGCAGAAGGAAAGTTAAATACTGAAAAGTCTGGCACCTCCAAAAGGAGGTGAGAAGCTGGGGGCTTTATTCGCTCAAAAATAAGATTTGTCTCCCCAAGTCTGGCTTTATTGCTATTTTCTGTAATCAAGAATTCCACAACAAAAAATATCGCATCAAATTTTTGCAAATACTTTTTATTTCATGCATCATCTATGTTTATTTTAAGAGTTCATGAAACAAATGACATCCACCTGCCTTCCTCACCCCACACCACCTACTCCTTCGTGTTTCTCCCTGAGCTGAGGGGTGAATTACTGTCCTGGAAACAGACTGAAATGCCATAAAAATAAGGTCTTGTTGCCCGATCAGTGAGATAGCTGGTGCTGCACCACTTACAGGCTGAACCACATTAGAGCTTTTGCAGAAGAGACAGGTCATCTCCATGGTTTTTCTTTAAACTACAGAACATCCTACTTTGTCTTATTATTAGTAACAGAGAGAAAGTGCTGGAGTTCTGGTTTTGTAACTGTAGTGCTCAGAGGTGACGAGCTATAAGACATACAAGGAGCCTCGGCTCGTCCTTGTGGCATTCACAGTGAAGGAGAAAGGAAAAGAAAAGCTACTCTGTGTATAATCTGAGCGATCAAACGTGGCAGCTCCACACATCTTTTATTTAGGGAATTCCTTTTTGTCTGAGCACGTGGATTCAGAGATTTTGATCCCCAAACCACCCACCCCGGGGAAACAAAAAGCCAGCTGGCTTCATCCTGCTTATTTGTTTATAACAAATACGAGTTTTAAGAGGTATCTTTATGCCAACGCAGCATGCCGAGGCAGTTTATGGCTGTCCGAAACGTTTCGCTGCGAGCGTGGTAGCCTCCAGCAGGTGAGAAATCACAAGTACCATATCCTAATACTGTATAATAGAGATTTTACGGCCATGAGTGGATGTCAGGAAAATTGCTGGTTCCTCTGCTGGCTTCCTGCCCCTGCGAGGAGGTACAATACGTGCCGGCCTTGAAGCCCTGGCTGAACGTGCGCTGCCTCACCACCGCCGTGCCCCCAGGTGGTGATGGAGGAACATCGTGTTGGGGAGCTAGGAGCACATCATTTAAGGCGCTCAGCACCCAGAAAGGCTAAAAAGGCACACCAGAGGGATGAGAACGAGCTGGCAGAAAGCCCACAAAGTGCTGAGGCCACGGCTGGACCTGGTGGCCTTGGGCACAGGAGAGCCGGTCACCGCCGAGATGAGAGTGTGCATTCCTCATCACTCATCCCCTGCTGAGGTCTAGAGGCAAAATGCTCACAATGACGTGATGGTGAGCATGCTGTTTCATTGTCTGAAGGGTTAAAACGTATGTTTTCGTAAACATGCAGGTTCCTTAATTCCTTAAATTTTTATTGCTTTGCAATATGCTATGCTCTTGTCTAAGCTTTTTCCTGGGTCTAGTTGTTTACTTTTAATTGTATAATCTTTATGAACATTCAGAAACTCATAGAACACCTTTTAAAATTATTTCCCTTATTTATTTGCATTTACTGAGACCTACATAATATTTATAAAAATTCTGCATGTGAGGATGACACATTGCTTCTGGACCCAGAAAACTGGAGGTCTGGAATGACAGATTAATTAGCTGTTAAATAAAAGCGAAGGGGGAACAGGGAGAGAAATTGCCTTATCTTTTGCTTAACATAAGGCAAGCATGGGGTTAAAATCACTCCAAGCCAGACATCTGATCAGCCAACTCCTGGAGGTGTGCCCACTGAGGAGGTGTTAATTTGGGAGGACTGGAGCATAAATAGGCAAGCCCAAGCCTAGGAAGGTTTTTTTTTCCTCCTTTTGTTGTGCCTTTTTCTTGGTGAGCTGAAGATAGAAAACTGCGAATCAAGTCTTGGAGGATAATCTTGAAGAAAGTGAGCTATGATTACAAATTTGATGCCCACTGATGTCTCACCTGCGTGGCAGGTGGCAGTGATTTCCATTTTATGGAAGCTCTTTCACTTGGCGAGGTCTTCTGGAAGATAGTGCTGTGCTGTCGTGCCCGGCTCTTCAAAAAGTGTTTCCTACCCTCTGTGTGTAGCGGGTAGCTCAACCTAGCGAGCAGGTTATTTTCTGTAAGCCTCTCTTGCCATAAGCTGAACTAATTCAAATCAAAATATAAGTTTTAAAGCTAGCAATGGATTTCCTCCGTTATTCGAGATGACAGCTCAAAGCTGAATTTGTGGGCAAGTCTGGGAACACAAAAGCAAGGGTTTGTACAAAGAGGTAATAGCTTTTAGTAGACGAATCTGTTAAGCTTTCAGCTGTGAGAATGGCTGAAAGAAAATTGCCCTGAGCTTTAATAGAGAGATCCAGAGATAGGGATGTGAGGCTGGGGATCATGTGCTGCTAGTCTCCAAAACTATGGGAGCTATTTACCTTCATAAAAGCAATTTAAAAAAAAAAAAAATGCCAGGCTCCTTCCTCTTTCAGCAGCTACATGCGTGCCTTTTGAAGTATGCTGTGAATTTCCTGGATGTGAGAAAGGTATTTACAAAATTATCAACCTCTTGCTCAGGAACAGCAAATGTAAGCCCCCAGGGACAGCTTAATAAATGGCAGAAACCTCATTCTTGGTGCTGCTGTGAGCAGGAGAGCCATCAAACCTCCCAGTTTCGGGGGCTGCAACAGAAGTCTCCTGGCAGGAAATCCTGTTGCGCAAATCTGTTTCCTTCTTGCTTCCTCTGCTGTAAAGTTTTTATTTTTATTTTTTTTTCCAGAAACAATCCATCTCCTGAACGTCGTGGAGGGCCGAGAAAACTGATTTTGTTGTTTCTTAATTTATCCTTTGCTTGACTTTTCTCTTAGGTCCTTTTGATAAATGCTAGAACAGAGCTTGCTCTCTCCAAGATGCTCTCGTGCTCTTTTCTTTTCACTTGGGGAAATCTGTAAGTGCTGAGCTGTGAGCTGGTTTTTCTGAGACTCGGTGAGCCTCCTGTGAGCAGAGCACAGACATGAAGGAGAATAGAGGAATGCAGCGAACACTGACAATGGATAAGGCAGTGAGAAAATGCAGCAGTTCGCTCCAGTCCAGATGAAGAAGCTTTTCAGGGGAGGAGAGCAAATTTCCCTCGCCGCTTCATAAATTGTGCTGCTCTGACAGTTGCTCAGGTGTGCCTGGGATGGCAGGGACTTCATTTTTGGCGCAAAAAGAAAGATGAGTTTTGGTCTCTGTATGTGACCATATACTTCACATATTGAAACGATTGTGGCCTTTGTTTTTAATATGTAATAGAGGGGTTGCAGAAATTATGGCTCTATATTTTGAAAATGCAGTTAACAATTCTGATTGCTCAAGAACATGATGCTCCAGCTCCTGCCCTCAACTTGGTACCAGCAATCTTGCTCAGATATTGCTCCTTCTTTCCCAAACACATTCAAGTTGATTTTGTAGCAGGACTCATGCCAGCATGTGTTGTGTTCGGGGACACCTGGGCAACACACCGATCTCTTCAGACTGAGATGTGCCTTCACTGACACCAATTTTTGTGCTTATCAGGACAAATGAAAAAAATCCTACCAAAGCAGAATGCAATTTAGTTTTTAATAAAACTTAAATGGAAGTCAATATATCACTGGGAATCTCTTTTCAATGTGATAATAATTAAAGCTATATATAACTGGGATCATTAAAACTTTAATATACTCTCATGTTTATTTATATAGCTCATATTTAATCTTTGTACTCACACCAAGAGCCTCAGGAGTGATTTTGTTCCTCCTCACCTCTTTGCCCTCCCTCCCCTTCTCCCTGGTTGTGAAATGCATAGATAATGTTTACAAAGCCAAGGAAATTGGACAAGATTTAAACCTTATTAGGTGTAATTCATTTAATTATGCATATTTGGTAAATTTACCCTCAACTAAGCATGCGGAAATAAATGGTTCATTAAGAATGATGAATATTTATGTTTTTCCACTTCCTACCTTTGCGTGCTTGGCAAATATTTGCATGTGAAGACACTGCTTTGTTATATCACAAAGAAAGAACACCCAAGGAGAGAAGAAAACGTATAACACCACTACTACAATTTGCAGAGTGCTGTTTATAGTGCTAGGAAGTTTAGCTAATAGAAACATAAATCATCCTGATGCTCTTCCATACCCGTATAGAAATTGTTTAAATTGAGTAGAGTGGAAGATTCTCCCAATGCTGGAAATCAGCAGATAGTTGGGCAAAAAAATATATAATTTTGTTTAAACAGGGGGATCTAGAGAATTTTCAATCAGTGTTGTATTTATCTATTCAAATTGCTTAGTTGCACAGGCTGTTGTGTACTTGGACAGTCCTTTTCAATACACTTTTCCAGGCAAGCTTTGCCTGTAATATTTAGCATCGGACAATCTGCTTTGGAGGTTGTAGTCTTCGCTTAGGTTACACACAGGTGCTTACACTGATTAAACTGAATAATAGCTGTGGTCTTAAATTTCTAAGCTGAAATTAGTTCCTTACTAAAGGAAATATAAAGGTGTGCACCTGCCATGTGTTGCCTTACAATTATCAGGGGTTTTTTTATGCATATAAAAGCTGCATTTTGCAGTTCTCATTTATACAGTGTCAACATTTCTGACCAAATGCTGATAAGCAAGCTCATAAATCATTGTCTCGCAATGGGGAAGAAACATTTAAGAAAACTGCTAGAAATCTATTCTAACATTCACGGTTCTGGCACAAACATCACCAAAGCTAACAAATAACATTCTTGTTTGGAAAGAAGTGGCCCGTGACACTCGGGTTCCTCCCAGCACGGGTCCTGCTGCCGGGGCTGGATGCTGGGGGGAATTTGCAGCCTGACAGCCCTGCTCTGAGAGGGGGACGAGGCATGGGCCAGCGGTTGCAAAGGCATCTGTGCAAACAGCTGCCCTTGGCTCTCGCTAGCTTGCTGCAGGCACAGGGTGAAGGGGAGATAAAGATGATGAGCAATTTCAGCACGTCTGGCTTCCCGATGGAGCCGAGGAGGTCTCTAGTTTGCATGCCGTAACTCCGCCGACCTGCAACCGTCGCTTCGTGGCAGAACACCTGATGCGACCGAGGAGGAGTTGACTCAGAAATGTCATCTTTAAAAATAGAAGGCTTCGAAAGTCGTAGGACAGCCCTGCGGCTCGGGGAGGTCGGTCGTCCTCCTACACATGCAAAATAGCAACAGAATAAAGGGTGGGGAGCGGGCTGGGATGGAACAAAACCTGAGCCATAATGACAAATGTCCCTTGCGGACTGAATTTGCTGTTGTTCCTATGGTTCCTAATCCACGCTTTGCAGATATCTAGGAATGCGTAGATTACTTCAGAGAGATTTACATATTGGTATTTAGCTAAGAAAAATAGCACTGCTTCCTCCTGCGCAGGAATCCTTCACAAAGGGCTCCGCAGTTCCATTAAGAGAATAAAAAGAAAGAAAGAAAACCAGAAATGGTTGAAAAGCACCATACAAAAGAGAAGTTTTCAAGCTTCTGTTCTTTCTTTGTATACTACAGTAAGAGCAGTGTAATTACGTAGGCAAAACGATTTTGTTGTCTGGTAAGCAGAATGCTTACAATGACTCCGAGCTTTTCACCACTGTCTACAAAACCACAAGCGTGGTAGCAGATTGCCAGTGACAGCGTGGCAATATTCTTTATGGTAAACAGAGTTACAGAGCGTTGGTTTTCATGTTTTGAAGAGAAAGGAGGTTTATCATCAGGGACAAAATTTTATGCTTCTGAACTTACTGTTTTTTTGCTTTTCTAAACAGGAACAAGTCCAGTTTCAAAGCGATATTCTTATTAACACTTGATTGCATTTCCTTTAACTGCTTGTTTTTATGATGTGTTTTTATCTCCAGTCCTTTCTAGCTGGGTTTCCCGGGATAAAACTTGAATTTCAGCTGACATTTTAAATGTGGACTCCCAAAATATTTTAAATGGTAAGGTATTTCTAAATTTGCACAGGTAGGAAGGTAATACAGGGTGATTCTAGCCTGAAGAGAAAAGGGCTTGAGTTATTCTATGATAATTTGTAGCAAGCTTGGACGTAAGAATCATCCCATTGTTTTTAAATGTCTTTTGTTCACTATCAGACTACATGTAGTCTGTGGAATCCTTATCTCATAGCCTGCTGTAAAACAAACAGCTATTATGCCCATCTGTTTTGTTCTTTTGAACTCTGGAAATATCTCCTGTGTGGATCAAGCCTGTGACTGCTTTTATTTTATCTTCTCTGCTAAAACTTGCAGGGTTTACCATAAAAAGCGCTTGCAATTTAATTTTCCTTTCTAGAGCATTGCCTTAAGGGAAAAAAAATGTGTAAAGGAAACTTGTAATTAAAATAAAGTCAAGTGATATGCATGTTCTTTCTGGTGCTATTAAAAATCCCAGCTCAAAAGAAATAGTAGAACAAGTTGTTTTAGTGGTAGTACATTAGTTTCAAACTGTCCATGAAAATCGTTCTGGAATAGTCCCCTTCCCACCAGCACCCCTGGGCTTCTGCTTGATAGGAGCATCACACACGGCAGCAGACAGACCCATATGTTTTATTTCAAATGCCTAAAATTTGAAATACCTTTTGGCTTTTTTTGGTGTTTCTCAAAAAGGTGTTTCATTCCCATAACCCAGATAATGAGAAGCAAGGGAATCATCTTCATATTTCTCAATTAACAGTTAGGTATTCCCAGGATGCTAACTGTACAACCACCTCAATCTATCCAATTACACTGGTAATATAGTTCTCCTGAATGGCTGCTATATGTGACACGAATATATCAAGATGTTTCCCCAGTCAACAGAAATATTGCCACTGGATTAGCAGACCATAAAACGATGACAACTAATGTTTTTACTTCTGTTATGTAGGTCATATCTGCTTAAGAGCAATAACTTTCTGCTTGACTGCCTTGCTGTGTGTCATCCAGGTAATCTTCCAGGAAGAGTACAGGATGAGCAAATGTATTTGCGAAATGGAGTATCGTTTACCATCTGGTATGCATTGTTTGAGTCGTTACAAATTTTACAAACATCTTGTATATTCTTCTTAAGAGCAGAAAGCTTTCAAGCTTAGACTTCTACCATTTAAAGCTGATATGGAAAAGAAAAGGCTTAAGCCTTCCTATTACTGCTTTGATCCAAACCAGACCTTCACAACTGTCAATATGAAATGAGCACTGCCTACTGAAAAGAAAGCCTGGATATTTGAGATGGGGTCATTTGGAGGCACTGGCTGGCAGGACAGACAGTCTAACAGAATTTCAGAGCAGGAGATTAAAGATCATGACTAATTTGGGGCAGTTTGAATAGGAGTACATATAAAAAGTAATGCTTTAATTAACTAGAAGTATAGTAGGTTGGATCTGGGAAAACTTGTCAGCATGGATACAGATTGTGTTATGCTCTGCAAATCAATTTTCCAAGTTTTTTCCTTAAGGATATGGCATTCACTGAAAATTGTCACTGGTCAAAGAAATAAGGAATAGACTATGCTCTGGGGATTCCAGCTTTCTACAATAACCTTTAGTCTCATCCCCATCACCAAATCTATCAAAGCATCCTTTCAGAGAGCAGCATCAGCAAGCAGTTGGGAATTTTCTGTGCCTTGGATGACAGCAATCAGGTTACACACGTGTGTGCCTTTAGCAGCCTTACAGAACATCTTTCTGGCAGATTTCTGTAAGAGCAGTTGTGGCGTAGAACAGAAATCTCTGAAGAAAATCATTGCCCAGGTAACTGTGCACTGTATTTTCTGCTTTGATTCTGAGCTGCTATGTAATGTGCACGGTGACCAGCGTGCTTGCTTTGTTTGTTAGAGGAAATCTTGGTAACTGCCTCATCCGATAGCTGAAAGCCACAAATCAGGAAGCCATAAGTGACAAAAAGCATTAGGGGCAGTTGTGCACCGAGAGAGATGAGTCGGGAAGCCGAATACAGAAATCTAATGTAAGTGATACAGAAGTAAGGCTAGACTAAACTTGTGGGATGCTGAAGTATCCCTAAAGACAGCAGAGATGGGGCAGCTTCCTCGCAGCTATACGGATGTCGGGGATGCCCACATGTCACGCAGATGTACTGGGATAACCTGCAGAGAAAATAGATAACATGATCTGTAAGAGCATTTTGTTCTCCTTTCTCACAGCCTCACAACAGAGTCGTGAGATCTATCGGTTAAGCAACATGCAATAATGGTCTTGTTTATATTAAAGCAATTTATAACTCTCAGTCTACTGAAGAAATGCAGTTTTGACACATTTTCTATCAAGCACTCAAAAGAATACGCAACAGTTAAAAACACTGCAAAGTGATGTCTGCCAACATCATATGTTATGTGAGGAAAGCTTAATAAACAGAGCTGAACGGAATAAAATAATTCTTACTGTATTGAATTAAAAACAGTATTGAGGAATAGTAGTCAGCCTTTGAAAAGACTTTGTGAATCATGTATCTGGATGTAATTAATTGTCATAGTAGCTTGCATTTTTTTGCACAAACAATGAAACTTTCCATAATATCCCAATTTTTCCCCACGCTCAGATTGAAAGGTCACTGCAAAAAACTGCTTGAACCTTATGTCCCATTTACTTATTTGTGCTGGTGAAATGTGTGTTCATGAGCAGGAACGTACTTTTGAAGAACTGCACTTTAGTTTTACTGCTGCAGTGTCAATAACTATGGGACTACCCAGAAAGACAAATATTTAGTGTATTCATTTGTTTTGTCAATGTCTACAATTTTTCCAGCAATTTTATTTCACAGCAGTGCTGCCCTCTGAATTATGGAAAGGTAATAATAATAATAAAGAACTAGCCATGCCTGTCAGAGTGCAGAATTTTCTCCTGACTTATAAAGTGTTTGTTGACCCTAAATTCAAAACTCACAATTTCTACCTTTCCTGTCTCCATCGATAAGCTTTAAAGTAGCAAATCTTCCCCTGCACAGGCATATGTTGTACAGATACTGAGTTTTATGAAGTAACTCGTTATTCTAGTTATTGAGAAATGTAGTAAGTTTGGGTGTTAACTACTAAACTATTCATCAGATTTAAATCACAGCCTCTTACATGCATTGAATCTGTTAAGCAAAAAATAAAAATTAAAAAAAAAAATCCAATCTCACTGTCACACTATTTGTTCAGCCAAGTGTCCTATTTTGTGAAATGTTGATAGAAGGCTGGAGAGAGAAGGGATTGCAAAAAGATTATGAAGCTGCAGAACAAATTCCTAGCGACATATTTACAAAGTAATGCAAACCACAATACGCAGCTAAGAAAGCAAGAAATACTTCTCCTGGCTGTGAAGTCATCACAAGTTTTATAACTAGTGAACAAAACAAAAAGCAGAAGACTTAATTGTTGAAGAGAGAAGCATAAATCTGATATTGAGATGAAGAAGTGCTTTTAAGTCAAAATACTTTGTCCTACTATTTTATGTTTTCCCATCAAATAACTCACAGAATCCAAAGGTATTTGAGAACCTTTTTAACCGTTCCGCTAATGTGCAAATTATGCATCTCTGCAAGTTCTGTCTAACCACAAGTGAAACCAGTGATAATTTGTTTGCAGTTTCAACCCTTCAGCTACTCTGTGTATTTCTTTATCAGAAGCTGAACTTCATGTATCATGGGATGCTGTACACAGAAGAACAGAGAGCAAACAAATCTGTCTCCCCACTGTCCTCTTCATCTCTCTCAAGCAAGATGTACTACTTTATTATACCATAAGTTCACACTTTGTGGCAGAAACACTAGAACCATTGTATCAAAAGTTAAGTGGAGGAGTTTTCCTGCTCATTCATTTGACCTTCATCTCAAGTAGTGCACTTCAGCCTTTCTTGGAGATACTAGGTTCTGATCTGAATCATTGTACGGCCTTTAAACAAACAAAAAACAGTAAGTCGTGGTTCTTCTAAACTATCCAGATTACAGAATTTGTAAAGAGTGTCATTTAGTTTTCATGTTTCAGCAGTTATATAAATATTCAGTAAAACTGAATATGAACGTAATTGGTAAATATTTTTATTCTTTATTACACTCAAATAGGTAGCTTCTTAATGGAAAAATATTTTTTATACTGTCCATAAATTTTCAAAGAGTTTAAATATTTTTGAATCTTTTATTCAAAAAATAAAGTGATAAAATGATTTCTGTCCCCATTTGGCATCGCCTATAAGCTTTATAATTCAACCTTGTAACAAAATGTACAGTCCTGTCAAACTTGGAACAACTTTTAGTTCACTCTTCAGGAGCTCAGTAACTTTCTCTGCAGGAAGCCTTAGATCAGAAGTACGGCTTTTATCTTGCCAGCTGTTTCAAGTTTGAGTTTTGCCAGGAGGCTCTGCCCTTTCCGCCACATTTCAGCGGTAATTAGTCAGGGCGAGACAGGACGATAGCAGCGTGCTGAGGTGGGCAGTGGGTGTCATCCTGGAAAATGAGCGTTGCCCTGCGTTTCTCAAGGCTTCCTTTACTTCCTTGCAAGCCCAGCGCTTATCAGGAGGGTGTTATCAGGATGATGCAAGGAGATGACATCAAGTTACTGGTGTGAGGTGGAGAGGCTGGGTTTGGCCACACTGTAGCCTCTTTTTGTTCCTACTCTGGTAAGTGTTTAATACAATATATAAGCATTTTGTCACGATAACCCCTACTTAGTATAAGGCTCATGGGACGAGTGGACTCGCCCTTGCCTCTCACTTCAGCACCTTTTCCCCCAAAATTGACGCTTTTCGCCTCTGCTCAGCTCCTGAGCTACCTGCAGCACCCCCCCACCTCATCCCTCTGGGGCGTCTGCGTCGCCCAGCAACCCTCAAAATGGCCGCAGCCGCGCGATGCACGCCGGGAGTTGTAGTGCCAGGACCCTCCCGTTCCTTTGCCCGTCTCCAGGCACGGGACTCGCTTTCCCATGAGGCATCGCGCGCAAGGGGAGCGGCGCTGGCGGAGGCGCTGCGGGAGAGGGCTGAAGGAGGGGATTTACCTGCGGGGAGGCGGCACAGGTAGGGCGCGGCGCGGGGCCTGCTGGGATTTGTAGTTCGGCGCGGAGAGCCGCTCGCTGGACAACGGGGCAGCGGGCCGGCGGCGGAACTACAACTCCCAGCGCGCCGCGAGAAGGAGCGGGCAGGGCGCCGCCTGAGGGCGGGGGGTACGAAAGGGAACCTGCCGCCGGTGCTCCCGGGGGTCGCCCCCTGAGGTGAGGGGACGGCGTGGGGCGAGGGGACGGGGGGCATGGGGGCGAGCCCCGGGGCTCTGCCCACGCTGTTGGGGGCCGGGGGCGGGCAGCTGGGGGGCGAGGAGGCGGGGGGAGGCCACAGGCCCGCTGCCGGTACCGGGCGCCCCCCTCAGGGCCGCTGTGCGCCTCCTGCCCCCGGCGTCGCCTCCTCCCCGCCGTGCCGGGGAAGTTAATTGGGGTGTGTTGTAATTAACTAACGCGGCGGGTCGCGCTGCTGGCGGTCTGAGGCTGTCTGGGGTTCTGGGTGGGTTTTTGGTGTTTTGTTTTCATGGATAAACCTCGAGCACGTCTGGGCATCTCTGAAATATATATTTATTGGGCTGGTTTGGAGAGGGGAGCCAGCAAATTGAGCTGTGTGCACATTGAGCCGGTGGTGTGGCCAAGGAGGCCAGCGGCATCCTGGTTGTGTCAGGAATCGTGCAGCCGGCAGGGCCAGGGAGGTGATCGTCCCCCTGTGCTCTGCTCTGGTGGGGCCGCACCTCGAGTGCTGGGTTCAGCTTTGGGCCCCTCACTTTGACATTGAGGCCCTGGAGCGTGTCCAGAGAAGGGCTCCGAGGCTGGTGAAGGGCCTGGGACACAAGTCCTGTGAGGAGCGGCTGAGGGAACTGGGGGTGTTTGGTCTGGGGAAGAGGAGGCTCAGGGCAGACCTCATTGCTCCCTGCAACTGCCTGAAAGGAAGGGGTGGGGAGCTGGGGGTCGGCCTCTTCTCACAGATAACCCATGATAGGACTAGAGGGAATGGCCTCAAGTTGTGCCAGGGGAGGTTCATGTTGGAAACAAGGAGACATTTCTTCTCAGAAAGAGCAGTCAGGCATTGGGACGGGTTGCCTAGAGAGGTGGTGGAGTCACCGTCCCTGGGGGTGTTCAAGGAAAGGTTGGACGTGGTGCTTGGGGACATGGTTTAGTGGGCGACATTAGTTAGTAGGACGATTGTTGGACCAAATAATCTTGAAGGACTTTTCCAACCTTAATGATTCTATGATTCACATTTCCAAAAGATCATCCCCTGCAGTGTGTGGCTACGCTATGGGCAACCAAATTACAACACTGTTCATCTGTGCTCACAGTTCCAAAGACTGTTGTAACAGCAGGAGGTGTTACTGCGTATTGACGGAGCAGCACATGTTGGTGTTAACCACTGTCTCCTCTAGGCGCGTTCCAGGCACGTAACTGCTTTTGAAGCAAAGCCTAGCTCAGAGCAGATAACTTCATTGTCTTGTGCAGGTGTGTCGTCTTAATTGTTGGTTGCTGGCGCATTATACAAACATTTGGATGTAAGGGCAGGGATAGTAGGTCTTTTCACAGGTGTATGGTAAGGAAGCTGGAAAAACAAGTCCTGCTTCAGCTTTAATTTAGGAAAGATTGTTGTAAGCACAACCCACATCTGTTCTTCTACTGTGCAGGTTTATTGTGAAACACCTGCAGTGTCAACGAGAAATTAGCAGTCAGCCACATATTATCAGCCTTCAGCGTTACCCGAGGAAGATGCAGTGTTCTAGAGCATGCCTCTGAAGGAGCTGGTAAGTGAGAGCTTAGGTTGGTTTGTGAGTCTGCATTTTGACTTTTCTAATACTCTGCTGTTTTATCACAGCTAATTCAAGGTCACATCAGAATTCAGAAGCGCCGTGGCAGCGCAATGAGGGTGATACTGTTTTAAACTCTGATTTGCTAAGTGAATTGTAAAGCCACCTGAAATTTAGGCAATGTTTCTTTCTACTGCCATTTTTTTCCCTTGTACTTGAAAAAATTGCCTTGCTCATACAAAGCTCCTGCAGCACTTGAAACAAGAGAGATACTGACAGTACAACAGAGATAATGGATGCACAGCTGTATGTATACAAGGTATAGGCTTAAAGTTTAATTAAAGGACATTTGATTCCAGGAGTGGGAGGAAAAAGACTTTGAGTGCTTAGTATTCATCATGAATTGCTTCCATTTTTAAAAAGGCAACAAGAAGAAGAGTTTACTTAGTGAATCTTGACATGCTTAGCTTATGTGTATTGTGGCACTTGAGATGCAAGTTGACAGTGATTTGAGATTTCTTTCTAATGTGGAACTCTGGTGTGAAATACTAGTTTTAATTAAAATGTCTGTGTTCTCATAACTGTTGGCATCTCAAGCATAAATAGGTTCTAATTCGGGCTTCAGTTTGTGCATGATGTTATCCTTTTTTTTTTTTCCTTACTCCAAAGAGAAAACACTACCAAACATGAAACGTTCTTAGAGCTTGAAAATTGTTTTCCTGCAAGTGTCAGATCCCGATCAAACTCCTGTGCTTAATTTAAATACTCAAACCTCATCTATCTCATTCGAGGTGTGGTTAGTCTTCAGTGTGTACTGAACATCTTAGAGGCTCTAGGGTTTTTCACTTGCTAAAGTTAAAATTACGGTGAAAAACATCATTCAGGTTGGCAATAAAGTGGTTCTGATTGACTTGTGGCTGAAAGCAGTAAAATGGGTTGTTATTTCTGTGGTTTTGCAAGGGGAGACCAATTAACAGTACAAATCCCTACCTGAAGCTGTTGTCTTGTTTCAAAGTTCTGTGCTTGATTTATTCTTTGACGTGCAAGTCAGAAGCACTTTGCAGCCTTGCCAAGGTGTGGCACAACCGTACTTTAGGAACACTGGATGTGTTTTTCATATTATTGCAAATAAAGAATATGGATGCTTAGTGCTGTCTGACACCTTTCATGGGCATTACCCTAAATGAAAAAGTAGCTGTCTAGTGCTGCCTTCATGGCCTGAATTCTCCCTCATTCAGACAGATGTTATTTATATATTATCTTAAGGGCTTGCAATTTTTCCTGGCAGAAAGCGAATCCAGCAGGATGTGAAGAAGTGGTTCTGGGACCTGGAGTAAAATGTAAATTGAGTAAACCCAACATAAGTTTAATATGTTCGGGAGTTCTAAAGCAGTTAGTTCACGCCTGTCTTCCTTTTCCTGCATTCAAAGCCGGTTCAACAAACAATATATATATATGAAGCTTAAATATTCTGTCTCTCACAGGGAAAAAAATTTGATTTGAGAGCAAATAGATCTCATGTCCTATTTCTACTGGAACAGCTGCAGGACGTGTTCTAGTTTGTTACAATCAGTAGTGGCTGTGAACAAATATCTGCCTATAAATGCAGCAGGATTGTTGATTAGTATCTTAATTTATTTTCGGAGTGGAAGTGTAACCAATATTGAACTCCTGCTGTGCAGCTATTTTAATTTACAAACAGGAGGATCGGGCGCTTAGCAGTGGCTAGTTTCCCAAATGTTTTGTTTCACATGACTTGCTCCTGAAAATAAGTGTTTTTTCTAGGTAACAAGAATATACTTGTTTAAACAAATGTCTTTTTCATATTTGATTCTCTAGTATTTACAGATATTATAATAGTAATAGGGTATTGACAAAAATCTGTGCGTAGCTTCCAAAACAACAATTTATCAGCAAATGTCTTTACCAACTGTAACTATTTACCCCAGAGGAAGTCTTTCTCAACCAAGAAGCGGTATCTCACTTTGAAGGTGGGTTGTAGTGAACTGATAGGTAATCAGGCAAGCTTTAAAATCCATCCATCCATCCGTATGCAAACCCTCAAGATTGTTTTAACGTTAATCTGCTGGAATGCCTTGAAAAAACCCTGAAGTTGTGTTACTTAACTTTTACTGCAGTAGAAGGGCATAAAAAAAAAGTCACCACATTTTTTAAAAGGTTAAATGCACGAGTTAAGGTTGCACCCATGTAATCTAAAACAGATTTATTCAGAGCATTTATATAAGTACTCTTATACTGCCATGCACAAGGAAAGCTCTCTGTCAAACTCGATGAGTGCAGCGCGCCTGCATCAGCAGTCACTTACTGAGTCAGAAGTAGCTTCTGTTCTGCCGAAATGTGCTCAAGAAGAAAGCGTTGCCTTCAAAGCTCTCAGCTAGGCGTTCTTGGCTTCTGGAGGTGTGCGCTGCGCTCCAGAGAGGTTGTCTCCTTTCATCTGCTGAGATGCGTTCACCTTTTTGTTAAAACAGATGTTTGCGTTTGAGGTATCTTGTCACCTCGGGTATTGCTTTTAAAAATATATATATTTTCAGGCAGCGTTTTGTGAACCTAACTGTAGAATAGATACGTGTATCGCCATCCTTGCTATGTTTAAATCGAAAGGTATCGTGTCAGTGCAAGCCTTTCCTGCTCTCTTCAAATCCTCATTAGCTGTAGAAGTTACTCGTAGCAGTAAAACTGGAGTGTGGCTTTCGGGATTTTCAGTCCTTGATCATGAAGCTTTTAGCTGATTGCAGAGGATAATAAGGAGTTTTCCCACTGAGCTGGGCTAATCTTATTTTGAAGTTTAGGCACTGTGTGTTATACTTTAAGTGATTTTTAAAAAGCTGAATGGAAATCAATCATAGAAACTGTTCAATGACTTCTTCAGCTAAACAGCTTGCCAAGGGTTACGATGCATATTTGAGAGTAATTTGAAATTCATCCACTGGATTTTTATCTGACAAAAATAGTGACAAATGTCAGTCTGTGAAATGACTCACTAAAGAGCTTTTCCCCACAGCTGAAGGCTGGCTTTCCTCTTATTAAGTTCCAGTTAGAGGAAGTTGCCTGTCCCGTGTTTTATTTACAACAGGAAAGCCTTTTTCTGGAGCTGCCAGGTATGCTAGCTGCGAGCGCTGGGTGTGGCATCCAGCCGTGCATTCACCAGAGGCTGGGCAGGTACTGCAGTACTCCAGGAAGTGTCTGAACAATGCAGACCACGCGTGACATAGCACTCCTTAGTTTCGGAGGACAATTTAACAAGTGTGGGCCTTCTCCAGGTTGTGTGGAGTTCTGTGTGAGAAGTGGAGGTGGGGAGCAAGGCTTGTAGCAGGCAGTGTTCTCTTCCACATTAAGGAGGTCTGCGTTCAGGCAGTTGAGAAATACTGCTTATTAGCAGACAGACTTCATTAATGCTTCATGGCTGTGCTGTCATGGGAAAAATTAATTGCGGTATTGCCTTTTCAAAGTGGCATGTGCTCTCTGTCCTGATACAAATCCATCACAGTTCAATGCTGCAGCCAGAGGAGTCTGTATCTGCGGGGAGGCTTATCAGTGGTGGTGCCAGGCAGTAACTGTTCTATTGCAATCACATTGATTTTCAGATCCTGGGTGTGGAACAGTCTCTGCGTGGCCCAGTTTGGAGCAGACTGATAAGGCTCCTTGTTTCTTAGCAACCGCAGTCTGCCATAGCCAGAAATCTGCCCTTCTGCAGCTGGAGGGAGAACTCTGAATGTCTCAAATCTGTGTCTTGAACCAAGGTAAGTCATCCCCCCCAGCATATTTAATTTAAAGGCCTTTGCAATCAAATAAAAGGAATGTGTTGGCAAAAGTTCCTTCGCAAAGGGAAAGCTTAACTTCTGTCATTAATAATTCATTCCAATTTCTTTCCTTGTTCTTGTGCAGACCTCTGTCTTTCCGGGGCATGGAGGTGCCATATGTCCTTCTCTTAACTAGACTTGTAGCAGAAGTTGCCAGCAAATCTACTGAAAGTTCGGTAGGTACTTGGTGTTTTTGTCGTGCTGGGAGCTATATGAACAGAAGGATCAGATTGCTTTCTCCTCACGTTGCAGTTTATGGAGGCTTTCTGATTAAACAGAAACGAACTATACTAGCAGTCATTAACCGAAGCGTTTACACTGGGTGAATTTGCTGTGAGGGCTGATTGCCTGCTAAAGCCCTGAATTCATCCTAGTCATATGCTTGTAGGCTAACAGGGATGCAACTGGCAACACTTCACACCATGAAGAAAAAACAGCCTCATGATCGAGAAAACACTTGTCAAGCTGCTTGGTAATTTTACTACAAACACTTAAAAGCACGGATACCAAAAATTTAACTTTTCAGTTGACTGAGGAGCTCTGAAGCCGATTTTGCTTCAAGTCACATGAAAAGGTTAAATATAAAAATTCTGCTCTCAGGAGAATCTGACCAGCAAATTCTTAAGGTCTTAAGACTGTTATCTATAGGTCTTCCAGTTCTTTGCACTAGTCTACCTCCCCACGATGTGCTAACAGTGTGAAATCAGCCTTCTAATTTCAGTTTTGACTGTCCCAGCTGTTTCTCCTGGTAGCTTTGATCTTCGTCACCGCTGAATTTGATGGATTTGGCTGATTAGCAGAATAATTCTGGCTGTTACATGTTGGGTACCTCTAGGCTATGTATATGGCTGAATATAGATCAGTTCTTGCTACTTTTGTCTGAGAATACTTACTCCCTTTTTAAAACAGATTTGACTTAATATATTCTTCAGTGGAATGTACCTACAAAACTTAAAAAGACATAGTTTTGTAGTTTGTACAAATTCAGAGGGAGGATATACCCAAGTCTATACAGGAAGGTAGTGCTATCTGTCAAAAGAGCTACTCTGTTCGTAACAACCATTTATCTCAAAGCTTATGTCACAGCTTGTTGTAATTTGTAAATCATTTTGAAATTGGCTTTTATATAAAGAAACAACAGAAGTAAGCTCTACGTGCCTTCAGGTTATGCGAAGTTACTCTTTTATGTTAAATGTTGAAGGAAGAAGCTTTTGCATCTCTGCTGGATTGCTTTCCGTTATGTAGATGTTATCATCAGTTGCAATATGGGTGTTCAATAAAACACACATTTTTTGCCGGTCATTTCGCTAATAGCGTGTCCCTCTTTTGAGTTCACTTCTAAGTACTTCACACGTGAAATTTCAACTACTGCTTTCCTAATAGCATTGGCATCCTAACATTAATGCAGTGTATTGCTCTACGTAAGTCTACTGTAGTTCAAAATCTTTGTAATGCTCTAAAGAAGCTTTACTTTTATACTGAAGCCTTCTTTCATAAAAACTCTTCAAGATTAAGTGAGAGGAAACATAGTGTAGTTGCTCAGAGACTTTGTGCAAGTCCCTGGTCAACAAAGGGGAATGGGAGGACTTGAAAACTGTCAATCGAAATAATACCTGTCATCTCAATTTTTAGCATCATCATCCCCTTTGTCTTCAGCACAAGGGCGTCTTACTGGGTTATTGTGACCTGGGAAATATTTAAAAGTATCTTCAACTCTTATATGTTACCAGAAGGTACAGTGGTCTCATGTGATTAGCTATGATGGAAGTACTTCACTATGAGTATTTCTCTTGTTCTGCTGGTTCCTACCAACCCTGTATCCTAGTGACTGTTTCAGGGCTTGTTTCATCAGTGTAGCAACCACTGTGTCTGCAGAGAAATGATTTCTGAGCACATCTGCTAGGGCATCTGGTGCTGTGAGAAGGATAACTCCATGTCTGAACTGTGCTTCACTGAAGAATTTAGCAAATATATTTCTAAAGCAGTTCTTTGAGGCTTTGTCCAAAGACAACAGTAGTCCATACTCTTGTTTTTGAAGCATTAGTTTGGGCAGCAGCTGCTGTGTCAAAATCAGCTTAATGGTGCATCTAGGTTGTTTTCTCATAATGCTGCTTAATGCAAAAGGAAAAATGCTTAGTTCCCTGTGTTCTCTGTAGATGTTCATTGAATAATTTTTGAGAAGTTGAGAACTGTGTGAAATGCATTGTGATCTTTTTTTCCTTAGGTTCCAGAAGCAGAATGTTGTGTGGATATGTTGGATTCAAACAGTTCCTGTCCGGTAACCAATCAGTGCAGTCCAGGTATAGTGTGTCATTGCTTAATTAAATTTCAGATTGTTTTTCACAGTTAAGACCAAAATACAGCACCTGACTTTGTTGGGAGAAGAAAGAGAATAGCTAGTTGAAGTTTCTGTTCTACTATATGTACAAGGTAATGCTGCTTATGACTCTCAAATGTTGTTCTCCTATGGTAAGGAGAATATTAATAAAGTTATATGCTTCATCTCTTTTTATTTAGCATGCAGTTGGATTATGTAAGAGCTATTGTAAGTACTTAAAAGTCCATAAAATGGGCATAAAGAGCAAAAATGCTGTAACGTATGTAAGAGAGCGGTAAGAATAGTTTCAATGTTGTCTTGTTAGCACAGAATGCCTCATTCTTCCTTGTGTAATTGAAGTAGAGGCTTTTTTTTTTTTCCTAAATGGAATTTAAAACTTTTTGTCATTCTTCAGCAATAGCAGAAGGATGATCTTTTTTTAATACTACTTTGTTTAAAATCGGAGTGTAAAAGCAGGAAAATGACTTCAGAGCCCACAGTAACAAGAGTTAGTGATTTAAAAACTGGGACGCGTTTCTGGGTTCAGTCGTTTCCTTGTGAAGGTTGTTAAAGCATTTTAAGCCTATCTAATTTTGCTGCCTTGTTAGCTTTAACTGTTGCTTCATTACTGCATTCATTTCTGTTCCTAAATGATTTTAGACATGGTAAAAACAATCGCCTCCAAGTTACAGGAATGCATTCTCTTAAGTCTTACTGTAAACTGATAACCTGCCAAAATCTTTGGTGTCAGATAAGGGCCTTGGTGCTTCCTTCCTATCACTGTAGAAAGTCTTTGCCCTTATATCGGGTCTGTTTGTGTTTAGATTAAGTGTCAGATGTAATTTATTACTGTGGGCATCAAATGTGCTGCTTCCCTCTAAGGAAAATGTAGTAGCAGAGCTGTTTTCAAATCAGCACCTTACTAATGGTTTGCTTTATGGGATAATTGATACCAGTGTGGCTCAAGGCTCTAGAGAACTGGATTTTAGCCGGCACGGTAAGTTTTTTGCTTTAAAATGTAGACTGTAATATGATCTAGTTGGAATATCTTTCTAATCTTCATGTCTTGAGTCTAAGCCTCAAGTGAAACCACCAAAGCTTTATTTTATTAAATGAAGTTGTTATTGAAGACGTGCCCTAACGTTTTTCTTATCAAAGAGGTAGCAGTATGTGCATTTAAACGGAAATTGAGACACTGGAACGTGGAAGACACTGAAGATGAAACTTTAATCAGTTTCCAGCCTGTGTGGTAGGGTGACTGATATAAAACACTCGCCATCTGTCACAGAATAGTTTAAACAGGCTTGGGTTCTTCTTAAAGTGAAACAACTAGTACAATACTAGAGATCACTGAGGCACGGAAGAGTTTGCATCACGTGTCTTTAGTCTGCCACTTTTGAGTTGATTGACTGTGGGGACAGCAGCATCTTCTTTCATCCAGGTGTGTGTTCCTTAGCATCTTTGTCCCTGCCTGCTTCAGTTTTCACTCCTGTATATGACAATGGCATTAAGTTCTGTTTCAATAGTGTATAACCTCTGAAAATAAACATCAAAGTGATGCTTTTTTTTTTTAGCGTTGTTGAAGGTAGTTACAGATTGTTAGACACATCGCATCTTTCTCAAAAGTAAAGCGGATGAAGCAGTGAATGGAGCTATGTTAAAACTACCTTCTGGGAAGTTTCTTTGCTTGTAACTTTCTCCATTTTGCCCCTTAAGTGGTTATATCTTTCCTGGAATAAACACTTTAAAATGAAACCTCTGAACCTGTGTAGCTGGAGATGTTTGTAACTGGTAGACCAAACTGATGGAATTTCTGTCGCTTCCACCTCTCTCTAAAGATCAGGAAATATCTCTGCTGCTTTTGTTGTTTTCAAACGTCTGTACGTTTTATTCTTATGCAGGTTGTTACAGACGGTGGAACGAGGATGGGAGTAGCAGCTGCATTAAGTGCAAAAATGAATCTCTTCCTGTTGCATCTGCTCACAATCTGACTGATTGCAGAAATGGTGAGTCACTTATCCCGTTATTTTAATGGGTGTCTTTTGGTACTGAGGTCTCTTCTTGCATGTGTGGTCCAGCAAAGACTGTTCAAGAAGACATCAAGTGTTGCAAAGTCTTCCCCCCCCACCTCCCCTCTTGGAAAAGGAAGAAGTTTCACAAAGTACTAATGTACGTTGGAGGCTTTGAACATGCAGTAAAACCTATAGAAGCTTTGGAATTTAACTGTCAGAAACCATTCACTCTGGTGGAACCATTCCAGAATCTAGAACGGAAAAGAATTCAAAAATGTTGTTGTATATTAGGCTACCTCATCTGTGAAATTGAATGCAACATCTTAAGAAAAAGAAAAGGTAATTAGGCCCAATGTAAGTTCTTAAAATAAAGTCCAGAACATCAAAATGATTAAAGTTACAAGCTAGGACCTGTATCAAATAAATACAGTGAACACTGAATTCTGTGCATGCTTTAATCTCTGCTGTCAGAAAAAGGCATTTGCTGTAGGCGTTTGCTAGGGACTTTTCCAGAGAACAAAATAGCTCAGGCAGTACTTTAGCTCCTTGAAAAATCTATATTGAGAAGGCCAGATTCGTTCTGTACGTGTGGTTTTTGAGAGGTGAGATCCATTCAGTTCCTTCTAAATTTTTTTAGTGCAAGAGATAAGAAACTCGATTTAAGCCTCTGAGAAATGCACCAGTGAATTATTCTCTTTGGACAAATGATGAATATGATGATGCCCATTTACTTTCTTGGTATTCTTAAAGCTGATGTTAAGAATGTTTGTGTTCTTAATGGGAGAAATCAGATTCTTGTACAATTGCAAATAATTACTAAGAAATATAATAGCCTTTCACTAAGTTTTTCAACAAATGTAGCTTTTATCTGATTTTACTTTAAGAATTTTTTATTACAGCTGGTATCAGAGGGATGAATTTCCAAATGAATATAAGCACCGTAACTCCTTTCATACAGAACATAGGTGAGTGGCTAGAAATAATGATCAGATGCAGGCTTCGTAATTATTCACTGCATACCAGCAGTTTCATGATATGGCTTTTGGAACAAGTTGTAAAATATTTATTTCTGTAGGACAGGTTTTATTCCAGAGGTGGCAGCCATTCTTGCTTGTTCTGCCTTGCTTTCAACAGGAATCTTTTATTAAGTTTTAAAGCTCAATTTTGAAGTAACTGTATTTTACTGAATGTTTCTTTCATCCTGTCCTAGTGATTTTCAAGAGGCTTTCTGGTACAGATTGAGATGGTTATTTATGAAACCCTGTGACTTGAATTTTGAAGCTTATGCAGCAAGAGTTTTGTTTCTTTTAGGGATTAGACAACATGTAACACCTGCTAAGTGTCTAAAAAAAAATGATTAGCCTTTCTCTAGATTGATTTTTGTGTTTTTAAATCATTGCTGACCAGTCACTTCTATTTAATCTCCTAAAAATACTTCAACACTGGTAAGAATAATGCTAGTTAGGAATATTTTAGATAGCAGCATTGCACACTTCAATAGGATATGTGATGCTAAATGATTTGCTATTACAGGGTGGGTGCTTACCACCAGCGCTCTTAAAAAGGAAAGCTTAACAGCCATGTCAAACTCAGGTGCTGCTGATCCCTTTCAAATATTTGTCTTGTCATGTGCATATACTTGACTTGAAGCATCTATTGCTGTTCAGACTGGACTTCTCAAGCAGAACTTGTCCAAGATCTATTTTCTCAGTTTGTCTGCAACAAGATCATTAGCAACTTTTTTCTTAAAATACCTGCTCTTTTGGATAGTAACCTTAAATAAACCAGCAGAAAAATACACAGGCATTTTTTGAGGTAGGGAAGGGGGAATAGAGATAGAGGGGAGCACCTCTTGCTACCGTCTGTCTCCTTGGGATGGTTTCTATATCAGTCATTTGTGGAATACACAATGCCGTGTGTACTGTACTGGTTGTGTAATGTCTATTGACAAGTTCTGTCTTTATTCCTTAAGTGAAGTCCCCTAAAATACAATAGTAATGTTGACTGCCTGCCAGCAGTGCTTGTGGAAGTTACATAAAAGAAAGGGAATAATGGATTAAAAATATGTGGCTATCTTAAGGAAAGTAAAGACTAGGACACTTGTGGGGTTGGAATGAGGTTGGGGAAATTGTTCATATAATGAAATTAGCATTGGATATTTCAGTGAGATCTGGTTTTATTTAAAGAAAAAAACACACCACCTCTTCTGTAAATGTGAAGAAGTTGATCTGTATCTTCTGCTTAACTGTATTGTTAGAACAGATTTCTAGTGAGTAACAGTCTTTCCTCTAACTTTTTTTCAGGGGGCCCAGAAGTGGCAGCCTCTCTCATCTTAGGGACATTTTTCATCAGTTTATTCCTGATTCTGTCTGTTGCTTCTTTCTTCTACCTCAAACGTGCCAATAAACTTCCTAATGTTTTCTACAGAAGAAACAAAGGTAAAATACCTCTAAGTAATTGTGTATTTCATCTCAACGGTTCTGACCTTTGCTTAGTTTCTTAAAGTTAAAGCACTGACATGAAGTTTAAGGACTTTTTAATGTATGTAGCTACTATCATCTCTTGTTCATCTAAGACAATGTTAACTAATGAAACATTTTCCTTGCTATGTGCTTACAGGAATGCTATGTTTTCGTTGCAGTGCAGAGGATGTCTGTTCTCAGTCTAAGCGTGCTTAGGTGCATATTAGACAGTATCTCTCACTAACCTAGCTGTCTTTTTGTAGCTTTCAAAGATTTGCTGGAGTACTATGCTTGACATTAGTTGTCACTGAATGCTAGGTATCTGATTTTAAAAAAAAAGATATCTAGACTTCTTGCTTACAGGGCATTTTCAGACAACTTGTGCATTTCAAGACGCAAAGTGTCAGACACATATAAGGCCTCACAAAAAGCTGTTTCTTCTTGATTTAGAGCAAAGGAAACCGTAGCACTGAAGGGTATCATATTTACCAGAGATGTGTCAGCAGCAGGAGAAAGGGAATGGAGTTTGAGGTTCCTTATTATTGCACTACTCAGTCACCTGTGTTTGCCCTCTCAATGCAGGATCTTCTGGGACTTGGAAGAGGCAACTGCCTGACGTGGTGTTTTTTGTCTTTATTCTTCATTTCTTTTGTTCCTGAGAGCTGACTTCTTCATGCCAAAGTGATTTCAGAATAGATAGGGAAAGAACACCTGGGGTGTTCTTAGCCATAGGGCAGTAAGATTTTGATGCAGACAACTGGCTTTTTCAGATGCTTCAGTTTTAGTGAAGTGGTTCTGTGTGTCCACACTCATTTGGTCTTCAGTTCCTGGTAGTTGGTGAGCAAATCATGCAGAAGGTGATGTCTGCATTTTGCCTGGTGTTTTGAATGAAACTGAGGCTCGTTTGAGTGTCCAATCTCACCCCTTCTACTCAATTTCTTTGAATCATTCCTATGACAACCTCCAGCACCGCATTTGCTGTGTTAGAGCTCCTTCTGTTGAACAGAAAGCTGTTTACTGGTTAGGCATACTAAACACAGACCTCCTGTTATTTTCATTGTTGTCTTGCATGACAAGTCCAAGCTTGGCTATTCAAAAGAAACCCCTTTTAAAAGAGGGGGGGAAAAAAGATGGGTGGAGCAATCAATTCTGTTGTTTGGCTAAGAATGTTGCATCTAGCCCTAGCAACCTAGTGGCATGCCACTGTGGTATCGCTTCATGTAGAAGTATGCAACAGTGGATACCTAATGTCTAAATTGATCGGTGTTACAGGAGCTGCCAGTATCTTACTGACTGCCAAATTGAAAACTCTAGGTTGCTTTTGCATGTGTCTTCAAGTAAACTTAGCTGGGACAAGATTCTCCATCAGTTTTTTAAGTGTGACACCAGAACTCTGAGGCTTCAGTGATACTAATCTGACTTCTTCGTTTTGTATTGATAGTTCACTTTGGTCCAGCAAGCCAAAGCATTCACATCCTTCTTTGAAGGAGAAGCATTAGAAATATTTCTCTGGCTTGTTAACACATTAGCTTTTAATTCTGTCTAGGTGATGATTACCCTTGCCCCATAAAGGCAGCAACCTATTGTAGAAAAGGGCTGCATCTCTCACTGCTCAATCACTTTTTAAATTCTTTTTCTGGTAGCTCTCTTTTATGCCTACTTTCATTCCTACTGAAGCTTCTTCATATTGAAGAGATACTGCTGTGGTTACTTTCTTAAAAAGCAAAATAATTCGTTCTTGGAGACCTTTGCAGCCCTTTATTTCTAATCTTGAAAAGAGTCCTACAGACAGTGTATCATACTAATGGGATTTCTGAGTGTTCTGATCTGTTTTGGTGGTCTTTAAAAAAAAAAAGTTTTATCACAATAGAACTATTCTGTTGCACATGTATTTTTAAAAAAAACTAGCAAGTCTAGCTTTCTAGATTAATGATGGTTAGTCTCTCTTTCTCTTTCAGCATCTGTTCTCCAGCCTAGTGAAACAGTAAGTAAAATCTCTCCTTCCAATAAGAACAAGCAAGCATAAAACATCAAGTAAACAGTAATGTGAAGGTGGAACAATTCATTAAGGAGCTACTTAATCTGATGTATGAGAAACAAGTGAAAATGCGATGTTTGGGGTAACTGGGAAAAAGTGTGAAAGATGAATACTCACCATATGGATTCTATTGAGTTACTTTCTCCAAGAAAGACCATGTAAACAGCAAATGTCGTTGGAACCCTAAAATGTTCCTGTATATCTTTTGAATAAAAGACTGAATAATAAGGTGCTTTCTTTGACATGATCGTTCTTCTGTTATGCAGGCATCCATGATACCTCCCCCTGCTTCTTCAGGTGAGGAATTGTTCTCTGGGGCATGCTGCTATAAATATTTTACCTTTTAGCTTCCCTTTTGTGCATTTCATTACTGAAAAGCAGGCAAACTGTGTCAAAATAATATGCTAAGAATGATACGCTTTCTACAGCAAGTAAAAGCGATTACTTGTAAGGCCTGGTATAGAGCTGTGGACTCTGTTGGGAGCACAGAAACCAAATGAAGTATGTCCAGTAGATCTTTTTGATGGGATTTATTGCTTTAATTAATGTAGGCATACAGTATTGATGGAATACTTTACTTTAAAATAGAACTTCAACTTCTCTATTCTAATAAAAGAAGTCTAACAAGTAGATGAAAAAATACTTTTTGAAAAGTATTGCAGTCTGGAATCTTCTTCACAATGCCAGGCTGGTACATTTTCAGGCTCACTGATTTGAAACACCTCAATTTATTGAAACAAGTGACACAGACTGTTTGGAATGTACCATTTTTTGTGTTTGTGGCACATGGCACATGTTGTTTGTAGGTTGCTCTCTTTGAGAAGGTAAGTTTCTAATAAGCATGGAACTCTGTAAGAAATATATTTCTGCCTGAAAACTTAATCAGCAACTTGTCTCAATTTTCTTCCCAAGTCTTCATAATTTCAACCGATAAATATTACTGGGAAGCTTGTACTCTAATGTACTGTTTTAGACCACATCTTCGTAATCCAAAAGCAAAAAAAAACTTGCTTTTTGGTGGGCTTTTGTGTGTGTTACTTCTAGGTTGTCTTTTGTTTTTCTTTTTAAAGTGCAGAATGACTAGTCATTCAGGAATTGTTGGATGGCATGTGGGGGTATGAATTAATGATAAAGGCATGCTTTTGCAGCAGGTGCTAATGATGTTTCTGTGCCCACTGTTTTAGTTCGGAAGCCACGATATGTCAGACGAGAGCGGTCGCTAGTGACGTCTGCATCTGCTGCTATCATCTCTTCTTCTGAAACCAGGGTCAGCAATGTGTAGCATTCATTCTTGACTGTGGACTCTATAACTGCTCGCAGTGTCGAGAAGAAGCCACTGAATCTACTGAAGTGCCAGGAAAATATCGCAAGCAGCTGACCTAAACGGGAGCCAAAATACTGTGTCGAAGGGTTTGTGCCAAATGTTAACAGAGAAATGAACTAATGCAAAGATACCGAAGGCAGGATACATCCAGTTCTACGAACTGCTTTGGTGATCTTGAAATGCACTGTTCCAGCTCTGTGGTTTCATTTGTCTCCCACAGATGCTATGTTTAATCTTTAAAGAATCTGTCTGTCTTTGGTACGCTTTCAGTTTTGGCAAGTTCTTCCTGTGTTGTGATGTGTTCTGTGTCCCCAGAGCTGAGTGTCTCGGTGCTGCAGGCCAACACAAAATACTGGGAGTATTCAAGGATATGGAGTTGTTTGAAGGACCTACTTGTAACAGTTAACACTAAGTGCCACTGCTTTCATGTTTTAGGACAATATAACAATACTTAACATGCAGGATCCTTTTGAAGCAAAAACAAAAAAAAGCCTTCTGGAGCATCATCTTCAGCCTATGACGTAGCTGACCCTGGTTTTTAACCGGGTTTTTAACCTGGTTTTTAACTGTGACTATAGACCTGCTATCCAGATACTGTTGTCCTTGGTACTTCTGAAAGCTGTGGTTGATATGGGCCTGTCGCAGCAAATTCTCACACTTTGGAGGCTTTTCAGATGACTTCAGCTAAAATAAAGCCTAATAGGATAAAGAATCATTTGCTACGGCTTTGTAATTGATAGGCTGCTGTGCCTGTCCTGCAAAGACAGTCTCCACTAATTTACTTCCTTCAACACGGCAGTCGAAGGGAAACCAAAATTCCTGCAGGGTGTCTGTGTAGCTATTAGACACGTCACTGAGTATCAAGATGAACTGGAGAAGTCAGGTGAATTTCTCCCGATGCAATAAGGGGTTTCTTTTGTCAAGCCCTACATTAACATGCCTGACATCTGCAGGCCAGCACCTTATGGCAGAGTCCTTGTTGAAAGTGCCAGCCTAAATAGCCCCCAGCCTCAGGTGCTTGTTCTTGCCCATCTTTTGCCAGCTGAGTAGTCATTTGATCAGGGAATTGAAGTAGCTGTAAAATAACTTTCTTGGCTAGGTTCTCTCACCAAATTGGTTCCTGGGTTCCTGGCATGGTTGAATCTGTTGCCATGTGAATGCTTATATCAGCACAATGGGCACAGTAGTATGGGCATGAGAGTGGGTGACTGGGGAATGACTGAAAAACCTGAGGCTGCTAAATTGGTTGAAGCATCGCTGTTACCATATGGGAAATGATTTCTAAGCAGCTTGTGCATTCCCACCTACCTGTGTTGCTGTTGCCTGTCTTGGTGTAGCAGGAGCTCTGTTATGGGTCTGTACTCCTAAAATAAATTATTTTGAAGCCTTTCATCATCAGCCACTGGCATGAACATAATGGTCAGAAACTGGAACAGTCAGTTCTCTTCAGAAAATGCGAACAGAACTGTCTTAAGCTGATGTGATACCCATATGGAGAGTGCAAACCTTGTGATCCAGTTCCTTCTATCTGAGGTTGAAAGCTTATTCAAAGACATAGGAACGGAACTGGGATGGGCAGGGATATGTTTCGTACTAGATAGACCCGTTTTTGTACAAATTTCTGTGCAGTTGTATGTACTTGCATCTCTGCCCGTACAAGGTAACGAGAGCTCTTGTAGCATCAAACAAGCTAGGGCAAAGACTGGGGATAAAGAACAAACCATGAAGAGGGACTCCACCCCCAAGGAAGCAAGACGTGAACAAACAAAATACCAACCAGCCCTGAATTGCTGTATGGAGAAACCGAAGATCATCTTTCTGTCACAATGATGTTATCAAGCTTTTTGTTCTACTGGGCAAAACTAAAGACAGCAGACAATGCCATTTGAGACACTTGGCTTTCAATACGAAATGTGCTTAGAGTTCCTATGTTCCCAGTTCAGGAAGTGGCAGTTTTGTCTCTGTAATTTTGATGTCTTTTTATCTTCGTGCTGCTGAGATTTTCCACAGGTAGAAATTGTTTGGAGGTCATAGGTTTTTCTTGAACTTAGTTGCTGAATATTTTCTTAACCTTTAAGGAAAAGGAGTAACTATGCAAATAATATAATGCCAAGAAACTGCACCTTTTGAAAGCAGGGAGGTTCTGCTTGCAAATCTGTCAATGATCGTGCATCCTTGTATTGCTTAGTTGCTAATGTATTCTTTCTCCACATAAATTATTGAAGAATCATTCATGTCATTGTACTGTCTGAGCTCTAACTTATCATCAAGTGCGTATTGTAACTTAGTTTAATGTCAAGTGTCTAATGCTCTAACTTCTGTGTGGTCAAGTCTTTCCTTAATGATAGCATCTCTTCCCCTTTTTGTATTCCTCCCTCCAGCAACCTCCTTAAATGCAGCAGATACGCTTTACTGGTTTTTGTTTTTGTTTCAGGAACTTTTCAGGTTTTGTTCTTGCTGTCTGACACAGTGGACTTGTGATCTAAACAGTTTTTTACTCATTTGCACTGTCAGTTTAAATATATGATGTGTTTTGGTTACCATCTCCCTCCAAAATAACATATATAAAATTGGCTTTAATGAACCCTGATATTTAATGTATTTGTGTATTTTTAAATTGTGCCAAAATAAACATCTTTGAGCTTTTGTAATGACTGTGAAGGTCACTTGTGTTTCCTTTTCAAGCACAGAATGAAGGGAGCAAAACTTGCACCCAAAGCAGATCATTTTCAGCTCATATGGCATGTTACTTCCACCAGAACTGAAATTTCAAATACCAAAAAAGGGAGAGATGAGTCTGGATGATCCTGCCCAGTTCTACAGTAGGATAACCAGGCTGTTCATCTGCAGCTTGTCTCTTTGCACCTTGAAGTAATATTTTGAACAAGTATTTGTAATGGTATATGACAACATGACAAAAGCAACTCATAATTACCTGTAGTATGTCAAAGTAACTCTTCAGCAGAGAAGGCAGCTTTAGTAAATTACTGATTTTTTTTTTTATGTTGAATATTTAAGAACACTGACAGATAATAGGTGCAGCAAGAAAAGTCTAAAAGAGGAGGCTACTGAACAGTGCCAAATGTACCAGAAGTTGAGATCATCGAGATGATAATGTATGAATTGAAGTTAGGTTAGGGGTTTGGAAATTTTTGATTTTTTCCACATCTATTCTCTGATTGCTTTGGAAAAAAGTGTTCTTTCTTCCTGCCCCATCCCTCTATGGGTACTTGGTACTGTTGTTGGACTTCTTTTACTTCCTTACTTTTCATACTAACATATCTTGTGTTCTTAACTGCAGTTGCCAAAACAATCTGCAAGAACAAGAGCTGAGCCAAAGGAAACCGGGATGCTGAGCCATACAGTCTGAAACATGGGTAGTTAAATTTGGCAATACTCTTCCCTCGCAAAACTAGTTGAGTAGCCTCACGCGTGAGAAAGATGCTGCTTTTAGTGAGGCATGCTGATGGGGAAGGCTAAGCCAAGTGCTTTAATGACTACTGTGCATGCACTATGAAAAGTCTAATAAGCTTGGTTGTCAAAGCCAAGGTGACAGTGTAACACATGAGGAGAAATTGACCTGGAAAATTATCCCAGTGGGAGAAGAAGACTTGAAAGTGGATTTGTCAGTTAAATGGACTCTGACCACCATGCACACCAAAATATAGCAGCCTTTGGGAAGAGGAAGTACTGAGTGTCCTTGCCTCCTTGCCATTAGTCACCTGACTGCATTCGATAGATGAAATTGGCAGCAAGTGAACTGGGGAGAACTGTAAGTGGCTGTACAGCACCAGGGAACAATTTGAGGCACATTTTGCACACCTGAGAGGAGCTGTCTCTCAGATATGACACTGTCTGAAGGTGAGTGCACCATGGATGGAAGGCTGTGGCAATCATTTCTCAAAATCATAAGTCTAAAACCTCGTGTTTTATTAAAATCTGATATCCAGTTATAAACCCTCCAGCAGGCTGGTGTCATGTGCACGAAGAACAAAACAGGATGACATTGTATACAGATACTCTGAAGTATTTTGTCATACAGCTGATATGTACAAACTGTATGAAGTACGCTAAATTAAGCGATAACACTATGTACAAATATAACAACTTAGGTCCAATCCACATTCATTTAGGTATTAACCAAATCTCATGGAATTTGTCCTGAGGTTTCTTCTTGTATCTTCCCATGCATTTTTTTTTTTTTATCTTCTCCTTCCCCCTGCTTCTGCCTCCATCCAAAGCTTATTGGGAGCATTGCATGGAAATACACCTGGGACTATGGGTTCAGGCCTGTAACTTTGTGTGAATAAGTTTTGAAGGCTGAAAGCTTTTAAAGTACAAAAGAAATTGAAGGGGAGTGGGGAAAAAAAGCGTGGGTGGGTGGTGAGATGGGGCTTAGGTGCTAATTGGGGAAAAAGGAAGAAGATTTTTGCACTCTTTGTCCCTCTACGGTTACACAGGATGTGGTCTGACTTGCGTGGGCAAAAAGGATGTAAGAGTGAGAAAGAATACTTAAATTGCCACAAAAACTTGAGCCTCTTCACTTGAGATCTGTAGATATCTGGGTGGTGAGATCCAGCTGTGTGTGACTGTGTGGAAATGCTGTCTGCTACAAATGGCTGAGCTTAGCGGGAAAGCATAGCTCTGCTGTGGCAAGCTAGTGCCTGCAATGATGTGATAGTAGCTTCAATTAAAAAAAAAAAATCTGGTCCAAGTACAACTTTTTTTAATTTGGTTCTGTTTTACGTTGTTCGAAGGAACGCTCTTAAGATATAGTCAGTAGCTGAAGTGTGCTTGTGCTGCTCTTGCCACCGGCACGATGCGGTCTGTTGACATGTCTAAAAGCTGCTTTGCATTTTAGTCATTTATTTTTAATGTTTCCTGGTGAGGAAAAAAGGTGAAATGATATAGTGTTTGTTATTTTAATAGCCTTGCCATGTTTTTATTGTGAACAGTATTCACATAATTGCATTTCTTTTTTTTTTTTTTCAGGTGATTGCTGTTCCTTTAGCAAAGTGTTAAAAGTATTTTAAAAGCACAATTTCAATAAGAAGTGATGCAGCTCTGAGGTATTTGCTACAAATGATTAGGTATTTATCATTTAGGTGACTTTAGCAGGACTAACACGGACGGGTTTAGGCTTTAGATCTGTCATACTCATTTTAGGATGGCTGTCGTTTATAAATAAGTCATCTGTTTTGTTGCAATTTGACATCCATCAAAATAGAATATTCTCTTCTGCTTCACAATCCCCGTCCCCGCAGCAGTCAATTGGAGTGCTCAGCTTGCTAAAACACTCGTGCTCTTCCAAAATGTTGTAGTATAGTTCATCAGCTTGTCAAGTTACTGTGACTTGATGTCAGTGCTCGTAAGAGTTTCTCTCTGAATTTCTGATGGCAATTACTCCCGTTCAAATGCCAATACGGAACTGTTCTTTCCTAGAGCGTGATCCCTTCTTACAAACTTAAGCCTCATTCTGCTACTTTTTGTTTGTGATCTCCGTTGTGTTCACGCTGCAGACTCCCAACATACAGCCTACTATGGACAGGAGGTAGCACCAACATTTGCGTCCACTCCTTATGATATGAAGAATTCTTAAGCCTAAGTGAAATCTGAGCCTTTTATTTGAGATAAGGGAAAGGGAGACCCGCAAAGAGTTCATCTGAAATACATGTGCGTGTGTGTAAACTGGTGCTAACTTTAAACGGTGCTTAAACAATTTTTGGCACAGCTTAAAAAAAACCTGCAGAAATGTTTTTAGTAGTAATTATGCTGAAGGTAACAATTTGGGACTAGGTTAACTGTGGAGATACATCTTGTTTGCATACAACTTTATGAATTACTTAATGAACAGCTACTGTATAATGTATTGAGAAATGAGCCAGAAGAGTCATGTTCGGGACCTTAGCTGGCTGAGGGCGCTTGCCATTAGATATTAGGGAAATTTTTAGGAAAAAAAAAAAAAAAGCTTTTCATCAGCACCTGCTGCTGATACGCGTGATGCCCAAATCACCGCTGATCCCAAGCTTGTGCTGTCTGACGTCTGGTGTGAAAGGCGCGTGCCAGTCTACTTCCCAGCGTGACCATGTCTCAGGCCTCCAGATCTGGGATGTTTGCTAATTTGGTTGCTATTACCACCATGGGCCAAACTGCAGATGCTTATGTTGAACCTTCCTGGCTTGACCTCCTCTCCCATGCCACAGACTACCTGTTCATTGCCATAACTGCAGCAATCCTTGCCAAAGGACAATGATGCTGAAATACACCTTGAGGTTATTCCATCCGCAGAAACAGGAGCTATGTTATTTGGCAGCAGCTGTTTGCTTTCCGTTCTGCTTGCAATAATTTGTCCAAAAGGAGGACAGCAGTTTTTTCAGCAGGCCAGGCCCCGTTTGAGTGAAACAGATGGAAGTCTAAAACAACTTGTAGACAAATGAATCACGCGGCGCAGAAAAGGGCTGCCTCGGATTTTGGAAGCATGGCTAACAGATGAGATAATGCTCGTAAACATGTAGTAGTCGATGTAAGGTATATATCCTCAGTAGTAAAGCCATCAGTTTTGTGTGTTAGGCTTACAGAAAAATGGGGTGTGTTTAAGTGCTCCTGCCTCAGAGCCAATGTGATATTACAGAGCTATGTCAGTTGAGAATTTTGTGTAGTGGCTCCATCACACAGTGACTCAGTGCTCTATCAGGTAGGGTTTTTTTTCCTTTGGCTTTCTGAATTTTTATCCTGGCTTCTTCCATTTGTGCTGCAGCTAATAAACAGCACAGGTAAATAAAAACTAACATCTCCTGGAACACATAAAATAGTTCCTGTGAAGTGGGAAAGACTAGCTTGTGTTATAGCACGCTTCCCTACCCCACCCAAGCCAAAAATCCTTTCCCTGTATTGCATCCTGTCTGTATCCGAAGTCACCCCCGACGGTATTTTGCAAGTACAGTTGGCATCGTAGCAGATCTAGAGGCAGATGCTCTCAGCTAGCAGGGCTGGTGCTCAGCAGGAGCAGCCATTTCCTCTTCTGTGCCTGAGCTGATCTTAGGATGAGTATTTTCTGGAGATACTGCTCACTTCTGGTCCCACTCCTTAGGGTAAGGAGCATAAAGGAGGTAGAAGATGAGGAAAAATAAAGATAAAAGATAAGATCCCCCCTCAACAGCTTTTTTTTTTTTTTTTCAGAGAAAGAGAAAAGCAAGTACAGATTTCCTGTCACTATTATCACAGGCTATGTTGGCGGGTACATAGTTACTTTCAAAAATAATCACTAGAAGGTAACAGCAGTATGTGAATGCTCTGTGTTGTTGACCATGAAGCATATTCTTTGATTTTAAAGGGAAATAAAACCCCTGAGCTTCTCCTTTTAGGTCTTAGCTGATGGGGTGGGTGGGTTTTTTTCCTCTAGTTTGAATTTGGAAACAAATGATGAGTCTTGTCCAGGAAGGCATTTTTACGTATTTTTCAATTTGTGCCAGATATTAGCCTGCTGTAGACTAATACAGTCCCACCGAGAGAGACTTGGGAAAACAGATGCTTGTAATCCGCCCGTTCTGCTCTCTGTAGCACGCTGCTGCCCTGCTAGGAGGATTGTATCGTGTCTCTTGCATTCAAGAAAAAAAGGTGTGATTTGTGTTCCCCATCACCACCCCCCGTTTCTGTGTGAAAACTGAGCATACATCACAGCAGGCAAACAAGAAAAAAAAACGTAGGAGAGAGAAAAATGGCTGTTAGTCATATTTCAGTGGTGTTGGCTGGACCATGACCTTTAAAATTAGAATCAAAGCACAAATCAGGCACGGCAGCTCAGAAATTATGGATGAGACAAAAGATTCCCCAGGTCCTGGGACCCCTATCACCGAAGAATTATTTTTAGCACAACCTTGTCTGATAAGGGCAAGTACACACAGGTGCCACCAGGCCTTCAGCAGCCTTGCTGCCGTCCTTGCTCTAAGTCAGCAGGATTTGAAGAAAGCCTCCTTGAAAAACCCTGCACTATCCTCTCTCTGAGCCTTTAGCATCGTGCTGCCTTAGCTTGCTCTGTTGCTTGTGCTGCCAGATGAAGGAGATGGAAGCTGGGCGACAGCTGATGGGCCAGCTGATGCAAACCGGGACAATTTGTGTGTGTCTGCCATCAGCTGGGTGAAGCTAAACACATTTTCTTCATTTTCAAGAGAACAGCTTGAGCCTGCAGCTCTAGTGGTTGAATAACTGACAAAAAGCCAAGAGCACCAGAGGTTAAGCATTACTTGAACCACAATGCCTGTTTGATGGGAGTTTAGGGTCTGTATCTTAATTAACGAAGAGCTAAAGCAGGGAAGGATGGGGTTTTACTCAGGCCACAGAGTTACATTTCTACTGCTGTAGTGATAAAGGCAATTACCTAGATGGAGGGTGGTGCTGCACGCTGCTGTTCAGGAGGAGATTAAACCTCCTATCTTGACTTCGATTGTGCCCTGATTTCTTGGTCTGGTCCGTGTTCCTTACTGCCAGAGGCTGATTCAGGTAAAACTGCTCTGGGTGTCCCCATGTCATCCTAGTGCTGGCGCAGGCTGTGGGCTCTGCTGGCGGTCCTGTGCAGCTCTGCATCACCTCCGATGAGTGGTGGTGGTATCTCCAAGAGCTGTGAACCTTTGTGTCCATCCATTTTCTTGTGTTAGCTCAATTTGTCAGCTTCTGCCCTGTGGACCAAGCCTGCCTGTCTGCATTCCCTTGGTCTGGGCTTGCCTGGAGCCTTCCTTGGGCTCCTGCATGAACTGTAGGTCATGGGGTGCTCTGAAGTCCAGGCAGACCTCGGTGTGGTGGGCGGCTCTGGGTGTAGCATGCTTCGATTTCCCTGGAGGCTTGCCGTGGGTGTCTTCGTGTTTTTTTATGGCTTGTCTTGAAGCAAAGCAAGGCTGCCTGCTGGTTGCAGTGAGCTGTAAGGCAGGTGCTAAATCAATCCAGATAAAAATGCCTTTGAAAGTTAAGCGCTTCACCCATCCTTTCATATTTTTTTCTACCCAAAATAATTCAAACCCCCATTTTTCTTGCACTGAGCTTTGCTTCCAACCCTTTGTGCCTGCCCTTCCATCTCGTAGGGTGAGGTGGTGCGGAGCAAATGGTGAGTGCCCAGCCCCGAGTAGTGCCGATGGGTGGCATTGGGCGAATTACTGCCGGGTGATGCCAGCCAAACACTGCTTTTCCTCTTGGCTGTGGATCTATCTCCAGTTGGGTGGCGTCTTTGTGTGGGCCTGGCTTTATGAAGCATGGTTACTCCCGAGCAAAACAGCTCAGGGCTTTTTTCCAGCCTCGGGAGAGCACATCTTGCTGACTGCGAACCCTCTTCAACGTTATTTACTTTGGCAGACCTGAAGCTGAGAGGGTTGCTGTTTTGCAGTTAGGCTTCCTTTCTGGTTCACATAATTAGGGAAACCAGTTTTATCAAAATAAAATAGGGTGATAGTTTCTTAAAGCTTTCTGGGAAGTTCGGTCAACTCAGTGCCAATGATTGTTTCGTGTTCCTGGTGGAAATCTGCCCGACGCACCGAAAGTAATGGTGCAATCCCACGTCCAGGTTTAACATCCTCAGTTTGGGAGGCAGGAAGTGAAAAAAGAGCACAAAGACTTAATGGGGAAGTATTTCCTCCTGCAGATATATAACTGTACGAGAGCTTGCTTTTCATTTTCGCTGCCGAACTGCATTTTGGTCAGGCAGAAAATAGCTAAAGCCCCCAGTGCCAGGAGTTGTATCAGTCAGTTCTTCAGCCATCAATACTCCAGCTCTTCAAATTACACGGAGCTGAGGCCGTTAGTTAAGGGGAGTTAATTTAACGCTGTCTAATTCCAAAAGGGGAAAAAAAAAAAAAAAAGAGCTGATACCTGATGTGGGCGTCCTGGATTCAGCCCACAGCCAGGCAGTGCTGTCACGAAGTGTCGGGCAGGTTCTGCTATTAATTTCTCCCTCTCACAGGGGCATTTCGTTGACAGTGTTGAAATCTCTGCCTTGCCCTTCTCCTTCTCTGGAGTTTGTGATGAAGGTGCTACTGGTGGTTCTGCCTGCCCAGCTGTACAGAAAGGAGCATCCAGTGTGGGTTTTTTTTTTTTTTTTTTATTAATTTATTTCCTGCAAATCACTGACAGTGCTGGTTGGTTTTAATAGCCAGCCCAAACCTTCCATTCTTTGCAGGCTGTCAATCATTCTGGCAGCTTTTAGCAGCTGTAAGTGAGCATCCGTTGTTAATTACTTTTTCATCAATTTCCAAGGAGGATGGCAAAGATCCTAACTAAGTTAATTGCATGATAGATTAGGGCGAGCTCTGAACCACACAGAGTATTTCACTGCTGACACCATTGGGAGCATTAGCTTTTTTTTTTTTTAATGAATTAAATTCAACTTCAATACAATCCAAAAGAGGCACCGTTCTTTAAAAAACAATAAAAAAATATTAGCTACCCAGACAAACCAGGACTTTCCAAATGGAAGCTGATGTTCCCGTCTCAGTGTACTATTGCAGTGCTCCTTTCACAACACGGGAGAGGTTTTGAGGTTTTGTTATCTCTTGAAAGGCACCAGCTGAAATCTGCTCGAAACAATACTTTGTTGTTACCGTTATCAGTTAATTGTTATCATTTTAACATCCCATTGCAGCACAGGGCAGGGATTTAGGCTAAGCAAGAAACGTGGAAATACAGATCTACATCAGGCTTTCTGTACTCTCAGTGGCCTCGATACAAGCTTGCAGCAGCTTTCATCAGCTGGTGAATCTGGAGAGTGTTTACGAGCCTGCCGATAGGAATATTGTCTTGAAACTATTGTTTGTGTTGTAACTGATGCCTGCAGGTCAGGGTTGGGAAAGGTAGCCTGCAATTGTCACCCCTCTTTTCTCTTCTCCCTCCCATTGTGCTCCAGAATTAGAATTTCCCCATTATGCTCAGGATACCCAGAATGAAAGAGGCAGGGCGAGCTGAGGGGTCGTGCTGCCACCCGGATGCGAGCGGCTTTCCTTTAGGCTTTGCTCATTGACCTCGCACGAGTTACTCGAGAACAAAAAGGCAGCATTATTTTCAGGCTTACTGGAGGGCACATGAAGGGCTGGAAATGCCCAGGCTCCGTGTGCTAAGTGCGTGACATGATCTCTAGGCTTTCTAGCTATACGGTGCTAGAAAGCGCGATGCAAATGGGGAATTCAAGCACCACTTGAGAACTCAAGGAGTGAGAAGTAGATGGGAACAGCTTCAGACATATATGCTTACGAGCCTCGTCTCACAATAGCCCCGTTTGTGAGCCCGTGCCCCTGCCCTCCTTGACATATCTGAGTGCTGCTGTAACTGCAAAGGAATGCTGAAGGACTGGCGAGGAAGGAAAGCCAACAGGAAGATCTGCTGACACAAAGCCTGCTGAATCCAGGGCTAGGGCAACAGCAGAAGTCAGGGGAGTGGGATAGAAAAGCAATAGTTAAATACATCTGTGGGGAGCCAGGTCACAAAGCTAACACCTACGGGAGACAGCATTTTCTGGGGGAGTTGTAGTTATGTGTTACTCTCTGGCAGCTGTGCTTTGTGTCAGATTCTAGCTGGGTGGATGGACTCTGATGCTGACCTGAAAAATAGGTAAGGGAGCTGGGGAACGATATGGGGAGTGCATGGTGTACATCAGGCTCCTGAGACCCATGGGCTGCAGGTTTCAACCAGGACTTAGCCCGTGTTTATTTTGAGATACAAAGCAGATTTTTACTCTCCCACATGCTTTCACTTTCCCATTGTGTCTAAGGGGCAGAAAGCTGTATCCCCCTCTTAACAGATGCCCTAGCCCAAATTCTCAGTAGATCCTATGTGAGGGGACTGGGTGGCTTAGCACAGGGCTCAGCTTGGATGTGCCAGTTTTATCCTATGCCTTCAGCTCTCTGTGGACCTCCAAAACAAGAGGGATTGTTGAAGCACCTTTATAATATTGCTCTTTGTAGATTGCTTTGTTTGTTGCATTTCAAGCACCACCTGCATTCCCCTGGCTGCCTGTTCAAAGTTAGAACAAAACACTTTTGTTGCTCTTGGCATTTAAGGCTTCTATCACTATAAATTAAGCACAACTACGCAATCTAGATTTATCAGCAGCCCTTAAAATCTCCTCTCATATCGCACCAAACAAGTGCTAATTAGTTTTTAAGGCTCACCACAAAGCAGGCTGCTGAACAGCACCTCCAGATTCATCTGATGTGACCCAGCTTCAGACATGGGGGTAGGGGGTCAGGAGCAGACCCAGCCTTGTGAGGACAGTGTGATTTGGTGTATTTTAAAGCACAGCATGCACAGAGAGGATTTCTCTAGCTCTCTATTGGATTTATGTGACTGAACTAAGACCTGGCCTGTAATGGCAGAAATGCCCTTGTGCGTTTATCTATTTTATTGAGGCCAGGCAAGCTCAAGGGGAGAAGGGGACTTGTCCTTTCTATCCGTCTTTCTGGGCAAAGATTCTGCCTATTGGTGTCTGGAAATAACCTGGTACCTCTGCTGATCTTCCCAGAATTTGGCAAGGAAAGCTGAAGAGTCCAAACTGCTCTGTGCTGCTGGTTCCTGTAAGTGCATATAATGACTCCAGAATAACAAGGAAATGAAATAGGTTTATGTTTATGGTCTAGCTACAACCTGGGAGTCTTGCATGCCACTTATCAGCTTTCTAGCATTACACATCGCTATCTGTCACTACGTATTAGGGTTATGACCAGCTGGTGCCTACACACCCCAAAGGTCAGGTGTACGGAGGCTGCTGCTGGCTTTTCAGCCTTGCTGCTAACAAGGAGCTCTTTAATCTGCTGTGCCTCGCCACGCCGCCCCTTTCTCGTACAATGCGGTTCCCGCTGCCTCGGGCACTATCTGTGAGGCCCGTCTGATTATTCGTGCTTTTACCAGCATCCCAGTAAATACTGCTCGAAGACAAGGCACATACATCGATGTGCTGGTTTACAGCATGCCACAGAGCTCTTTATTGCTGGGTGACACAAAGTCCAGGACCGTGACCTTTGGAAAGCTCTCACTCTCCCCTAAGGAATTTCATCAGTAACTCACTGCCTCTTTTCTTCCTGATAATTGTGGTTGAGCAGTGGGAATCAGGTCCCCTACCTTATTTGCTTTTTTTTGTAGCGTTCTATACAGTGAAGCATCAAAAGAAGGGGCTAAAAAAGAAGGGGCTGTTACTTGATATGTGTCTCTAAAGTTTGATTTAAATATATATATATATATCTTGATATCAGAGGCTTCCATTTCCTTCAAAATACTTGGAGCAACCATCCAACTGTTTTAAGCTTGATTTGTGAAAAATCGTGATTCATGCCAGCTACAAGATTCCCTTTATGCCTTGCATACTTTCCATGTTTTAGCCATGCTTTGCTAAAAACACACCTTGTAAAGACAGGGAGGGGAATGAGAATTCTGCCTCTCCACAACAAAACTTGGTTTTAAAGTGTTATTGTGCAGGAGCAAATTGAAAACACTTAACTGAATGCTTGCTGGAAGCCAGTTTCTGTCCCTCCTAGAGGTAAGACTCTGCTCTGCTGTCACAATATCTAACTAGATATAGCTCAAAGCAAACGCTTGTCTTGCCTACAAGTGCTCTCACTCATGACCTGTTTCTAAGAATGCTCCTCGTGTTAAAAAAAAGCTAGATCGGTCTGCAAACAAGTTTTACAGCTAAATCCCAGGGAAGAGATGGCTGGAGATACTCGTTCTTGTTTACATTTCGAAGGCTGCAACTGCGTCAGTTCTTGAATGAATCTTCTTTGACAATGATGGCTTGAAGAGATAAGTGCCTTCTTTATAACCCATGATTTATACAAGTAAACAAGAAGCTGGTCATGACCAGTATGGAAACAGGACCCGTCCTGTCATGGCAAAAGCAAGTTCCATCTAGCTCTGCAGTTCTTGGGCTCTAGGAACAGCTTGCCCAAAAGGGAGGCTGGGCAGACACAGGGATTTTGTGTCTCTTTGTTCCCACCCACCCAAGGAGCAAGGGTTCTGAGGAGTTTCTGGTGCTGATGTTTACTGTAACTAAAAAGAAAAGGATCTTTTGTTATGTCCACATTACACGAAAACCGTTGCAGGGCTGTGATGTTGGGTGGAAAACTGGGATGTGTGCAAGAAATTCATTCTGGTGGGTTGCAGTTTGCACCGCTTAATATTTGTATTTGTGTATCAATTTTTGTTGTGCCTGTCTTTTAAAGTAAGAGCTGGAGGCTGATGAGGATAGCCAGTTCTGTCTGTCTGTACAAACCTGCATTTCCGTGGGAGGCAGCACATCAGGTACCGAGGGCTTCGTGCAGCATATTTTGCTCCTTCAGCTCCAGGTGCCTTTCACCAGGCCGTGAACGTGAGCTAGTGCCCATTTTTACAGAGCAGGAGACCTTTTATTCTGCACAAGCTGCCTGGGTTAGACCCTGGCAGTTTTGATTTCCAGCATCTGTCCAGCAGAAGATGGACCATGTGTTTAACACGCGAAGACCTCGGTGCTCCATCCTGCACCCCTTCCCAATTCAGCGGGAGCTGGGAGAGCTCGGGAGCGTTGTTTTCACCTCACAGTGCTCAAGTATCTGGCATCAGTGCAGCAGGAGGTGGGGAGCATTGTGGAGGAGAGCTTGCTCTTTGCTTGATGCTCACATGGCTGCTGCTCCACCCCTTCCCCTTTGTTCTGCGGCACATAAGAGGGCTTTTCTGGTTCTCAGCTCCAGCCCCGGCTCGGAGGCCTCTGCTTTTCCTGGGAGGTGCAGAGTCCTGCCGTGGTATTTATAGGCAGGAAGAAAGGCAGGCCTGTGCAGTCGGACAAAGCTGGCATTGTGCTGTGTGCTCAAACAGAGGCTTCTCAAAGGCTTCGTGCACTAAACATCCCCGGGGCAGCGCTTGCTCGAAAACCCCGGGCTGAGCGGTGTGAGTGCCACTTACATGAGGATGCTTTGTGTGCAGGGGAAGGAGAAGGCAGCCCCAAATCAGAGCTCAGTGCAACCCACAACCTGCCGGAGTTGGCATCTAAGGTATCTAAAGGGCGCCTCAAGAACACAAAGGAGGATGTGATAGGAAGGAAATTGCACAGAGGCAGAGAAGGCAAGAGGGTGCTGCTCTGCTCCCACCGCTGGAGGCTCTGGGCAAGGATTGGCAGGGGGTCCTGAGGCCCCCTCATGCATCGAGCTGAAAGGGATTTTTTCCTTTTCCCAGCCTCTTGCCTGGGTGATTGCCCAATGTATCTTGCTTAAAAAATACCTTCTGGGTAAGCTTCTGCAGGAGTCTCTTGTAATTGGCATAGATTAGCTGTCAGAGGGCTTTCCTCTCAAAGAACCAGGCAGCTTCACCAGTTTTCACCCATCAGTGCAAACTGTACAATCTTAATATATCCTTCTTTGGAGGAACAAATCAAACTTTCCTAGCAGAGGCTACTTGAGAGGAAGCAGTGCAGCATAGCACTTTCCTTCTATGCTCATTTATGTTTATTTGCATTGTAACATTTGTTGGATATGTGAAACTTTGAAGCTTTTTCTGGAAGCTCAGGTTTCCATGTTTCTATAATGTCATTTTTCTTCTTTTTAATAAATAATACCACTGAAAACTTCCAATATTGTGTTTTTTTTTCTTTTTTTTTTCTCTTTTTTTCTTCTCTTTTTTTTTTTTTGGTGGGGATATGACGAAGTTTAATGTACTTCTGATAGCAGTCAAAAATTTCATGCCATAGCTGGTTCAGAAAGCATTGGGGTATCAATCATCCAGTAAAACTATGATCCTTTACATCATGTTCTGGACCACCATTCCCTAAAAAGCAGCTCGTCATCCAAACTTTGATCATCTCCCCTAAGAGGGGACTCCTGCAGCAGCACCCCGGGACAGTAAGTGGGATGGGAGTGACACCTTGTGGTGCCCGGCATAATCTCATGAAATGACACATTTGCAGGATGGATGCTGAACCCATCTGCATGCTATCCTTTTGTGGTTATGGCCAAAATTTCATTGCTTGTTTTCTCCTGTGAGGTCGAAGGAGCTGATGGAATTTCGCCAGGGAAGAAGTAGGTTCCAAGAAAAAAAGGAGAGAGGGAACCAAGGGGCTTGGAAGGTGCCGGCTGCCGCTCCAGAGCTGAAGAGCTGATTCTTTGCATGTTGTAGCACCTCACAGCAGTGAAATGGCAAGGCACACACTATTAAACATCAAAAAGAATCCAGTCTTCCTGAGAAGCTGTCTCCGAGCTGCATTTTTTATTGAAGATCGGGAATCAGTACAGTGGAAGTATTTGACATTTTAATTGGCTTGGTTGTGAATAATTTTGAATATGTACACCACCTAAAATAATGGTGGCTGCCTTATTTTTTCATTAGAGATTATTTCCTCATTCTCTACTACAATTTCAGTAAGGAAATTTATTTCTGATTAAGAGGGAGAGTGAAAAATAGAATCTCATTTTCTGTTGTGATGATAGGAGAAGGGCTTTATGTTGAATGAGGAAAGAAAAAGCCCTACCATCACATTTAATTTTAGTTTGCAACCTGCCAAAAATCTCCTGCTTCATGAAAAATTCTGAATCGGAAAACATAACGAAGAGGACAAGTGGGGAGATAATATTTGAAAATCTAATTCAAAGCATATGCTGCCCTCAGATAACGCAGCAAGAGGTAATCTGGTTCTCCAGGTAAATATCCCTTCAAGAGACTCAGAGCTGAACAGTGATTAAGATGAACAGAGCATGTAATTTCATGAATTATCTACATTCCCACTTCAGATTCAGTAGGGAGTGTGCTTTATCTCATCCCACAACCAAAAGGGAGACAAGTGGTCTGAGCTGCTCTCCGAGGGATCCTTCATTATTTCCAATGTTGATTTTGTTTTTAAACAAATTTCGACTCTCAGTAACGGCGTTGGCTTGAAGGCTTCTGAATTTTGGCAGAGCCCTGAAAGTATGGTTGGTAACAGTGTAAGCATACCCGTATGAATGTGTGTTTTAGCTTATGAGCCTGCGTTTTCATGTGGTTAGAGCATCTGCCCACCAGGACAAGAGGTCAATCAAACACAGCGAACACAAGCAAGTCACTGAGGAGTTGCTAGAACCGACTTTTTATCCAGCACAGAATGGGGATGAAAACAAATCAGCCTAAGTGACATGAAATGCATCGAATTAAACTGCAAACAAAACAAAAAAGTGCATTTGGAAGAAAAAAATATATATTTTCTGAGCATGCTTTGCTGTGGAAAATGGGATTTTTCTAAACAAAAGGGGAGTTTCTCACTACCCAGCCTTTATAATGACTGCTACCTATTCAACACCAACACAAAGCAGAAGCCACCCAGTGAAGTTTAGAGTCCAGTTCTAATACTGATGAGGATAGCAGTTAGAGCTGAACGAGAACGAAAAAGCTGATGTGGATGCAGGGCATCCCTAGAAGGAGGACTAATGAGCAGGTGAGGGATTAACACCTCTCCCCAAGTAAACTCCAGCGACTGTCAGGAGGCTGCAGTAATGTAGGGCTTGTAGTTCTTGTGGCGTGTGGGGTGGTTCAATTATGCAGTATACAGTACAATTAACTGCCTGCAATTAGAATGAGTGCCTTAATTACTGTGTTTACATCTTGCAACCTCTCTGCTCTGATCAAACAAAGCCTTCTTTGCATATAAAGCTGGGCATAAACATTTTGCTTTTCACTCTTGTTTCCCCACCATATGCTAATTTAAAGAGCCAAGATTGAGTTTCAGCAGATGATTAGCTCCAATAACATAAAGGAGCAAAGGGAGCAGTTTTTACAGTTATTTTGGTCTGGATTTTTTGCCTTTATGCTTAATAGATATGGATGTTTACTAATCACTTCACATGCATTCATAATGAGTCCTCCCATTTGTAAGCAGACATAAAATGGACTTTAAAGCCTCTTAAAATATGTTTTGTCTGGAGTTGCCTCCATTTCCCTAAGCACTTTGGTTAAACATGAGTCTTTGTCTGCTGTTGCAGGCAGAGGAGGATATTTTTCCCCTGTCCCAAGTGGCTTCTGTGTAAGGTTTGTTCCTGAGGTGTTAGAGAAGTTAACAACGCAGTATCTTCAGCTCCTTCATGGTGTCAGGTTTGACTTTTGAAAGTCCTGGACTCCTACACTCTGTAAATTTGACCAATTGGCTTGCGTCGTAACTTCATTACCTAAACACGTACCACTTCTAATGTGAGATGCTGAGATATCTGTGCATCCACTGAAAGGACCCGAGTGCCCTATGTTGCTGTATTGTAAAACAAATTGCTTATGTTGACTTCACCTGTGGAGCTGAGACAAACTCAGCTTACATAATAAAACCAAAGCAACTGATAAAGCAGTCAGGGAGATCACAATACCTCTCCACTGCAAACACAGTAATGGAAAGGGCCACACTGGAGTTCAACATGACTCCTAAAGCACTCATAATTATTTAAATCTGCAGTATTTTCTGATAACAGATCTGTACCCCATCAGTCCACAGATGTTTTTTATAAGAACCTCTAAAGATGCTTCCATTTTCCATTAAATTCTGCTGCCTACAGGTGAGGAAATGAGGAACAGACCCAAAAGAAGGCTGGGCTAGGTGGTGTCTTGCTGGCTTGCAAACCTGAGGCTTGTAAACCTCACCACCAGGTGTCAGCAACTATTAATAATGCTAAAGCTGGAGGGGCTGGCCCTGGGTAGGGTGCTTAGCACCCAGACCATCTCCTACTAGCACAACCAGAAAGCCTAAGGTCTTGCAAAGTCCATGGAGAACAGTGAGTGGAAAATGGGTCTTCAGGTAGCTATTTTCTTGTCTTTTGTATGGAGCACTACCTTTCTCTTTTTGACCCCAAAATTGCACCCTTAGGGATGGCTTTGGCCATAGGAGTGCTATTTGCTTAAAAAAATCACCCATGTGTTGTTTCTTTTCAAAAGGAAGCATGTTTTTAAATGGCTATAATAAAAGAAGGTAGTTCTTGGTCTTCTTCCTGTCCTCCATAAGCCTCTGAAGGATTTTGTTCAGCACACACTGGGAAGAAGGGAAAAGTTGGTCTTCGCCAACCGGTTCACCTGTGAACATGCTGAAGTGCTAAGCTAACGTATTGGGGTTATTTATCTTAGTAAAAAGATCGAAGCCTCCTATTTTAGCTTTCATATCTGCTCAGCCCATCTCATTTATAAGAAATGCTGATTCGTTGCTACTTGTAATTAACTCATTTTCTGTCTTCAGCTTTCTCATGTGAACTTTCTGGAAAGTAACAGATATTAAAGTTGTGTGGTTGAGTTCAAATCTGTGTTTGAATGAGAACTCTCATGCATTTTTTTTTTCCTCTGGTTCCCCCTACTTCTGTGATAGAATATGCTCCAAAAATGTTCTAGTGCCATGGGTGTTGCTGTTCTCAGAAGCAGGAAGCCAATAATTGCAAATCAGTAGGTGTTATTGACTGTGCTTTGACCTGGAGAGCAGATGTGCAAGCTGGTATTGAAAAGCAGTGGAGGAGAGGCAGGCTCCAAGCCCAGCTCCTTGGCCTTGTATTAACAATACTGGGATGGGTGGGCCAGCAGAGAGTGCAATCATCATCAGGAATGGTCTGCTCTTTGCTAAGATGTTCTGCTCCAAACATGAAATCACTTAAAGCTCAGGGGTGTTTATGTCTAGGATTATTTTCAGGTTTGTGTCTGCTGTAGTTTTTAATTATTTTTTTTTTAATATTGCTTTTCTGTGTTCATTATTGTAAAAGCTCTGCTGGCAACAGTGGTCTCTTGCAGTTCTTTTATCTTCAGCAGATAAATATAGATATGTGAGAGGCTGATAGGCAGGATGTACTGCAGCAGTTTCAGGATCCCAGAATTTTGGGAAGGAGAGGGAGAGCAGCCTGTGTAAAATGCATTTTATGGTCAGGGTATTAGGAACTAAATATTGGTACTGTTCTCATCAAAATGCAACAGGTGACAACCTGTGTCCCCTGACATACCAAAATTTCTATATGTACTTTGTCATCTTACCAAAAAAAAAAAAAAAAAAAAAAAAACTTTTATTAGGATGTTTCTTCTTAGAAGACACCTGGCCTTGATTCTTAAGATTTCCCATGGGGGAATTCCCAATATCCTTAGGTAAGCTGCTCCTGTGCTTTAATTTCTCTTGTGATAACTTCTGCAATGCTTTTACGTCTGCAGACCACCCTCAGATTAAAGCAAGATGAAGAATGATCTGTTTTCTGGTGTCTTTTGTGTGCCATCCCTATGGTCTGGGCAATGGGAGCTACCACCGGGCAAATATTTACTTTACAAATTGGGTTAAACAGGATGGAGAGACCAAAGTATTTTGTGCTCTAATTGGAGTAAATTATCAGATTATGCAAGTAAACCTGTGTGGGAGAGGTGACTTATCTGTTTGCCTTATCTTAATGCACGCTCAAAAATAGGAAGGTAACGATAAGGATGGCTCATGAAGGGAGCGAAAAGGCTGAAGGGGCAGAAGTCAGAGGGCAAAGGGATGAAAGTGAAGCAATTTACAAGTGAATGTCCCAAACCTCAAGGATTTAACTCCACGTTCTGCTGGTGGTGATAGAGGGGGGCTCAGAGGCTGAGGGCTCGCATACTTGAGGGTAGGTGGAGCTGAAGGCTTGAGGTCACCTACCCCTGAGGGGTATGAGGCTCCGTGCTCCAAAATAGTTAAAATTCTCTTCAGATCAAGTTCTTTTTTTAAACGGTATTTCATATTTGGCAAGTTAATTGACATGGTCTAATAGTTCTGAAAATATAGGCCTGGATTTCCTTTCCTATAATAGCATCAAAGACAACAGAAAATGTGTTACCTTTCCCATGCTGTTCTCTTTGGTGATGTTATCTGTTCCAAAGATACTTTTATTTCACCGGATATTAACGAGTCTTGAGAGGGAATGCAAAAATAGAAGCTGGTAGAGAGACGTGTGAGCTGATTGCAGGAGCTGCATTATTTGATCAGCTAGTACGGCATGCATTCTTTCTGCTTTGCTGGTAAAGGACGAATATTTTGGGCAAACACACTGAGTGTGGCTAGGCAGTAAAGTTAGAAGGAGGCTATTCTTGTTATTCTCTTTAGACAAAGGTCTGTGATTCCTGCAGCAGTTGCATGGTCTTTATGCTTACGTGGGGGCAGTTTGGGGGAATTTGGATGGGATGAGGGTCTCTGCCTGCTTCCTGCTGGATGTGTCCCTAGCTGAGTGCGGATGGAGCTGGAGAAGGCGAAATATTTTTAAGCCATAGGTTCGCTCTTCATGTATTTTTCACACCAGACAGGTATTTACATGTATAGCTGCTGATAAAAATGGGTGATAAATAGATGGATGCAGCAATACTTGTGTGTTCAGTGAGAAATACAGCACCCTCATCCATGAGGAACTGACCTTGTGGGATTCAGATTTGGGGGCTATTTGTTTAAATTGGGTCTCCCAGAGAAATGCATGGGAGACATGAGCTGTTTCCCTTCCTTGCTCCTCTCCCCATCAATTTTGGGGAATGTTTTAGCAGTTAATTACTATTTTTTTCCCGATTCACGTGGAATATCACATTGCTTTTGGAGTAAATTGACGTGGAGCTGCAGCTGTATTTACCTTCGCTGACTGCTTACAGTAATCCTTCATGTAGCTGTAGGTGGAACTGGGCTAAATGTGGGGTTGCTGCTTTGCAGAGCTCCAAGTCCTGCGTCGTTTGCAACCTAAAAGTGTCTTTGGCATGTCGTGATGGCGAGCAGGCTCTGTGAGTTTCAGTTCTCTCTGGGTGAGACAGTCTGAGCTGTAATGCACACGACTGTCAGCCTTGGCGAGCACTTTTGCTACAATATCTAGTGTGCAGCTGAAGAGGAAACAAGTAGCAGTCTGTTAAAATGGAGGTGGCTACGAAAAGTGGTGACCTCTTTGGAGAAGACTAAGCTGTGCTGGATGCATCTTCCCAGCCAGATGTCTGTGCTTCCCTTTGTTCTGCTCCGGAACAAACCTTGGTGGCTCCGTCTTCCCCTCTTTTTTCCTTTTCTTTTTTCTTCCTCCCTTTTTTCCTTTTCCAGCCACAGCGTGCTCTGCTGCAAAAGAGAATCATCTCAGCAAGAGAAATCAAATGTTTCTCCTTCTACAAGGCTGGCTCTTTAAGCTCTGGCTTGCAGCATTAACTAGTGTTGGGATAAGAAAAAAGGACTCCTCCACCTGGGCTGCAGCCAAGGCAGTCCCTCCTCTTACTGGTGTCACGTCTGCCCCCATCACTGGTCAGTGCTGTATGTGTGTCCCAGTGACTCCCAGTGCTGGCCAGTTCTCCGAGGACCTGCTGCCTTTCAGCTGGCTGTTTGGTCCCGCTGCCTTCTCTTCTGTAGGCTGAAAATACCCAATTAACTTGGGTGCTGCTTCCATACCGCGTTCGTGCCCTCCTGAGAGACACAGGTACTACTTCTGGGCACTTCTACAGGAAAAAATAAACAAACAAAATCTGTCTCTGAAATAACTCCCATTAAACTTTGAACTAGAAATAGATATGTCTGGGCGGAGCCCAATGAGCTCTGCATCCTCATAGGAGCTTTTGAATATTTGAGGATTGTAAAAGAAGTGGACTCCTTGAACACAGAAGTTATGTTGTAACCAACACTTTCATATAATTGCCATCCGCAGGTTAATCCTCCTCTCCCAATGCACACCTATTCCTGCAAGCTGTTCGTTTATACCGGTTGCCTCTTTGCTAATAAGCTTTGAAAAGCAAGTTCGTTAATGTGCTGGCTGCCAGGCTGTGCTTTAATGAGCCTTTCTCAATGCCTCCTATCTTATCTTGAGCGTGATAAGTACAAAACGTTCCTGTGACATTGCTATAAATCACATTTTATTGATGCATCTCAATACGGGCTGGCTGCTGCAGTTCAGTGGTGTCTGTTTGCTTTGGAAGCAGCAGTGCTGTACAAATACAGCTCTGTGAGGCTCTCTGGTGACATGGGGAAAGATTTTTCTTGAGGTACTCGGGAGGCTTTAGCATGCACTTGGAGTAGGAGGACGTTGCCAGCTGCCTTCCACATCAATTGTTTCTTGAAGTGTGCAAGGTTATTGTTAATTTCGGGCATTAATTTTGTGTGAAGTGAGGACTTCCTCCCCTCATCCTGCACTACACAAAAACTCCTGGGCTGCCTACAACAGGTAGACCTGTGATTCAGCCTGCCCATGGCTAAGTTAGGCATTTCTCCTCTGCTTTGCTGGCACGCGAAAGCATTTAAGGCTAAGGCAGAAACCGAGGAAGTACACATAATGAATAAGCTATGCTGTACAAAGCCAGTGGTTAATGGGAACTCGGCTCAGCGTGAGGAACCTACAGGCATAAGCAACCTGTGTTGGGGCTGTTTGTTCCCCCTGGGGTTTCCAGCAGACCCAGGACTGTCGGGACTCATGGCCGAGCCCTGCAGGAGGAGGTGGTGGCCGAGCATTGCCCCCGGGCTGCACCTCCTGCCCTGCTGCGGGCAGGGACGTGGAAGCTGCCTGCAGAAAAACCTGATTTAGCTGCTTTTTCCAGAGTAAATATCCCTTTTCTGCCAGTGTTCTGGGACAAGAGAGTAAAAGAGTAAGCTCCTCTAATTAACCCTGTAAGCACAATTTGAAATGCCTCCGTGTCTTCTGCATCCACAAAGGACAAACACCTTGTGCTTCCTACCACCCCAGCCAGGGTGGGAAACAAACCATGGCTTTGAACCCCGGGCGATGGATGATGCTCAGCGATAGTTCCCCATTGCTCTGGGTAGCATCTGCTGGAGAAACACCTGTGTGCATGCCACCGAGGCGTCCCGACCTGGGCGTGAGTGGGTTTGCTTTCAGCAGCGTCAGTCCCGGCTGTTCTGGAGGTTTTTTGTTTCAGTGCTTTCAGCTGATGCACGGTGTAATTCACGCTGCTGTTTGTCTGCCTGAAAAACAGGCCAGCCAGTCTTTCGGCCCTTCCCCAGCAGGCTTTTTATTTCCAGTTGATGCAAATTTTTAATGGCTATCAGGAAGTTGAATTTGGGGAAGTTTATTGTTTTAGGATTTAAACAGTAAATCGTCGCAGTTTTCATTCAGCGTAACTGTGAGCATTTGCCTGTGCTTGCAGGTGAGAGTGTCTTTGAAGTCACACTTCAATACTAACATAAAAAAAGTAAACGGTGTGAAAACTGTCTATAGGTTCACATTTTGATGCTTCTGCTGTATTTGAGATGGAAAATATTTTTTTAAACTTTTCTGTTTTCTTTGTGCCTTGGTCAAATCCAATTTCTGCATGTTATTTATCTGTAACTGTGGTGCCAAGTGGCTTGAAAACGATACTACCAATACCTTTGTGAGCCTCAAGGAGTCTTCTGAGGCATTTGAGAGTTGCATGATGCCTCCTGTTGCTTTCACTGTTTGCTGGAAAAGGTAAGCCCATGCCTGGGTTCAGAAGCCAGCCCTTCCACCACCCCTGCAAACACAAGAGCTGCAAGTTGCATCATCTGCAGCACATCCAATATCCGCGTGTCTCTAACAATCCCTTTTCCAGACCTGCTTCGTCATCCACCTGGAAGGTTCCACATTTTTTTCATCCATGTTCTTGCTTTTTTTTTTGCTTTTGGTGCAGGTAAACAAGGAAACTCATCGGTCTGTTATAACTGCACGCACGGCTGTTTGTACGCCCCAAACAGGTGTTTGCTCAACTGTGTTGTGCAATAAATGATGTGTGTGACAATAGGCTACAGAAACGGTGCTGAGAGTTGAGTGTTGACGATTTCTTTTAAGAGAATGTTTCCCTCTTCTCTGAAATGTGTCTGGCTATGCTATATCTGGCTCTTTCCGGCTCATGGATGAGGACAGACCCTTCAACGTACTGAATGAGACACGTTTGGAACAGAAAGCAAGACGGGAACAAGCCAGGGAATTTTGTTTCTCTGCTTCCTGACCAGCCCAGAGCCTTTATTTGACTGATTTTTCTGGTCCAACAACATGTAATCAACAGAGACAGCAACTTTAAATGTCTGTTTTAATGGAGCTGTAATTGTGCAGGTGCTCAGCAGTGCTATTACTAATTCCACAGCTTGCAGGGTGGAAGAGGGCAGCTGCTACCCTGTGCTGAAGAAAAACGATCAAACCTGGGTATAACAATATATAACTGGGTATAATGTGGTGCCTTATGCAAGGACAGAGGAACTTGGAGTGGGACGTTTCCAGGTCTAAGGTTTAGTGTGTCTGTGTGTGCGTCCTCCTGCAGGAGAGGAGGCAGCTTCTGTACTGGGCTTTGTTGTGAGAATTGATGTCTATTAACCCAAGGAAACGCCATCGATTCATGGCCTGGAACCTCAGCAGCTACAGAGGGTTTTGAAGAACACGTCCCGCAGAGAGTTTTGCATGTGGGTCCACTTGTAAACCCGTTCTTTAAACATCTTACAATTCAGGGAACCAGGCCTACTTCCAGTTCTCCCACTGGTTTGATATATAACTTCTGGCAGAGCTGAGGTGACTTGTTTCTTTGTTTCTTGCCCCAGACTTTTGAATATTTATTCTGTGACTTAAGGTAGACCCTCCTAGTTCGTCCTGATAACATGCCTGGCACGGCGGGGCCTGAACCTCAGCAGGCCCTCTCCAGAGGTAAAGCAATACAAATAGCAAATCTAATCAACAATATTGCTAACTGCTGTTGTTTTAGCAGTTCTGAGTGGATTAGGTGGTATTAGCTACAGATCAGTAAAATTATTTTTGAGGAAAAAAAAGAAGTGAATTGGGAAATCATAGTCTGCAGTCCTTGAAGGAAACAGCCTCTCAAATGTGTGTCTCTCTTTATTTTCCCAGGGAAGTTCACCAACTTTGCCCTAACCTCATCCCCCTTCTCCCCCCCACAACGGGGTAGTCCAGGGGTTGGTACATGTCCCTGTTCCCTACCTCCCCTGAAAATTAGGAGCTCTTGTTCCTGCTAAATAAATAAATAAAGCCCGAGCGAGCAGACAGAATGTACGAGACCCTGTTTTGCCTCCCCGAGCTGAAGTTAAAAATTATTCAATGTAAAATTCCTGGCCTGTGAAACAGAGGCTCCGTACTGTACCAGGCAAAGATTTTCACCAGCATTCTCTTGCTTAGCCAAGGCGGAGATAACAGGCACTGCAAAGCACTGGGAATAAATCTGCTCCTCTGAGAGTCCGCTGGGGTGTTCATCTCCCACCTTGTTTTTCCTTTGCTTAATAAGGTACTGTGTGAACCTAGAGTTGAGATTTGACTTGACTTTTTTTTTCTTAATGTGACCTGAATGAAGTTTGATGTTTGTTTTTTTTTTCATTTAAATGACAAGAACAACAGGAGAGAGCAAGTAAGTGATAGACTTTATCAGGTTTTCTCTAGGGATTATTATAATTGTGGTTTGCAGTCTTCTGAGGGAGTTTTGAAAGTGGGTTAGGAACAAAAGGGTAAAAATTACTGAACTTTCAGGCACTGGGGTTGACTGAAATGACGCTGAATGGCAGCAGTTCCTCCGGTCCAAGGTGACTTCTGGAGGCTGTGATTAGTAGCGGGGTGATTCTTGTTGCTGACCTTTGTGTGTTAAAAGATCCAGCTGCAAGTTACTTCCTAGCTTTCTGATCACTTCTGAAAATGCTCAGACACGGTTGCTTGACAAACAGGAGAGAAATTACCAGTGCAATAAAAAAAAAAAGGCTTGGTTTCTAAGTTTTTTTTTTTTTTTTTTTTAAACGTGGGGATCTGAATGGGGATCTGGGCTATTTACTTGGTGAGGTGAACTTCCAGTGCTGGCTTATTGCTGCGGTCATCGGCCACCCTGTGAAGCCTGCCTCCTTTCCAGGGGGATCTGGGACCTGTTGTACCAGTGCTAGCAGTGGTACAACATTTCCACTGCTGGGCAGTTCTGGTGCAAAGAGATATGCAGAGAATCTTTTGGCAAAGTACGTCTAATATCAAATTTGTGTTTTCTGATGAATGCTCAGCAAAGAAAAAAAAAGGCTGTATGGAGGGGTACTGTTTCTAGACGAAAAATAAAATGCATGCAAAGGTTAAGCTGCAGGAGTATTTCCAGCCTGCTGTCTGAAAACGAAGTAACTAGGTACACTTCTCATATTTTTTTGGAAGCTTTCTTATGTCTATGAATGTCTAACATCCATAGGGGAAGGAAATTATCCTTTTATAGAAAGGAAAGAAAATCTGAGCAAAACTCTAGATACTGTGAGTTGCAAATTCAGATTAATACTATAGCAGAGTGCAGGAGACAAGGTGTGATTAGGCTTAAAATGAGACTACCTAAAGGAACATAGCAAGAATAATTTGCAGCCCCTGCTGACATGGTGCCAAGCATTCAGGGTGACTTGAAAAAAAACAAAGCCCTAAGGTCACCTCCAGGTGGCCTGGAGAATGCTGCAGGAGCAGCTGCCACCTACTTCAGTGGGGGATTTTCAGGCAACCAGTGTCTGTCCCCTCCATTTTGGGATCTGTGCACACCTGTAAAAATTGTATGGACTTCTCTGAGATTTATTGAATAGGCTGATAGCACCGTTCTTATTGCGGTGCCTTTTACTTACGCTGGCAGGGAAGCTTCCTTTTGTCCCACGACAGGGAACAGACACCGTGGAAGCATCAACAGGGCCAGGGCTCCTGAACAACCGTCTGCTTATTGCTAGTGATTGCATGCATTTATCCTGAAAAGGAAGACATGTAAAAACGGTGTGCAGGAATTGTAGGATTTTCTTCATTTTCATTCTTTCCTAATGCTCCTGTGCGTCTGGCCCTGCGCTGCTGCTTCCTAATTCCTAACATCATTGCTAGGCAGGCTGTGCCCCAAGCTGCCCTCGAGCGTGGTGACCTTTTTCGCAGTGCCATGGCCTTCAGCTGAACTGGGGTGGCAGTGATGAAAGCCACACATCAGGGATGCGCTGTGACACCAGGCAACTTTGGATGTCTGGGGCCAGAGCCAGATGCAGGGGATAAAGCTTCACTTTGCCCTAATGAGGTTATCACCTCTCGAGATAAAATCACCCCCTAGGATTCTAGGCTATATGTAAATGTGTGTGTATATATCTTTATGGATGTGTATGTATAGCAGTCTAGGCTATATGTAATTAAAATTTCCTAAAAGCACATAGAGGATAACAGGAAATCTCTTATCAGCTTCCCTGGAATCTGAATCAGGATTTTGATGAATATCTGCTATCTCTTTTCTAACAAAAAATGCTTTTTGTGTTTTTTTTTTTTCTCATTTTGGCTCAAGCAAAGAGGATAACTTTTGCTAATGATTTATAGAGCAGAGACAGGTAAAATGAGAACACATTTCCAAAGAATGGCAAAATGTTTTCTTGGGAGAAACCACACTTCAGTAGCTTTCTGACCTCGCTGAGCAGCTGGTGGGGGGTGCACAGGGGGCTCCTTTTCCCTTCCTGTTGGACTGGCACGGGACTGAATTCAGGCAGTTAAACGCTCAACCTGAAACAGTGCAGATAATATTAAGTGTCATTCCCTGTGATGGAATCTCAGTGCTATAAACCCACAAGACACATCTGTTTCCTTTCCTGTTGCTGGGGAGCAGAATTTGGGATACTTGAATATAAACTGACTTTTGGCAGCGTGTGCCTTGTGAGCTGTGTGTCTCCAGGTCTGCCAACACAGGCAGGAATTTATTGCTCCTCTCTGCGTTCAGGTGAGCATGCTGCCTTGTCCACGGGGATCCTTGCTGCGATATGATCTACATCATAATATTGCATATTCTGCATAGGCGTGAGACTCAGTGGTTTTGGAAATGTTTGTGTAGCTCAGAATGAAATCTGTGCTATGCTACCTTATATACTGCCTCATACCAGCATATAACAAGATGATTTGGTATACTGATTGAACAATAACAGCAGAATTAATGTATGCTGATAGGGACTGGAACCACAGCACTGCCTCCTGCATCAACACTCGTACAAAAATAGAAAGTCCTGTTATTCATGTTGTAATTATACCCAACCTGAGCATAACGCAGCCTCAGCCTCACTTAGCACCCACAGAGCTCACTGACAGCCTTTCTACTGACTTTGGGCTCCAATCTGGGTGCTCGATGGATACCTAAAAGTAACCAAAAGTAGGGCCTGAGGGAGAACAAGAAGCTTAGACGGAGCACAAAGCACGGCTGAGCCTTTGCAAGGTTGACACTTCCTGCTAGAATTCAGGAAGGGAGATCAGCTTTCCTGAGGGTTAATCCTACTGGGGAAGCAAAATGGTATGTCGAATGGATCCAGAAGAGTGTAACGTCAACACCTAAAGCTGTGTCTAAGCTTAAAGGCAACAAACATGGTTGGTTCTGGGCCCATGAAGGCCAGCATCAGGGACCACAGTTAAGTAGCCAACCTGGAGCTGGGGACAGGATCTCCTGATCCTCAGCTGCTAGCTGGAGCACAGTCTGTAGGTCAGAAAAGGCTCCTGCTATGGCTGCTGCCAGCTGATGTTGACAAGGCAAGGGGCGGTGGGAGAGACTTGACATGCTACAAAACATCCTGACCCGTCCTTGTGCTGCGGTGGCAGGGTATGCAGACACATCCTTGCCACTTGTCCTGCAGGGGTTAATGATACTAGGCAGGAAACCGCCTTAACCTCCTCTGCTGTCTGTCAGACATTCCTCCACCCTAGTTGATAACTCACTGGTGTCTTTGCTATTTCCAGTGGGCGGCCAATAGCCGGGGCGTGTGTGTGCTGTGAGTCAGCAGCCTCTGTGCGAAACCTGACCCTGGCCTCCTGCCCTGCCCCTGCCCTGCTGCTTTCCCTGTTTGCAACCCAGAGAGTTTCTCCAGTTGCACCTAAAACAGGTGGAATAGTTGTAACTTCGCTTCTTGGCCAATGCAAATCCATGTACAAAGCCCCTCTGCTTTTAATTACTTGTAACAACTACCCATTAAAGCTGCTACCAGCAGTCTCTCTGCCTTCCCAAGGAAAATGTTCCTATGCATTCCCTCCTATACCTGGATTGTATTTTGGTTCCCTATTTTGGGAAACGCCATCCAGCAGGTAGAAACAAGGCTTCAGAACAGAGGAACCACGCTTGGAAAGAGCGTGTGGTTATTTTAAGCTGATACTGGCCTCTTCCAGGCAACACAACTGTGACAGATGATCTGTGAAAAGAGAGGGGAATATATCTTATGAAAGGTAACATTGTGAAACTCTCCATCAGCTTAATCTAGCCATTTAAAAAAAAAAAGGCAAATAGAAATCAGAATGAAAGTGGATGTCCACAAAGAAAAGCATTAGAAGTTCCACTATGGAGCACTTTTATCCACTTAGAAGTGCCTATTTTGTAAAATAATGCAACAGCATACAAAATGACTCTGGTCTGCACCCTAGTAATTAAAAGCAAATAGTCTTTGGTTTTATAAGCTCAAAGTAATACAGTAAGGAGTGAGATGTAAGGGCATTTTTGCTTCTGAGATGTGATTAGATATAATAGGACGGTGTTTGCACTTAGGGAAGGATGCGGATTTTAGTTCTATGAGCACCTGTCTGCCAGCATATTATCCATTTTTTTTCAAAATCTCATCAGCCTTTTAAAGAAATTTTGAATTAGAAACACCAACAAATAAGTTCATCTTTTTATGCTCTGTCCTTGAAAGACAAGGACACTGCAAAGGACAAGAGTGATAAAAGCTGTAATATAAGGGGCAAGCCTGGAGCATATATAGGGGCTTCCCATTAACGTAAGACCTGGGATACAGAAAAATATAAATAGCATGCATGTTGCGTGCTTTCTGTTTCACAAACAAGTGTGGTATTATGAAACTAAGTAGGTATATAGTTTTTTGTTTTTTTTTTTTCCTGGAATTAAGTTTGCATGTGCTGCCAGTTGGGCCTAACTTCCTTTTCCTAGGAATTGTAGGTGGCATCAGAAGTTTTAAGCTCAGTTTTCCACCTATTGATTTGACCTTCGAGCAGCCTGCCTATGATATGAGTGCAGTGCTCTGTTGATGTGATAGCTCCTTACAGTAAATTCTTCCTAGTTTTCAAGTCATGTGGGTTGAGGGGGTGCTCTGTTTTCTAGAGAGGGACGACCAGAACTAGGGAGAAGTGGGACTGTGGGAATCACTGATCTCGATCTCTGATGATTCATGGCAGGGATGTGCAATCCGAAGCATTAGGTCACCCGAATTCTTCTTCCTGGTGGCACAGACCTGAAGCCTGTCTGAGGTTACAGCATCGAGGTGGCTCTTGCATCATCCCGGTGGGACTAACCCTCCTGATAGATTGCAGTGACTCGCGTGAACTCTGCAGTGTTTGCATTTAGGTAACTGTGCAAATAAATGGTCTAAAGGCATCTTTTCCCCACCTTAGTGCCTGTTTTTAGGTTTGGACCTAGCAGCAGGACTGGGTTATGCAAGGACTTCATCATGTAATTACTCCTCTACCTTTGGGATTGCTTTTTGGTGCAGCTTTCGATGGAAGGAGCAAAACCACCTTAAGGAAAATACACCGTAGGTTTGTTACAACATCTGATGGTGTTGAAAAGCCCCCAGACAACTGCTTTGTCTCTCGTCAGACTGTTTTGAACCAGGTGTGTTTGTTAGTTGGAAAAAAAAAAAAGTTCAACTAAACAAGGTAGTAGAAGCACTTTATTGATTCCTTGCAGCCCATGATAATAATAGGGATGATCTTTGTCCTTTCTCATCAGCATACAGGGAAATCAGGTTTGGCTCAAACCTATGAGTACAGCATATATTTTTTTAGATTTATAGCTGAAATGGGAAAATATGCATTTTCCTGTTTTTTTGTTTTGTTTTGTTTTGCTAGCTGCTCTAATGGGGAGAGGTGTTCTGCACGCCTTGTGGAGACAATCCGATGAGGAAGGCTTCTTCACAGCTAATCTGTAAAGAAAGCACAGTGCTTAACCTCCTTGCCCTGCCCAGGATGGGCTGTTCGTTAATACTGATTCACTACTTAACGTAAAGTGCTGTCGAATGTGCAAATGAGCAACACGAACAGAGTTCAAAAATGATGGTAATGAAGTCCTTCAGATGAAACCTTTTGATTTTGCTACCATTATAATTCCCTAGATTTCTGTAAATATTCTAACTCATTAGGTGCATGTTTGATTTTTCCAGGCAATTGTTTTGCTTTGAATGTATGTGCTAATGATCTTAGTGGGTTAGGCTTTCAGAGGAGTTAATCATGTCAGACTTATTCACTCATTGGCCACCTACCTCAGCTCTTGTAGCATTGCTTTTTTTTTTTTTTTTTTTTGTACAACGGATGCTGTAATCAGCCTCAGGTTGAACGTTTGGATCAATTAGCTAGGAAAGCTATATGCAGTAAAAAGGCAAAAGCGCAGAAGGAAAGGCTGAAGAGTGCCTTTCCAATCTTTGTCACACTGTGCTTCCCTGCTGGAGCTGAGGCTGGAGCCAGCCTTACAAAACGCGTAAGGAAAGTTTAGCAGAATGGGAATTGCTGTATTACGAGCCACACATTTGGTAATGGCAGGAAATGTTTTTTTCAGTGGTCATCGTTGTGTGAATGCCCCTGTGATGTCTTTTTCCTAAGTTTGGTCCCAGAGTCTTCAAATACTAAAGATGCAGTCTCTTTCTGTGCTTACTGAATATGATCTCCAGCCAGTTCTGTTGTAAAACAATCCCTCTTCCTGCTCCTGCCTCTCCAGATCTACTAATTCATCACTGCTCTGATCAGTCATGCCAGGAAATTTAACATCCAGTTTTCCACCTAGCTACAGGTTTGCTGGGATGTCTTCGTCATGTTAGCATTACTTCTGCTGTCCTTAATAAAACATATCTGCTCTCTTCTTCCCGTGTCTTAGTTGAGCTCTGTGAAAGGGCTCTGCTCCATGTCCAAAGTAGCTCTGCCTCCTCCTGCTGAACTTCAGGCACGTCCCTGTGTCTGAGGAACAGATGTTGTGTTTATTGTGTGCTATTCCTCGGTTTCTCCTTGGCAGACACGGCCATCTTGTCAAAAGACTGGTGAAAATTGCAATATAAAAATTTGAAATCCCACATATAGCATGTAAATGGCCAAAACTTCTGCAATGCTGATTCAGGAAGGGCAGTGAAACATTTGAATGCAAACCTCGTATCAAGCAATGAAAGGTATCCAGTACAGATGGGAAATAGAGGAGGGTAAATCATCCTTTAGTAATTCGTGTATCCCTTTTCTGCTAGGGCTTCAGCTTTCATAAGGCTGTCTTTTGAATCACTAGTGAAATAGTTCATAGAGCACAGGTGAGATGTCAGCTGCTTCAGCATCAGGTGAGAAAGGTTCCTGGGATTATCCAGACTGACTCTGGATGCAAGCCTAACCCTTGGTCCTTGTTATTATTTATCCAGTACAGCAAGCTGTAAACAATTAGGATAGTAAATGCTTTCAGTGGAGACGTGGCCAGTGGATATCCTCGGTAATTGTAGGACAAACGCTTCAAAAGGGGTGAAACAGCAAAGTGAGGGGTTAATGTGCTGTAGGTCAATTTTTTTTCCAGTTCAACCCAAACTGCCAGTGGATCCGGTTCCAAAGCTTGGTTAAGTTCCTGCACAACCCCTGATTAAACAGGAAAAACCTGTGAATTGTTGGCTTTGAATCCTGGACTAGGGACAGGGTGCACTTGAGTAACATGCATGCTTCAGTGTTTCATTTAAATCTGTAAAGCCTCAGAGGAAAGGGAAAAAAATCAAGGTCTTTCTATAAGAGGGGGGAAAAAGATCTAATCTGTTTACACCCTGCATTCCTTGCGTTCCTTTGATAGTCTGCTACTATAAAAGCCCTCAGTCCCACCTACAGCATGAGCTTAATGGAGCTGCAGCAAAGCTAAATCTCTATAAAGGCAGACGTGACATAATGTACCTGGAGGTCCTGGCTTATTTGGACCCCAGAGCATCTGAGCTGGGCGTAGTGCTCTGAACAGATCCTGGTTTTCCTTCGGAGGAGGAGACATGCTTACACCCACCTTATTTCAAAAAGGCTCCTTTTCCTGGTAACAACTGAAGTGTCCTGGTATGGGAATGCCCTTTTTGGAATATGAAATGCACTTTTCTTTTTTTTTTCCCTCCTCCCCTGTGTTTGAACGTGATGACTCAAACTTGGTGCAAATCCAAGGCAAATAAAAGGTGCAGGCACCTACAGTCGGTTAACTCCTGAGCTGCTGGGAACAGATCATGAAGCAGACCCAAACCGCTTCCCATGGCGTGGGCCCCAGTGGGCTCCAGCCTTCTCCTCCCAGCCCCCTTCAGGATGCGGTGCTCTGGGCATTTCCCTGGTCGTGATGCTGAAGGAGTAGGTGGGAGCTGAAGATTTTTTTTGGTTAGTAAATTGCTCCCTTTGCTGCAATTTGTTGCAGCAGTGGGGTTAACAGCACCTGGCTTACCGAGGTTTACTTTCCCATGTGCAGGTAGAGAGTGGGGCCAGGTGCTTGGCTACTTTTGCTCTTGTAGTGCCGTTGTGTAGGGCCATCGGAATCCACCAGCAGTGGTATGCCAACAGGAGAGGGGTCAGGACCTGTAAAGCATGAGCACGGAACAATTTACTGGATCAGGAAGCCACAGGGTCCTTGGGGTGAAGGGTCTGGCTGAGGGGTGTGCTTGGCATGCTTTGGACCAGTTGGGGTAACAATGTTGAATTTCCCCAGCTGCTGGGGATGCTGGAGCACTGGTCTCTGAGATGGATTAGCTTCTTCCCCTCTTGGACCCAAGAGCACTAACAGCAAAAGGCTTTACTTCAGGAGGGAAAGAGAATCCCAAAACCTTAATACCAGTGCCATAAGTGCAGAGCTACATGTCTCCAGGGGGTGTAGCATAGCCCCAGCTTTCAGGTTCTGCAATATTTAACTCCTTGCTTTAAAAGTCATTTATTACATTTGGTCAGTCTTGAACTCACAGGGCAAAGAGATTAACTTTTACCTTCAATGAAAGGACTGGAATTCAATGTGTTTTAGTTATCTTCCTGTGAACATATTTCTCTAGCTTTGCTTTGACAAGTCATTGAAGAAATCAGTGACTCTAATGATGAGCATTGGAAATAAGGGCACACTTTGCATAACTAAACAGTAATATCCTGTCAGGTGTCCCTGAAACAAAGACAGTGTGTGGAAAAAATGCCAACAGAATATCAACAGCGTCCATCAGAACTAATCTAGCCTCAGTGATCAGCATTTCATAACCAAAATGGGATTTGAATAGTGTAGCCTTGACTTGAATCACAGCTTCCTGCCTTGATTTACTGTCATTTTGATTTTTATTTGCAAATGAAGGTGTAAACAGCAATATTTGTTTAAATATTTAAGTATTTCTGGAAAATAGTCTGAACGTAGTGGCACAAACCCTCAGGGTGTTCCAAACAAACAAAAGCAGTACAAACTATTTGATGTAAGATTGAGCCACAGAGAATTCAATCGCAAGTCACGCATCTTTCTTCCTGTTACCTTTCCCTTTCCTCCTGCTATCCCCCTTAAAAATAAAGATAGCATGCAGCCTTGCATGGTCTGACATAGAAACTCTTGCTCTTCTTGTCCAAATCCTCACCAAAATCCAGCTGGGCCCCAGCGTTGTTTTCAGTCCTACCAGAGCAGGGAGAAGACCACTAACTGGTGTCCTGTTGCAAGAGTTTTGTCTTCTGCTTCAGAAAGAAACTGAGCAAATCATTCTGAGCTATTACTGCAAGCAGAAGAATCAGTCTCTGTTTCTGTCTTGCTCTCCAGAATCTGGGAATTGGTTGTTCTGGAGGGCTGTGCAGCTTTCCACGAGAGCGGGTGCAGAAGTGATTTGCTTTTGGAAGCTCTTCAGCAAGCTCTGGGAGCAGGTCAATCCTACAAAGAAGCATTTTAAGAACTCCTTTGCACACCACTAGCTTAGGAAGCACCTCGTCTATGGGGTTAAGTTTTGCACACAGGGCCACCGAGCAGAGGAGCTGTCCCAGAGGTGCAGGTGGGATGCTTTGGGCCAGGACCACTTCTGGCTTCCTGCAGCCTGGTGGGTGCTGTGGGAGAGCATGCTGCCTGGCATTGGGGCAACACGATAAGCTGCGTGTTAATGAGTTACAGAGGCACTCAGGGTGATGCAACCAGTCCTCCACAACTCCCCTTTGCTTCAGGAAATCTGGTTTTGGGTAGCTCTGAATAAAGTGATGCTCCCCAGAGCTCTTCATGTGCTCAAACCTCTCAAACTCATTGCATGTTGTTGGGGGACTTCCTATTTAATTTTTTTGCCAGGGATCTACATTTTTTTGTAGGTGATTCACAATATTGTCACTTGATACTTCCTCCTGTGGCTGAGGGCTTGCTGTTAACTGCCCATCCCTCCCACCATTTTAATTGGCCCTGTGCCTTTTCCATCCTGCGAGGACTTAATGCCCCAACAGAGCACAGGAGCAGCAAACGATGGCAGTGTCGAGGCTGCCGGGGCCTCTTTCTGGTGACAGCATCCCCATTGGATATAGTCATCTGTAAAAAGGGAAATAGAAATTCAAGCACCATACAAAGGTAAAAGCTAAGTGTACATTCTTGAAGCAGGTAAAAGCATTTATTTCCAGTATGAATGCTTAGAAGGACTTCTCTACCAGGCTAGCTCTGCACAGAGAAGTAGATAATGTACAAAACAAAACCCCAACCCTTAAATACTGCCTAACTTTTTTACAGCATTCTTTTTCGTTTCATCATTTGCATCCCTTGGCTTCCATTTGTCATTTGTTTTGCTGCTTCTGTTTCCCCAAGGTACCTCATCTCTAAGGAATGAAATGTTTTGAGCCAATGCCTGGAGGCCCCGTGTTAATTTGTTTTATGGCCCTTTTCTCCAAGCTCTTCCCTCCTATTTTCTGCAAGCAGAAATTCCTTTTTCATCTAGAGTAGCCATTTGAATCAGCAAGTTGAAAACATCATCATCAATCAAGTTCATGTTCCAGTCTAATTTTCAAGTGTCCAGGTGATTTAGAAACTAGATTTCTATTTGTAGAAGTGATCAAAGCCCATATGCCAAATTTGAAGGCATTTCAGTGTTTACATCCATTTATTTGAAGGAGAGCTCAGTTCCTAAACATGTGCCATAATGATTTTATGCCTTAGGGCAGCCATCCTCAAAGGTATGTAGCTTTCTAGCATCTACTGAAATCATAGATGCTATAAGAAAAGAATTTAGGTGTTCCAAGGTACATTTTTCAATATTATGGTCTGAATTCAGAGACTGAGTCTTTTTTAATTCCAAGATCTACAGCTAAAAGACAAGCATTAGTGCAGACAGAAAGTCTGCATATCTTTCTCTGCTTTCAGTCTTTCTCCCCTCCTCCTCCCCCAGCTTTCCTTGTTTTGGAAGGATTCAGATCTTGGGGTACATGGGGAAATACTGTCTCCTATGCTCTAACTTCAGGCATTAACTTGAATGGGCTTGTCTTTTCTGCTTGAAGCATGTGGACTCTGACAATCCAAGTCAACATCTGACCTCAAATCCTTCCAGAAATAAATATATATATATATATATATATATATATATATATATATATATATATAAAATTGTCTTCAGCCATTTCTAGCAGACAAGGACAGCTCTATAGATCTGATGCAGTGAGCCTCTTGGACCAGTTTCCTGCACAGCTTCCTTATGGCTTGTTGAGAGATGTTTTCTGCCTTCCAGTTACAGATTTAATTAAGGGACAAGTTCATCTTGGTACAAATGGCTCAGCTGAATGATTTTCTTACAGTACACAGCACCGATTTTGGCTATAGTGCAACACGGGAACAAATCAAAGTCAATTGCTATTGCAACACACTGATTTCTTATGCTGAAGCAAACATCTCTTCCCCTTGCTAGTGGGAGCGTAATGAAGGTCCAAATGAGGCTAGCGTATTCAAAGTAATTCAAGGCCACTGGAGAAGCAGCTGTTCCAAAATTATGGTAAGTTAAATGATGCGGATTCCAATGACTTCACACCATCTGACCTCGGACTGCTATGATAAGGAAAGCCTTAAATAATACTAAAATAGGCTTACGTACTTGGTGATGGCAGCTGCACTGAAGGCAGGAGAGGGAGCTCTGTTGGAACACCATTTTATATATTATGTGCTGATATCTTTCTGCAGCTTTTATCTGATAAGTGTGGTAGGATATTTAGTCATGTGCTTGCTTCCTCTTCTCCATGAATGTTAGTGCCAGGTGGGAGTCCGGCTGCAGGAGAATGGCAGCTACATGCCAATCTTCGTCTCCTTTAACAGAAGCCCTGTCTGTTATACTCAGACAAACAACTTTCTCATCTCGTATTATATTCCTTCTGCCTGTCCTTCCAGAAGACTCAAATCAGCTCTGCTGTGGGGCAGATGAAAGTCCCAGCCTACATTTGTTTTTAGCAAACTTAGTTGTTAACAAACTGTTTACTGTGCTGCTTCTCCAGAGCAAAAGAAACAGCATCACCTATAGGCAGACATCAGCTGAATAGGCTTAGGGCCACCATAGGGAATATGTCAAGCTGCTGACCTGGCTGTCTTGGCTATAGTCACATCAAGTTGGACTATTTGATACATTAAAAAAAGATAGTGAATTCAACCGCAGTGAGCTGTAATCAGTCATGCCTCAAATGATTAATAGAATAAAGTACTCTCCTGCAGCTCTGAACTGCAGATTAGCTCATCTGTCACTCGAAGCTTCATTTTGTTTTTGTCAATAAGCTTTGGGTTAGAAGGAGGGGGTTTTGAACCTAGCAAAACCCTTCTATCTGGTATAAATAAGTCTTTAGCCCTTCCAGCAGAATGCAAATAAAGTGAAGAATAAATTGTTTTAAGAACTAATTTTCATTTTTCTTAAGCACTTAAAAAAAAAAAGTGGTGTAACTTTATTGGGATAACAGATTTCTTTGAAGAAGCGTACACCAGCTTTTTCAATGGATATACAATTTTAAGAATAAGGAAAATGAGAATGTATCTTGTCTTCTAAAAAAAAATACACTGAAACTGTGTTATGGGGATCATTTTCCTCTTAGTGAAAACTATTAGCAATTCTTTAAAAAGAAAGAACAGAATGAGTTATGTTTTATTGATCCTTCTTCCTTTTGTTTCTTCTAAGATGACAAAGAATCAGGTGAGGCGGTGAAAGAGAAAATTATGTATTCCATGCTGTTTTAATAATCTTGCAGCACGACCCTTAAGGAAAGGATTGCTTTACAAATAAAACATAATAATCCCAGTGCATTACAAATGAAACAGTCAGAGAAAGATGCGGTCCCCTTGGCGACCCCATTTACAGCTTCTGTTGCAGTGGGAATTCTGCATGCTGCACAACGTTGAATTGCATTTGGGTTTTTTTGTGGCATGATGCTGTAAGCAGCAAAAGAATTGTGGGGTTAGTAAGTGGCACGATGAGTGATAGCTCTTGGCAAATTCATTCAACAGCAGCATTATTTCTCATTTATACGTTGCCATCAGCTAACACAGCAAAATACAGCAAGCAAAATGCGCCTTACAAATGATAGATTCTTTTCTTGAAAGGGCCAAGTCCACTGCTGCACTAAGCTCTTGCAAGCAGTTGGGGAAAATGATCAGAAAGCCATGGGTTCGGTGATGAAAAGGACAGAAGGACCTTGAGAGGCCACCTAGCCCCTTATCCTGTCCTGGATGGGATGAACTCAAATCACCACCCCAGCAGACTGTTGAAGCCATTAACACCTTTCACTGTCAGGCATTTTGCAAGATCCTTTATGACCAGTGGAGTCGAGGCATTCCCAGGGCAGGTGAGGTGTGAGGAATGCACAAAGGAATACTTGTACATCATCTGCAAGGCCGCTCCAGCTGTCGTGGAGGCCACTGGTCCTGAGGAATTCCAGGGAAAAGAAAAAGAAAGTCTTAAGACCAACACCTGGGGTTTTGTTCATGTTGGCACTGGATCTTCCTGTAGGATTTTTCCTATATCTTACTATCATTTTTTAAGATGCACAATGATTAATTTTGAGAAAGCCAGTTTAAAAGTTCCTTGGCTTTGTCAAACAGCTTGTCAAAGCTAGCAAAAGTTTAATAACACACTAGTCACATTTTCCATTTGATAGTTGGTAATTAACAATTATCGAGGCCAAGACATCTCAGATTAAGCAATGAAGAGGCCATAAAGAGAGAGATCTAGTTTCAGTCATTAACGCTCCATCTAATTTACTCACAAGTGAGAGAGCGCTATTCCAAGTAATCCTAATCTGATACACAGACAGGAGGAGTGTTTGTAAGCACCATTCACATCAGTGTTAAGTAAATCAATGAGTAAAACCACTGTCATCCAGGGCTTAAATACTGCAAGCAAAAGAAGACACATATCCCAGACTTTTGAGGTTTTGAGCTTGAAGAAACTTGACGTAGTGGTGGAAGAACATCACCTATGGAATTTTTTCTTCCCTTAAATCTTTCTGTGCCCTCAAAATGTGGCAATTTTCATTCTAGACTGCTCTTTATCTCCGAGTTCAATTAAGATACTTCCTCAGAGATCCTTGCACTGCAGCCAGCAGGGTATAGCTAGGTATATCAGCAGAAAAACCAGAATCTTTCCTTTGGGTTTAGCCTACTTATGCAAACATACATCTGCTGAGGTTTTACGCAGAAGAATTACTCAGTGGGCGGTTGCCTTTTTCCACCAATGCAGACAACTTTGGGCTATGCTAAATCTGAAAGTTGTCCATCAGCACCTGTGCCAGGGAAAGCTTATCTCCAAACTTGTGGGCTGGAGGTGACTTTACATCAGTTCTGCAGTAAATCCCAAATGCTTGATTAGCAGGTGCTTCGGGGTGGGGCTTTCCCTGTATTTAGATGTCACGTAGCATAAGAGCATCTGGTTCTGTAATCTGGAGATCCTTGAATAGTGGTTGGCTATATATTTATATGTATATACACACATATATATAGGAAAATAAACAATTAATAAGAAATCTTGACCACAACCCCTGGTTATATTTGAGTTTTATGGCTGAGTTTCATTGGATCTACTTACTGTGCTGGTGTATTCATATCAGTTCTTAAGATATGAAGACACATGTTCACGTTTAGCCTGCAAATGCCAGGGCCCAGAGCATTAAGGCCAAGTGCCCCATGTTTGTAATGCTTGGTCTGCTTTGACATTGGCCTTGTGCCAGAGCAGATGTGAAGTATGGTGACCTAAGTACGGTGACCTAAGACAAAGAGACGTTCATAGTAATCTCCAGCATTGTTTGGAGGAACTTTTCGTCACCTGCTGTGTCCAAATTGCAATGGCTAAGATTGTTATCCTTAATCGGTGCTGCATTTTTCCACGTCTGCACAGCATGGGATGGAAGAGAGGGAGGCAGGTGGGTAATGCTAGTAGGAGACGTTCTGTGTAAGCCAGGCTGCCAAAAAAAAAGGTAAGTAGATGCTTGGATGATCCTGAAAATGTAGGAGAAAAATTGTAGCGTGGGAAGTCACGGGGAAATTGGAAACTAAGTTAGTTTCTTACACCAGTGTCCCATCAGGTCTACGAGGGCTATGCCAGTGCATCCAGGTTTAAAACTGGAAGTAGTTATGCTGGAAATCATAAAATAGGTGGGGAAAACTGACTGATTTTGTCCACCTGGGTGGAAAAAGTTGGTTTTGCTTATAGTCTTCATTCTTTTTATTGCAATACTTTTCATTGTAATGCTCCTCTACTCTTTGAATGCAAGTAGCTGTGTCTTGGTGCTGAGCTTTAAAATCTCCGCCTTCGATTCGCTCAATAGCTCCTGCCGTTAACAAACAGTTTTCGGCTAGCAGTAGGACGGGAGGAGGAACAGCACAGGCACGGAGCTAAGCGAGGCCATGCCAAGTTTCTCTAGGTACGGCCGCATTTGGCAGTGACTCACCCAGGGAGCTTCCTGGCCGCCAACACCCTTCCTGCTCGCTGTAGGGGTGACTCAGAGCGCCCAGTGGCGCGGCTGGGAACAGTGCTCCCGTGCCCTTTCCATAGGGGTACCGCGGAGGGTGCCAAGAGGGAAAAAAGGCATGTTCTAACTGGCTGCTTCCCCGTGCGTGAGGCAGCTTTTACATAGAGGTTGCTTTGTTCGGTGTTGGAAAGGAAAGCAGGAAATTCAGAGTTAAGGACTGCACTTGAACTATAGCTCCTAAATATCTGCTGGATGGCACCAAAACATTACCATTCCCACTAGGTCCAGTGAAAATCTCTCCTATTTGCACAGCATAGGTTGTCTTGTGCGGTTAGCTAGGCGATCCTAACTGGTCAAAGGAAGGAATGGGAAGTTTTTTTCCCCTCTCACTTCCCTTGGGCTCACACTGAACAGGCTCAGTGGCACAAGGTCTGTCTGAACTTGCAGAGGGCAAACCTCACCTCAACCACTTCAAGTCTGTCTGTCTGACAGATACGGTGTAATTTAAGGGCAGGAGCACCTGACCTTTCGTCCAGAGGAGTCGTTTCCTGCAGGAAAAATAGCAGTTTTAAGGCAAGCCTTTTTCATCCCAAGTAAACCTGAATGATGTTGTAAGGACGTAACGGTTGAGCACCATGGATGTCACCAAATTAAAGAAGAAACACAAGAAATGAACAGAATAGAAAATTTTCTAGAAATACATCAGTGTTGGATTTTTTTTTTCTTTTTTTTTTTTCAGAACTGGACTGAAATGTCCCTCAGTCTACTGGCCCCAAATTCTTGGCTTCAGGAAATCAAATGAAGCATTTTTAGAAATCACTGGCCTTAACCGTGGTGTTTTAAACCACAAAATCAGGACACAAACCTTCTTCCCTTCGGTTAGCTGCCTATGGCTTTTCTCCCTTATACTTTTTTCCTGTTCGGTCATCTGTCAGATGTTTCATGATTTAATTTCCTCGCACCTTTAGAAGACTAGAAGACTTACAATGTTTGCTGAGAGCATGTTTGCCGTGGCATTTGCTGATGCTACCTGCTTTACCAACTTGGCAACTAATGAAAATGTAGATTAAAAACTGACTATGTATGACCTGGCCTGTGAACTGATTGATCCTATTCTACGTGCCTGAATTTATTTATTTATTTTTTCCTGGCTAGGGAATGTCTAGAGTTTCAGTACCATTGCAGTATTAATAATAATGTGTTTTGGATACCATTGCTATCCCTGGTTGTGTGCCTGCTCTGATCTAATTAAGACAGAAGAGAAAATGCACTCAATGGATGCACTTGTATTCTGGGAAATATGATAATGCTTATAAGAAATGACAAAAACTATTAACCTTAAATACTTCGCTTTTGTGAACAGATCTTTCATTACGTGTAGAAATAAGAAGTTGCCCTGAACAGTGAGACTACTGGCATAGTTTATTTAATTGATACTTGCATGGGCTGAACTCTAAGTACAGAGTAAAAGCCTACAGGCTATGAAACACCAGCTTCAACCAGAGGCTGATGTTTGCACATGTTCATGCACTGGCAGTGGTTTGGGTGTAATGTGTGAACAAAATGGCAGGAAACAAAGACAGTCTTAAGTCGTCTTGCAAGCAAGGGCAGGACTGACCATGAAGGGTTTGGGAGCAGTTTTGGTGAGTGGTTCACAAGAAAGACAACGTTCATGAAATTAATCCCTTCCCCTTTTTTTTCCCTCCAGGAAACAGTAATCTAAACACTTGGGTTTAGAGGGTTTCGCATCTCTGTGTTCTGGCTTGCTCCCTGTGGAGTATCTACGGGATCACTAGATAATGGGGAGTTTCCAAGAAGCGCTTGTTGTCTCTCTGTTTGCTATCAGCTGACTTTGGTTGCTCTTACTATAAAAGATTTTCCCACAAAAAAACTTTTCAGGATGGAAATGCCCTGTCCACTGCTGTACTTACTGGTATAGGGATACTAAAGACAAGTTAAGGCAACGAGTCTAGCTGCTTCTGAAAGCTTGATGGGGTTCTGTAGCTACACCAGGTAGCAAAGCTGGTCCCATACAGTTGTGTGCCTGCTGCAGCTTGTTGTCAGGAAAATAAGAGGCTGCATTGATAACCCTGGCTTCTCAAGTGGTTCTTGTAAGAAAAGCTCACCTCTGAGCAAGCAGCAGCATAAGGAAGGTTGTTTGTACCTCAATCAATGAAACTCAAAATGAGGTGGAAGTGGTAATTATTTGACAGGTGGAAAAAAAAGATGCGTTGTGACTGATTGCTTCGGTTCTGCTGTTTTATTGACCTGTGCAGCTAATGTCCAGAACATCCTGTTTCAACACGCTGGCATCATTTGGGGTTATACCACTGCCTACTTTTCGCCTATATTTTTTTTGTTGTTGTTTTTACACGAGAGTGCTGATGACTTAAGAAACACTTTATTTACCTCTTTTATTGGCAGAAGCTGCTGTGATATATGTTTGCGTGGGGCAGGCTGTGAAAGTAATGGTCGCCCCATCTGCTTGCTTTAAAAGAAAGAAGAAAAAAAAAGATTAAACCCCATCTGACAGCTGATGTAAGGCTCAGCCCTTCTCCCCTCCTCCTCTCCCTCCCCAGTAATCACGTTATTCACTGGGATGGAAAAAAGAGTCGGTGTTAATTTCCTCCATTCCCACACCTTGCAACCCAACACAAGTCGCTGCCATTTCTTGTCCTTCAGAGACCAATTATCGCAGGTGAAGTCAGGCACAGGAGCAGTGTTGCTAGGAGTGGGAAATGGGGACTGGGGCTTTACACAACTTTTTGAGCCCAGCAAGATGCAGAAATCTGGATGGGTCATGGGAAGCCTTGTAGAATGGAAATCTGGGGGCAATTTGAAAATGACATGTATGGTGGCCACTGGGAAACATCCTGAGTCAGGTCTCATGTATATGATTCCCATGCTGAGTCAGGTTTCATGTATATGATGTCCTGTAGATGTAAATTTGGAAGGACTGTGAGGGGTGATGTCTGGATGGGGTACTCCATGTTCTATAATATGGCTTTGAGGAAGGATGCTGCGAAGGATTTGTGCAGCACCAAGGTCCTCTGTGCTTTATTCCTGTGGGCGTTCAGTATTCTTTCGTGTCCGTAATGTGAAACCTGTCCGAATCCTACCTGTCATTGGAGTTAGACATAATAAAAGGTGTGCTTAAATACATGCATCAACCTCAGTGTGTTTAGACTTCAGCTGGCGCAAAAAGACGTGCTTAAGCAGTGATGGAGTGGTTTGTATTCTCCTTCTCATGCCTCTGTCCCTTCTGTTCCCTCCGACTTAGAGAGAAAAATGAGCTATGTACAGTTTAAAAATGTCCAAAAAAAGAAAAAACAGCTACCATGGAGAAAGAGATACAGGATGTCACTGTATCTTTCCTGCTTCTTTATTTGTCTGGTTTTGTCTCTCTTCTCTCAGCTTCGATTGTGTGGGCACAGCTCCCACCGTCTGTAAACACATTTTGGATTTTGTTCGTGTGTCTGTATCACAACTTCTTCCTTGAGAAACAGCCCCCTTTGCAGCTTTGTTCCTGTAATTACAGTGCAGCACAGGATAGACTGGGAGAGAAGAGCCGTAATTAGGATTTTTTCAAAAAAACATTTCCTGTGCTGACTACTGATCTCCTGCCAGTCCTGCACTTCTGTCTCTTGAATAATACCTGCCTCCTTTCTGAATGTAATGCCACTGATGAGGCCAGCTGTCACAAAGGCACAGTTTGCCTCCTTTTTGCTTTGTGGAAAGGTTTTTTTTTTTTTTCCTCTGCCCCTTTCCCCGATGGTGTTGTCAAATGAAGCTCACTGTAAAATGACAGTGCTCTGTGCTGCTGCAGCATTTTTCATCTCAAGCTTTCATGTTCCCTGCAAACAATCACATGAACTAACTAGATTTTAATTTTTATTCATTTTATGGGTAGGCAGACCCATTTTTCTTAGATTTAAATTAGGGCTACGGATAATTTTATCACTTTTATTTTTTTTCTTTGACTACGGATTAGGAGACTTTTGACGCATTCCTTTTTCTAAATAGCTACCACTTGGAGGAGGTTGGTGCAGAGAAATGTGATGTTTAGACCTTTTGGAGTGTCCCGGTGCTAAAGAATTGTGGCAGCACTACCTACCAGGAGATACTCCTTCCAGAAGGGATTTTCCATGTTGGCAGACAGACAATCATTCTAGTTCCTGCAGCAATTTCCACGACAGTACAGAAGGCTTCCAGTGGAGTCTAGAACCAAGGCTACTATGTAGGTCTAAAGACAGCTCCTCTTCCAAATAGCCATGTTCCAGAGTCCTAGAATGACAAGTCCAAGTCACAAGAAAAGTAGGTCAGGTTTTCCTTAAGTGCAATGTCTTTGGGGCAAGCTGACATTTTGAGGTTTATAGAACTGAGATACCATTTCCCTTACAATAATAAATTGTTTTAATGGGAGAGAAAAATCAGCACTGGTCTCCTATTGTGCAGCTTTTGCTAAGCACATCTCTGGTACTGAACATGCAATTTGTAAAATTAACTAGACCTCCAGCTTGTTGGAGCTTCATTTTAGATTCTTATTGCTCTTATTAACCTAACATAAAAAATAATCCTTGTTATTTACTTTAGTAGACACTTTGGCTCTAGCCATACATAGACCACCAGGTCAGACGGTTCTTATTTCTTCATGATTCCTTGTACCAAATGTTTGATTTTTCCCCGACCAGATTTTTTTTTTTTTTCCAGGAAGATACAACCAAGATACTGGAGTTGCCCATGGCTTTCCAGGAAGACAAGAAGGACTTGAGCTCTCCATCCAGATGGATTCCCGAGCTATCAGGAGGAGAGGTGCGCGGGGAGCAGCCGGGAGCGCAGCGTGCCCAGCTCCATGTGCCTCCCACCAGCAGCTCTCGCTTGCCCAGGCACGCATGGAGCACGCCGTGCTGCCTGATAGCATACAAAACCACCAGGTGTGTGCTCAGGACAACGTCTCCTGGTATCCCGGGTGCATTTTGGCTATGCCAGAAGCCCTACTTAGGGAATTACTGCCTTGTCTGGACAGTAAATATGATCTTCAGCATTGCAGCGTGCGTTTCTCAAAGGTCTGCAGAGATGTAGCTGCAGCCTCCTCTTTGCTGATAATTTTCCTAGGTCTTATCAAGTTCTAGATGACCAGAGAAATGATGGAATATTAAGTCTCAGTGGGTAGAGACCCTACAGTTAGGTACAAGCACATATTCCCCACTTGGAGCAGGAAAGAGAACCATCACTTCTGAAGCATAGAATTTGATTAAACACAAAGAAACCTTTTTTTCTAACCAACTTCACCATTAAACACTCAAGTAAGACCCTGTAGAAGGGTCACTGTGCATCAGGGTCCTATTGCTGAGTCACTGGCGATGACCTGCAGTATTTTTTCCTTTATAATTTCCCAGGATCTACCAGGTTAGGCTGGTTAGTTTGTGTTTTTATTGTCCTATTATTTGTCATTCAAATGCGTGCAGTCAGTGAAGCGCTGGTTGGTTTCCTCATTTGAATTATCCATGCAAAGTTGATCTCTGGTTTTCAAACGCCAGTTTGCTCAGATGTTGGCTGCTAAGTTCCCAGAAGTTTGCATGGATCTGCAGTGCTGGGGAAGCTGTACCATGTGCTTTTTTCTTAGGCTTCATCCCCTCTTCACGTGGGGAGACAAAGCAGGAGGAGCTGCTCACCAAGTATAAATGTCTGTAGAGCAAGAACTGCTATTAGTGTGTCAGTTTTTGAAGTCTTGCTTTAATCAGTGTGCTTTTGTAAGGGCCTCAGAAACTGCTCATAGTCTTGGCATCTTCTGTTTTCCCTGCATAGCATGTTTGTATCTACAATTGTGGTTTTCTTTCTAGTCCTTTTTTTTTTTTTTAACCGTCCCTCTGAGGACAACCCTTGATACTTCTTGCCCTGATGATGCACTCATCATCTTAAAGCTGTGTAAAACAGATCTAAAAGGCACCGTATCAGGTCATGTGTTTGTCCCATCATGTCCATGTGCCTTGCTAACACTGCTCGAAGTCAGCAGGCAGGTTGGTGTCAAAGATAAATTCTTAAGATAATTGACCACGCAATTTTTTTGGAGTTACTCCACATTTTGGGGTGGGCATTTGATCAGATCAGCTATTGTAGTTTGGATTATGTATTTTACTCTCCCTAATACTACTTTACATGCATCTAAGTCTGATCAGATTACGCTGATGTAAATTGCTTGAGTTGGGTGAATTTACTTCAGTTCTGCATGAGAAATCAGAATGACAATGGTATCCTCACTATTTTTAAAATATCTGGGATAGGAAGAAATAACTGGCAGCCCTTCCATGTGTCTCCTTAAACTTTCTCTTTGCTGCCATCTCTTCCCTCTAAGACCTAACAAAGCACCACATTCACGTCATCTTTCAGCCCCTTTTTCTCTCAGGTATGTGACTGTTCTGTTTGCTGTCTGTTTGTGAAATGGTTTGAGCTCGTCTAGGGAAGCCAAAGTATTTTTATCACAAATGTAGATGTCTGAATTCCAGCAAGGGCCTCAACACTTTCCAGTACACTTGCAAAAAAAAAAAAAAAAGGGATGGGATGGCAGGAAGGAAGCTCCATCACGGCCACCTTCCTTTTGTATCTGCTCACATCACCCTATAGTCACTCAGGCCCCAGCACCAACCTTTCAAACAGCTCCCATGTGTTGCTGCAAACGATGTGAGTGCTTGCAGGCACCGCGGCATGCTTGGATACCTGTTACCTGTCCTGTCCCCTCCCTGGGGGATGCATCCAGTGAACAGTGTTCCTCTCTTGCAGTATTCCAAAATCAGCTGGACTTACCTAAGCCCACTGTATCTGCTGAAACAGGTGCGGTTGCCAGCAATGTGGATAGTGGCAGGTAAACAGGTGCAAGTATCACAGATTAGGAAAGCTGCTTTAAATTTAATAGCCGAACAGTTGGTTAGGGTTGAAACAATCCCAACGGAAATAATCCTCCTACATGTAAACCAAGTCTACAAAGGAAAATGTGATGTCGCTGCCGGTGGCCCCGGTAAGGCAGGGCGATGCTGAGGATTTCTGGCCAAGCACTGGTTTGCCATGGAGGCTGCACGTCTGCAGCCATGGCTGGGTCAGCCCCCCTGAGCCCTGCTGGTGGGAGACCTCTGCCCGTGCCAGCAGCAAAGCCGAGCCGCCGAGAACTTTTATTCCCTGGGGCTACTGAGAACCCAAGATGCTTTGCATTTCATAAGAGCAAGGGTGTTAATTGCTGGATGCGTGCACGTGTCGCTCCTATCAGCAAGGGTCAGCCACCCGTACCGTGGGCTTGTGCACCTACAGGCGTCCGATGCTTTGCTATCACCCCCTGAAAATAAAAAAAAATAAAAGCAGAGCTCAAAGCTTTGCTAGCTGTGGTTGGGGTGCCCCAGTTTGCTGGCATGAGGTAATGCTGACACCTTGTCATTTGCATGCATGTTCTACTTTATGAGGTGGTAATGAGGCTTTGTACAGGCCTGGTGGCTCCTCTGCAGTTGTATGCTTACCATCACCCACATCCTTGCTGCTTGTGATTTGAATGAGTGATCCCTGACGTTTGTTTCCAAGCAGGTGGCTCTGGCACACCCTGACTCCTGCATTCAAATCCAAGAGAAAGGTGCAGGAAGGGGTGCCATGACCTCATTTCATGGAGCAGGATGGGACCATCGCTCCACGAGGTAAAGGCACAAGTGGCACCACATGAGCGTGTCTCTGGTTGCTGTAGACGGAAGGGATGCATTGAACTGGAAAGATGGATTGCTATGGGGAGATTAGGTGCTCCCTGAACTTCATTTTCATATTAAAGACAGGTTCAGACTGAAATTCACATCAGATTCTTGACAAACTGTTTGAAGTTTAGTCACCTGCCACAAAACAGCTTGATGTTCCCGAATACTCACACCGTGAAACCTATTCCTTTGTCACACAAATGTAAAAGCTATGCGGCAACTTCAGGCTGGAGTTGTGTGCGACCTTTGGAACAATTCGGGCCCAAACTCTGCTGAGTCTCCTGAGCACACAAGTAGGTGACTGCGTGCTGTGAAGCTGAGCCGAGCTGCCCTGAGCAGGAGCAGGGCTGTGGGATGCTCTCAGGTCTAACAGACGCGCGTTCCTCCGAGCAAAATGCTGCTCAGAGTACAGCGACCCATGGCTGACCCTTCCAGACATTGTCTCTGTGCTGCATATTCATAGACTAATGTTGTTTAGAGATTGGCAAAGCTCATTAAGTAACCTAATTTTTACAGATGCTTTTGGGCTGCTGCGGGTGGTACTAGTCGGTTGTTTTTTTATGAATCGCTGTGTTACATCCTCCCGTCTCTGCCATGAAGCCTCCATTTCAAAGGCCAGGCTCTCTGCGCTGCTCCAGGGGTTCCCTTTCTGCCTGGGAGAGGTGGCGACTCGGCAGCTTTTTGTCTGCTCTTTCAGCTGAGAAAATGAATGTGGACCTGCCACGGACACGCGCTGGATTTTTCCTGGGGGACACTGTACCTGAGCCACCAGGCAGGTGAGTGCTGCAGCTCCTGGCCGAGCCCGAAGATGAGGAGAGACGCTGGTGCTAGGAAAATTCTGTCCTGGCTCAACAAAAGTCTGGAGGCTCGAATTAGGTCTGTTTTTACAGACTGGAGGACTCAGCCAAAGCTAACTTAAGCAGAGAGCCTTTCTGCCCGCAGCATACAACCCCCAGCTCAGCACGGAGGCACCTGTCTTCACCCAAGGCTGGTAATCAAATAATCGATGTGCATATTCAGCCCAACCCAGAGCAATAATTTGCACAAAATAAAACAGCAGCATTGCATGTCCAATAAGGTAAAGCAGGTTGTTTGTTTCTTTTTTTCCGAATTCTGAAGTGTTTCTTAGCAGTCAGTGCTAAATGCAGCTGATCTTTGCTGCTCAAAACAGGAGGTTAATCAGGGTGTTAGATCTGTTTTTGCTACACGGCGGTCTGTTGCTTTAAACAACAGGCCGTTGTATCAGACTCATGTGAAAAAAAAAATACCAGGAAACAAGATTTTTAAAGCTGCTCATGAAGGCGGTGTGTTTGCTCAGCACCGCATGGATTTGTATGTCAGAGGCGATGGTTGCATGCAGTAAGCCAGAAATCAGAGCAGTTTTCATTTCTTTTGCCTCATCATTTTATCATCGGTAAAAATTCAGAGCTTTGAAATTATTTTAGTTGCTTCTTTTTTGCAAGCACAGAAAGGAGGTGTGTGTCTGCCAGGTAATGCGACTGGTTTCTGCCTCTTCTAGCTGCGGCACTGGAAAATAAATGGCCAGCCTGGCAGGCATGGCCAGCAGTGATTGCAGGCGTGTGCTTTCCACGGTGCATGGCCACCCTGTGCAAAAGCAGCGCAGCCAAAATCTGTGCCATTCTGGCAACCCAGAGCAGCAGCTTTGAGATAATCCTTAAGGACCTGATCTGTCAGTTTTTACTCCCAGTTTGCTTCTAAATATTTACAAGAAGAAAATACATCAGGAAGTGCTTATTTCCAATTTCAGTTGTCTCTGTTCTGGGTGTGAACCAAGGCTTAACTGTAACCAGGACATTTGCTTATCCAGGACTAACTGAATTGGGAAGAGAGCTCAGAATCGAGCTTGATAGGTCTTCAAGTACCTGTCTCAGTTGTTCCAACAGTATGCTTATAGCTCAGTAGAGCTTTTGATGGTGAGATGTGGCCCATCTGAGTATTTGTCCTACCCCAGTTTCCAAACCAATAGGCTATATCAACATCAACAAAAAATGAATGGAAGGAGTAGAAAAGCTCAAGTTGCTCATATATGTGTGTGTGTGTATAATTATGGTCATATATCAATATCAGAATGGGCAGGTGACCTCCTCTGTGCACTCTGCTGCTTTTGTTACGATAGAGCTGAACTTACACGGGAATGATGGATGTGAGGTGGGCAATGTCTTATGGATAACCTTGGAAGGAGAAAAGCACCACATGCTAAGGAAATATGAATAACTGTAGACAAAATGGGTTATTTCTGTGAGCAGATTGAACAAAGGTGGGACTGTCAGTGGAGCACAATGTGGTAGACTATATTCTCTGTCCTAGGGAAAGGAGGAGAGCAAGGCTGAAGTCAAGTCTCGTCACGGATATGCTGCATCAGTCCAAATGGTGTCTCTTCCTCTAAGAAGGCACAGGCTTTGAAAGTTTCATGGTGCAATATCTAGGAAAACAACGCAATCCTAGAGGCAGAAGTGGTCAGCTGCCAGGGTACTGCACTTACAGATCTACCTTGCTCCAAACCGAGGGGAGAGAGCTGCTGTGTGTGGTCCTAGGAATTCTAGGAAGGCTCAACAAGGCTTTTAACTCTGTGGGAAAGATTTAAAAAAAAAAAAAAAAAAAGGGGGGGCTATGAAGGATTAAGCAATGCCATGGCTGCGTACCAAAGTTAAGTTTACTGGGACGAAAGCGGCCAGCCCAAGTCGTACCAAAGTTGGCTAACCCAGCTGGCCTAAAGGTGCTTTCCTGAAGCTGATGGCAAAATTCCTGCTGTCCTCAATGCGAGCAGGGTTTGAATGTAATAATATAGCCAACATAGTCTGAAGTAAGCAAGCTTTCAGATGGGTGGATTTTTTTCCTCTGATCTAAACAATGTATTGCTTTTCAGGGTCTTTTATGGTATGTTCTGGGTCTTGTAAGTTGTCTCTGAGTTGTAAGATTCTGTTCCCTCTGCTTGGTGTGTGCCTGCTTTTGCTATAATCTGGAGCTTGCATGCTCTGGGGAGTGAAAATTATGCCCATTGTTCTAGTTTTTGTGGGTATTTGTGCTGCAATTCACTGACTTGATCTGCAGCAAACCTGTTTTTAACTACAGATCTCATGTGGAAGATTGTTCAAAAGGCAAGGTGTGTCTCTCTGATTAGCTGAGTTGAAGTCACCTGACCCTGAACAAATAGTTCCTGACCCGAATTTTATGTTAACTTTATTTACTTAATATAGAAACGTTAAAATTGGGCTGCAGCGATCTGTGCCTTTAACCATTTCCTTTCTTTCATATCATTTGTAGGTTTATGGAGGATCAAATTTAAGGATCATCACGAAGCTTGGCATCGTGCTGTGGATTTGGCGATTATGCTGCTGGGTCGTTTTTCCTCCGTGGCATCGTCAGCTTGCCAAGTGCAGGGTTTCGAGAAAGCAGGTAGATGCAAAGCTGTTACAACACGCCGTGGAAGTGCTGTGGGAGGGAGATGCTTACTCACGGAGCTGTGCCGTGGGCTGGTGATTCAGATGCCTGCATGCCATCAGCCCCACACCACGAGCTGTGCTGGGGAGGCACGAGCAGGAGGAGGGTGCTGCCGCTCCTGGTAGTGCTCACCCCTGGCACGAGGCAGTGGTGAAGTCAGGGCTGTATTTGCATTGTCACGCGATGCAATTAGGAAAGAGCTGCTCCGTTGGTGACTGCTGTCTGAACTGGCAAGCCTACATCAGAATTGAAACCATCTCTGCCTGGGCAGAGATGTTGACAGTGCCACTCGGTTGCCCAATAGGTTCCTGATTACAGATTAAGCTGGTCTGAAGGGAAAAGGAATACTGCTTGCCCTAATGAAAAGGTATGGTTTGTGGGCGAGGAGAAGAAAACTAGATCAATGTTCAGAGGTTCTTTGCTGGACTGTGTCAGCTGGAAAAGCTTGGCTGCTGCTGCTAATTCTTGACGGGCATGTGGAGATAAATAGTATGTAAGCCATTCTTCTTCCTTGTGTGATCTTAGCTAACTGGCTTTTCCCTCAGCCTGCCTTTCTTTACCTATAATACCTGCTATAGCGGTTGAAGAAGTTGGTCAATCATTCCAGCAAAATAGTGTGGGATTCTCAGCTATTGCCTGTGTTTAGGCTGTGGTACTGGGGTTATGTCTGCATGACCTCTTGCAGGTTCATGACAGCCTTGACCCTGCTAACCCAGCAGCCCTGTTACAGCTCTGTTTCATGGTGACTTGGCCAGCCTGTGGTCTGGTACCAGCCTAACTGCCCTTACCACCAGCTATGCTCACCTTCCTGCAGCTCTGAGCACAAGGATTTGGTTCACACCAGACACCAAAGCATGTTGGGCCCTTAAAATCCAACACCCAGCATGAATCAGGCCCACACACTAAAGCTGCACAGCTCTGAAAGAAGCAGTGCTTCTGCTCAGCTGTGAGCACAGGCTTTGTGCTCGTGGTCGTTCCATGAATTGATTAACTATCAGAGCTTTCCAAAGCAGCTCAACATCTCACTTGGTTTTAGAAATCCACATTTGAAGAACAAAGGTCTGTATAGAGATGAAGTGTGATGAGGGAGAGAATGTGAAATGAAACTGCATGCAAAGGGGAGAACATTTGTCAGGGCTGCTCTGCGGAGCCATTAACACGACCACCAAGCTCCATTTACCTGTCTGGGACACAGGAGCAGTTGCTGGGCCTGTCTGAATGTACTAGAGATTAGCAGGGCAGGAAAACACCTGCTTCCACTTAACTGATCCGAGAGGAAACAAAGGGCAAGAAAAGCTACGGCCTGAACAACGCAGGATTGGATGAAAGCTAATATGCAGCTTCAGATTGGCAGTTGGCAGCCATAACCCTCAATTTAAAGCAGCTGAGAGCCCCAGCTCTTTAGATCTGAAATCTTGCTGCTATGAAGATGAAAGACTTTGTTTTCACTCCTTTTTTTTTTCTTTCTTTCTTTTTCTTTTCATTCAACTGTGGCCAAATGGGGAGTAGGCAGATGGGAGTCCAGGCAAACCCAGGTGCTGAGTTGCTGCGCTTGATAATAGGCAGCGAGGAGTGGCAGGCAACCCTGCCAGAAGGAAAGGCAGAAATGTTCAGATCCTTGTGCAGGAGCTCAGGGACTCCCTTCAGTTTCCCTGGGGGAAAGATGAGGCTGATTGGGACTCACTGATGAGTACAGTATAGACTTTAGTGTAGATACGGGATTGACGTTCTGGTGGTAAAGAAGGGAATCTGGGGCTTCTCATTGACTTTGGTGGGTTTTGCTGCTTGGCATCTCTGCAAGCAGGGCTTTGAGGAAGGTTTTAAAAGTTGGATTCTCAAAAATAATGTATTGGATCAAATAGCATTGAAAAAGTGAACAAAAAGGCTAGACAGTCCTTATTTGAGGCTCAGCTCCATGGCCTGGCTCTGTGAGCTGCGTTTCATTCACAACTTGGGCTCAGCATCGTTTGAAGTGTTCTGTCATTAGGCTCGTGTTTTAACTCTGTTTGCTTTGATTGCAGCAGGAGCGCTTCTGCTGGCTGTTAACAAACTGGTTATACCAGGGATACCCACCACAACGCCGCAGACAAGGCCCCTTGAAAGCTGCTGTGCAGTGATTAAAGGAAGGGCCCCTGGCCTCTCCTGGGGCTCTCTTCAGTGCCAGGTTAAAGGGTTTTTGTATGTGTGTGCAAGGTAGGGTAGGGAGGGTACCTTACCTATCCCTTGTTCACCAGCTTGTGCCCTATGGAAGCATAATTTAAGTCTGGCAGATTGGATGTTTGGCTCTAAGTTAGTATGTTTGCAAAAAAGGGAAAAACAGAAGGCAAGGCTTGTAAGATCATAAAACTTTCTTTCCCTGTTCAAATAAACACGCGTTAGCCTGACTTGCCTGCCTACCACTTCTGTCATCTTCAGAGCAGTAAAGAAACAGTGAAATGTACCCGTGACCTTACACAGCACCACTGGCAAAACGTGTTTTAGCTGCAGAGTGTTTGATTGCATGCAAGCTGTCCCTCCAGGTTATTGTACCTCTCCGAAGGCTGTAAAGAGCAATACGCTACTCCCCTCCTCCTTTGCTTGCTTAACTTGTTAAGACATGGAAGGTTACTCCTGCTATGACTCCTATTCCTGACCTGACAGGTGGTGCCTTGCATTGAACTTTGCTCTCACAAACGCAGTTGGGTTTCACGTATCAGCCTCCCATTTAGTGGACTCGCCCATCTGCACAGAATTCGGTAATTCTAGCAAGGTGTGCTGCTGCAGTCGTCCCTGGTGCTGGGCTGGGGAGCGCTGCTGAGCGCTTGCTGCACAAACAAACACGGGTTGGGGATGCCACGCGTTTAATCTCACGCCTGTAGCTCTGTACATTGTGCAATGAGCTGCTGAGCGCAGGTACGAAGATGAAAGAGGTGGAGGTGATGCAGGAAGCGATACTGCTGTCTGCAGCCCGCAGATGAAAGGAGTGAGCACCTTTATGGATCTGCCCCAGCGTGACCCCTCGGTGCAGAGCTGCGCTAGGAACAAAAGAGCTGTAATATTGGATCAGAAGTCCAACGTGCTTGGCAGCCTGATTTCCAGAACTACATAATAGGAACTTACTGAAAAAAGATACACGAACTGCTAAGAGGAATGGCTGTGAGATAGTTTGGTGATGGGAGATGTTTATTTTTGACACAATAAATGCTACGTTTGAACTGTGTGGCAAGGAGCATTTGCCTCCTTCCTTTCTTTATCCCATCTGAAACCATGGGCGTGCTCCTATAGGCAGTGTTGGTGTGTTTTCATCTATCTGAGCATTTGCTTCCTACCAAACTTTTGGTGTCAGTGACATCCTGTGGTGTAGAATTACACATAATTGGGGTGTTTTTTTGGGGCAAGATTCCTGTGTGCTTCAGCTTATCTGCATTTACCTGAGGAGGAATTATTAATGTGAGGATTTGGTTTGCTGTCAAGTGCTCGTGGCCCAGATGTAGCCCATTTGTTCTGATAACAACAGAAATGGACGTTGCAGTAGTAGGTGTAATAAGTTGCACGTTAATCTTGTTAAAGACTAAAAATATGTAATAAGGTCTTCTCTGGTGTACTTCATGGAGATTTATAAAAGTACAGAACCAACACCTTCAGCATAAATACATCATTGCAGTGTGCCAGGAATTAAATCTTATTTCAAGGATGGTTTATATCTCTTGTTACAAATAAATAAAGTGGGCAAGTGTTTGTCCAGTCCAGTGTTGTTATCTGCCATGTTGGTTATTACTGGTGTGATAGGGTCAAGCTTATAAGAGCAGGAGGAGCATTTGCATCCCTGGAGCACAGAGAAGGGGTTTTGCACATATGGACTGGAGACTTGGGGAAAATGCTATTTGCACAAGCTCCAAATTAGTTAATTTATCTGTGTAGAAGTTTTGGACCTGCATTTCAATCTGTCGGAGTCTGACACGGGGTACCTGCTGCCGAGCTAGTTTCCTGGCCCATGGAATGATGGAAATCTCTCAGCAGCTTGGCTTTCAAAGATCATAAAGCTCTTGAGAAGCCTCACCTCAGCATACAGGGGAAAAGACTCGTTTACTATTGCTGCATTAGAAGAGAACGTGAGAGGCTCATTATAAAGCACCAGTAGGTCCTGTATGGCTTAGTCCTCTGCTGCATTATATGTATGCCACGAAATGCTGGTTCTGCTTAATGCTATAAATCATTTATTGAGAACTTGGGCACTTCTGAGTCCAGCTGACACAGGACTATCTCTGATCTAAACAGGCTGTTAAACAACTTTTGATGAATATAAGTGAAAATTGTTTTTAATTTCACAGTCTTATGTGGCAGCATAGTCCACTGGCTGTCTATAGTTGTACCAGCTGAAATAGAAAGGTATGAGAAATCAAAGCAGTGGGCTGGAACATAACAGCTTGGATGTTCTGGCTCTACAACAGATTTTCCTCTCTGATCTCAAGCAAGTCACTTCAGTTTTCTTAATCTCTCTGGTTCAATTCCTCCGATATAAAACAACATTCTTTACAGATATGTTGAAGCTAACATCATGACTTTTGTAAGGTGCGCAGACAGTGCAGATGGGCTGAAAGATATCCAAGACGCTAAGCCCAGACTCGTTCCACAGATGGATCAGTGGTCAGTTGCATTACCATATGTGAGGTTTTCAAGGGGGATCTTTTAGAGATGTCAAAGAATTTTGTAAACAAAATTAGCATAACTCTCTCATTACAGATGCTGGATAAGTCTCCCTGATCTGAAGCTTCTAGTGTGCTTGCAACAAGGTGCAACAGCCACGTACAGATAGGACTGAGATGACAGAGACGTGTTTAGCGTTACTGTCAAGCAAGTATGTCATATGTAAATAGTCTTCGTTTGCAAACAAATGGCCCTTGTGTACTAACCAAGGCCAGAGTGCAGTTTATTGCAGATAAAAAGTAATTTCTTGTTGTGATAACAGAGAGGTTCGTTTGCAGTCATTTCTTGTCTTTTTCTGTGGAAAGATATGGTTGCATTATTCCATCACAAAACTCAGTTCTCTGTTGCCTGGTCAAGGCCAGCTAGAAGCCAGCTACAAGCAAACAGAGGGCAGAAAAGAGCAGTTGTGGGGAGTTCCTGAGGATCCAGTCTCTTGGACTGGTGCTACGTAGAGAATAAAGACCATTGCTCAAACCTAGGGGTGGCTCAGATAGGTCATTGGAAAAAAAAAAATCAGAATGGGGGTGGATCCTGGGCTGTAACTCCATCAGGATGGAGATATTGATGCTGTTTACAAAAGGAGGGGGAGGCTTGTGCAGTAAGGGGGGTAATTCATATATACTGATATAATTCATGTACCTAAGCCACGTCCTGGCCATTTCCTGATGCTGGAGAAAATATGTCTGCTTGTGTGCCAGCTAAGATAATAATCTAAAACTCTGATGCTCACATAGGTTAAAATCTCAAATAAATGTTTAAGTGTCCAGATGGCCCAACGTGGAAGTAGGCTATATCTATATTGCCATACAGGATGGTGTTGCAGCATATGCTGACAGATTTGTGCTAGTTTTATTAATTTGGGTGTTGAATCGCTGTCAAGACAGCTGAAAAGATCTAAGTGAACAAATCTTTTGAGACATGTAGGGCTCTGGCACCAGGATTTTACCACCTGTGTCGTGGCCAATGTCACTCCAGCATCACGCGTGTTAACAAGCACTGAGACGTGCCTCCACACACCCCTGCCAACGTCATGGAGCATGTATCCCGTTGGGATATGTTTTTAGGAGGTTGGTAGCTTCCTATAGATTATAGATGCTCTCTGTGCTAACTGCTGGCCAAAGAATTGGACACTGAAATCCTGTATTTGGAAAGCTATTTATTAACTTTAACTTTTAAATTCCTTTGAGGGTACACAAAAGCAGATTGGGATGCTGCAGGCATGTTTCTTCTCCAAAATGCTGTGGGCTAGATTTGTCCCAGTCAAAAACATGTGTCTTGAAGCGACAGCTCCAGCAAGTGCGAGAAGAAAAGGAGAAAGCCAGCTTGCTCTGAAGCACAGCCGAGAGTATAATCAAACTGCAAATTGTATAACACCTTGCAGGAGAAATCAGTCTTTTGCAACTAAAGGTTTCCAAGGTTTCTCTTGAGTTAGCTGTGGGGATAAGTTGTGTCTTAGGGGAATTCTTCTGCCAGTTGGGCTAATTAACATGATAATTTGTTGTTTCATTAGCTACATCTTTCATGGGAAATGTGAGTGCATTTCCTTCATAACAAGAAGAAAACATTTCACTTGTTTTTCTTTTTTCCTGACACTGCTGAGAATTCGGTGAAAACTTCCTTGAAAAGGGCTGAAATTGGTGTAAAGAAAGCCACAGTCTGGCTTTGTTTTAAGTGCATTTATTAATCATAGTGAGGAGTGAACAGTGGTTCTGTATCAACCCCTTTCCTACATCCTTCAACACTTTCAAAACAAGGTTATCATGGAAGAGATTCCACTTGTCAGCATCCCAGAAGCATTTTGTACAGGAAAAGGAAAGTACGGCTCTGTTGATTGTAGCCTAAACAGGACCTTTTGTCAGTATTGAGAATGGAATTTCTACCTGGCTAAACTAGGAGTAAATACCACAGAGGTCTGAGCTGACGTGTGCTGTGGTCTTTGTAATTTCAGTCATGGTGCCTGTGACTGGATGTAGGAATCCAGTCATAGGCCTCTGCTCTTACTAGCTTGTGTATCAGTGGACTTGAGTCGTGGTTGGATTTTTTATTAGTTTCTGAAATTATTTTGGATGTCAAGACTAGATGGTGATGGGATTCAAGCTGCTCTTAAGATTTCAAAAAATAAAAAAAAAAATCAACTCTTGTGAATTTACCAGCAAAATTACGTGCATGTCCTTCAGCAAGTCCTTGCATCTGTGCCTTAGGTCACCCTTGTTTGGGAAAGCGATCATCAACCCACCCACGTAATCGCTATTCCATTGCAAATTGGGTGACCTAGGAGGGTTCCAGCTGAATAATCTGATTTCTAATTCAATGGGTGTCATATTCTGATTGACTGAAAATTAGTTGGTTTCTAAAACATTTGAGCCATCTCAGCAATATTGAATGCCACTTCCTCCTGAACCCTTGGGTGCCGGTAGACCTCTGTTCTTCTCCCACACGTCTTAGGGGTGTCTAGAAAGGGTGTGAGACATACTTTGGAGCAGCACTGCCAAATCCAAGCGTGAACTCAATAAATAGTTGAATCTTTGTTAACGGCAGCAGTGTGGAGACCCGCGTGCCCCCGGAGAGGCCAGTGTGTGCAAAGCAGGGCTGCAGCACGCCAGTCGGCCCGGCTTGGCCGCTCCCCGAGAGGAGGACACACCTGTTAATAGCTAGAGGCCATGAGATTGGTTGGACGTGAGGAATGCACCTGCGCAGGGAGGGGTGAAGGACTACATGTAAGACGAGCCCGTAGACACTCGCCGTCTCTTCTCAATTCCAGCTTAAACAAGCAACAGCGCTCTGGGCTGCGAAGAAAGCCATGCGTGGTTTCATCCTTTGCTTTCTTTTTTTATTTTATTTTTTATTTTTTAATTTTATTTCAATAGTCTGATACGATTTAGAAGTGTTGTTTTTTTCAGGTACAGTTGTATTTTATTTTTTATTTTTTTGTCTTCCTTCGTTTCGTGTGAATCTCGCTGCGAATGCCTCTCGCTCCGAGTTCGTCTTTTCCAGGACACGGAAAGATCGGGCGATGGAAACGCTGGCGTGCGCTCTCCTGACGGTCATTGCGTCCTTTTTGTTACCTCTCGAAGGCTGATGAGCTTGGTTTGGGAAAAGGTGGTTGTGCTTCCACGCTGAAGTTACTTGAATGTGTGTGTGTTCCTGGTCCTGGTAAGCCTTAGAGTCCAGGTGCTGTGGTAAAAATGATCTGCCTAGCATGCAGCATGACTTCTTTGATGCCTTTCATGCCTAGGTTCATCGAAATTCTCCTTTCAACTTCACTTTTTTTTAGGGCTCTGTCCTCTTTTCTCTTCCTCCTTTTCTCCCCAGGTAGATTAAAGAGGGTTTTGTTGTAGGGATCAGGTTTTGTCTGCTCAGTTCTGGGGGAGGGGGAAGCAGTGCATGAATTCGAACGTTCATTTTCCAACCAGCAAAACCAGTCAGGGCAGGTAGGAGCAGAACCAAGAAACTGAATAGGAGGGAGCCATGGGGGAAAGCCAGTTTCACTGAGGTGTCATAGAGAGCTTGGAAAAAAAGACACCTTCGGAGAAGTTTTATGGCGACTGAAACGAGATTAGTGTAAATTTTAAGAGATCTATGCAAAGAGAATTGTTGCATTTCAACAAGCACCTAGTTGGGTACTGCTAACAGTGACCCTTCGAAATGCAATGTGCTATAGGCTCCTTTTCAGTTTCTTTGTTGTGATTGCCACTTTTCAGTTAGTTTTTAAATTAACTGGCATTTTAATGTATTTTATTGCATTTGCAAAATGCCCAACCCTCTAGTTTTAGACATACACTCATTACTTCTACTACTTTGGAGCCAGAATTAATTCCTCAGCTGCTGTGCTGGAAGTGAAGGAAATTGATTGGGAACTTTTCAGCCGCTGTTGTTGTTCAGGTGGAAGGGGAGATCTCGTTCTGCTTCAGTCATCGGTTTCCGCTCATGGCACGGAGGAGCCATTTTGGGTTCGTTTTGTTTATTCTTTTCTTACCTGAGGCTTTTGTGTGTGTGTGCGCCTGACAAAACGAGCATAATTAAGTCTTCTCCCTGTTCTCGCGCTAGTTCGCTCTCGTTGCGGAGGGAGCAGTGCCAGCTGCGACTAGCCTTTACTTGCGCTGCCTGCTTGGACACCAAAGAGGCAGAAGACAAAACAAAGTGGTTTGCTGCGTTTTTGAAGTGTTGAAGTCTAGTAGTGGGCTGGAGGCAGTCGCTGCGCCGCTTTCTCAGATGGGCAGATGGAGTCGAGGTACCCAAAAAGCCCCTTCTCGGCTTCTCCACTCGGGTCGGCAGCTGGAGGGTGATGCTGTTGACGTGGTAAATTTGGATGGAGGAGTAAGAGGTGTTTTGTAAGCAAGCAGGCTTCTTGTATAATGCATCTACCCGGATTCAGGAAGAGGCTCTGGGCTGGCTTTGCAGACACTTTGCAGTCAGCAGAAAATGTTTGCTCACTCGTTCCCTCCACCCCTTTGGTAAAACAGCCTTCGAGAAAGTTCTGCGAGGCACTGAGCTGGGCCGAAATAACGCCAGGGGATCTGGCTTCTCAGAACCAGGGAGCTCGAGTTTGCCCTGATTTAAATGCTGTGTGATCTAACTGATTTCAGGAAGGGCTTTAATGGCTTGTTTCTGAAAAATTTTGTCAGGATCGCGTGAAATACTGCTAGATTATGTACCCGCTCCTTTCCAGTGCGGTTAATTCTTCATTTTTATTTTTACGTATATTTTCTGCCTGTAATTGCAAGTACTTAAATTCAGATGACTTAACTTTTTCCTTGAAAGAATTATGATTTAAAGACACTTTTGCTTTGTTTTAGACTCCTCTGTAACAGAAGATTAGTTTGCACTTGTGTGGATCTTAGAGAACAGCATTACTATTGAAAAATGGCGTGCTGTTCCGTCGGTACACAAATAGCTAGCTAGGAGGTTTTATCCATTTAATTTTTACTTTGCAAATTTTGTACTGGTCTCAGTCTTTTTAATTGGCTTTGATCCCTTTTTTTAATTTAACTTGCATTGCAGCTTGCAGATGTGGGTGTCTGAAGTTCGGTGCCTACACAGAGCTGGAGGTGTTACATGGAAGACTTTTGCACGCACCTTTGCTTGTGGGTGTCTAAAGGGCTCTCAAAATCAATGATTTTAACTATTGAATCATTGGTTATTACTAAGTGAGAAATTGAGTTGTTTAAAGACACCGTTTGGCATATGGGCAACTGAAGTTAACCAAAATGTTACAGACTTGTAGAAAACCATAGGAATGCCAGGATTTTGGAAACTGTTAACTAAATACCAAATTCTGTCTCCTCTTCCCATTCTGCCCAGCAAGCAATGATCTTGGTGAAGATTTCTCAGAAAAATTAAATTACTAGCCGTGGTAATCATGAACCCAATCCTGGTTATTTTAGTACATTTCAGGAAAGCTAAAAATTACAGCTTCCAAGTCTGGCATCTTATAAAAGTTGCTGAGATCTGGCGATGACCAGCATCAAGCACCAGATGCCTGATACAGTGATGCTATTTGGTGTTCCCAACAGAGCAGGGGTTCAGTTCTTTTGGTCTGGAGCCCACCCGTTAGCACCAAGGGAAATGTTGGTCCGTGCAGGGAATGAGTTCAGAGGAGTGTGGGTCCTGAAGCTGACCCACTGACACAGTTTTACTGATAAAAATGGAGTAAAACGTCTTTATTCTAGAAAGGAAAAAAAAAATCCTCCATGGAACAAAGATTTTAATTTAATCAGAATTGAAATGAATGAAACGACACATTAAAATATACTTCAGTTACGATATACCAGTTAATGATAGTGTTTGAAAATTGCTTCAATATGACATTCATTAAACTTTAAAAACCCTCCTAGGTTTCCCCTTTTGTGTGAATGTTTGCTCGTCTAAGAAATAGGGTTTTCTTAGTGTACTTAGTTGGAGGGAAAAAAAAAGGGAGAAAAGCTGAAGTGCTTATTTTCTACATTCCTAATTAAAAAAAGAAAAAGGCATGTAATGAGATTTCAAATTACAAAAATGTAAATTGGACATAAAATATGAGTGCAATCAGATGTTAATTTGTTAGACATTTTGTTTGCAAAACAAGTTAATTAGAATGTTCTTACCATATTTTGGGCAGGGGAAAGTGGCCCGAGGAAATCACATTTCACAGTCGGGATGCACATTTCACTTAAATTAGTTTTTTTTTTTTTTAATGGCTCTGTCATTAGAGTCAGATAAGTCTGTTTTAGGGGCTTACTTTTTTTTTTTTTTCAGTCTTCGGTGGTGGCAGAAGTAATCCCGATCAATAAGCCATCCGAACTCCAGAAACAGAACTTGGTTTGCACTGATGCTTTTAAGCTTTCAGCTAAGCCTGGCTGTCCTTTCCAACTCCAGGTACAGCTTTTATCTGATGGAGCTCCGAGATATAAAGGCTTAAGTTTCACATGCTTTGTTCTTTTCATCGGGCAGTGCCTATTGATTAAGGCTCACCCTGCAGGTTAACCAACAAGTTATTTTTCCCCCCACTGGAGCTGCATTCCTTTCCAGACCTGCAGCTGCCTGGGCAAAGCCGGGCACCTCCATGTCCCCCCTGGCATATCTGATACCCCATTAATTGATACCCGATTGTTTTAAGGCTGGGGGAACTTTGTCTGCCTACTTGAGGAGCGGGTGGGGGAGGCGGTAAGAAGTAGAAGAGGGGAGGAGAAAGAAAGGTAATATAGGTACAGAGCTAATTACTCACCATGTTTAAAGAAAAAAAAAAAGGGGGTGGAGTTCATTTGAGTTCCTTGTTTTCCACTCCTCTTCAGTCATTCTTTCCTTTTTTCTCAAGGCCTGAACATTGGTAATAGTGGTGATGATTAACTAAATGAAGTTGGTAACCTGGGTGACCATTAGGGTGGTTTTATATTTCATGGGTACCGCATAGGCAGAGAAAGCACACTATTGAGGACTCGGAAAAATGAGATGGGGCGCTTGGGGTTTTTGGTGGTGGCTTGTTTTTTTGTTCTTTTTGGTTGTTGTTATTTATTAATTTATTTATTTTGTTGTTGTTGTTTTGGTGGTGTTTTTTGCTTTTTTTTATCGTGTTTCTTTACTTTGTGTTTTGCGCCTGGGTGTTTCACAACGGTAAGGCTACAAGCACCTTCTTCCATGTTTCCCTTCTGCTCCAGTCTTTTTCGTTCCTTCTCTCCTTGATCTTTTGAAAGATCCTGTGTCTGACCGAATTGCAGTTTCCCCTTGTTTGCAGGCCCACCTGGAAAAACTATCTTGGGGAGCAGGAGGAATGTGAAAAGGATTTATTTCTCAATTTATTAGATATATGCTAGATTAATTGGCTTGGAGATTTATCTTTTATGATGCATCTTAGATTTGTCCTGCTTTTGACATAATAACATAGTGCTATTCTCTCGAGACAAAGCATTTAATTTCGTGCTGTCACCACGCTTGTGTTGAGTGTACTAAAAGCAAGTGCAGTCTTCTGTGGAACAAGAAATTCTCGAAACTCTCAGGCCTCTGGTGGGCATGAATTGTTTGTTTCACTGGCAGTGGGAATGTAAGCAGCAAGCAGGTGCCATAGCTTACAACCCTTTTTTTTTTGGGGGGGGGTGGGAGGGGATAAATATTAATAATTTTTGTGCTTGGTAGATAATAAATGTCTCACTCCAAACAGACAAGAAAAATAGGAGTTGAAAATTGTTAGTTTATTAGTCAAGTGAGAAATAAGCAGGTTATCGGTTTCTAACAAACTATTTTTATTTGGTGAACCAGACTGAAATAAACATGTTGGACTTAGTATTAAAAAAGAGAAAGATCCAGGGTTATGATTTGGTGTGAAATAAGAGTTCATCTGGGAAATGTGGGCTTTAGAAGTGAATGCTTCTATTTGACTTGTCTTCGTGCAGACCATGCTGGTTAGTGAGATCCATAACTCATTTGAAAGGTGGCCCATGCCTTTTTGGGGGCTTCTGTGTCTGAGAATTTGTCGTTGCAACCATTGTGTTGGCTAGAGCAGGTGGCTGGGCGTGCTGATTGTACAGCATTGCCTGTGTCTCCGAGTAACCTTCTTAGGGAATGCTCAGCAAAACATTCAAACCATGGCCAATTTTTGGCAGCTCTTGCAGTAAAAAGAAAGAATTATGAAGGTTCTTTCCATCCTGTGCACAGGGTTGCACATGATGAAGTGAAGATCAAAATATCACACAAAATTGCATTTAAACATTTAAGCTAATTTTTATAAAAATCATTTTCTGAACTCATACTAATTGATATTAGGTTTGGTGTTGGCCCTTTGGCTGCCAATAGAAAAAAAAAAACCTCATTTTTTACAAAGTATAAATTTCCTTTGATTTTTTTTTTCTATTATTCACTTCCAAAATTTGTTTTGTATATGAAGCATCGCCTGTGGTACTAAGGAGGAAAAGTTAAACAGATGTAGTGTTGTGCAGCAGATAACACAAAGGCTCTTTCTATTTTTTGTATTCCATTATTGACAGCAGTTAGGCAAACCAAACAGATTATTATTCATTCAGTGGATTAGCTCTAAAAGAGTTCCAGAAAGTACACTGTAAGATTTTATGTCTTCCTGGAAACTGTTTCACAGTTTTTGTTTGCTACAATGATAGATTTTTTTCTTCTTTTTTTTTCTCCACCCCCCCCCCCATTGCACAGTACTGAGGGGTAGGCCACAAATGATATGAAATTTTGAACAGAAAATTCACCAGCCATTGTCTGGTTGAATAATGATTAACACAGGAGCAAGGAATGAGGGTTGTGTGTTAGAACTACATTATGCAGCTAAGAAATATGTGCCTTTGTAGTAGTCATCTTAGCGTGTTACCATGTACCAGCTTATACAGGAAACCCATGTGGAGCTGCAGAATTTTTGTTTGTTTAACTACATTCTCCTCCTTGGCTTAATCTTCAGGTGTTTCTTTCTGGTGTAAGTCAATATAGGACAAGGCCCTAGGAGGAGTCTGATGAGGAAGTCGGTGTAGCACTGATGTATGGTTCTGATACTCCTTTGAGAATGAGTTTCAACTCCTTTGAAAGTGCTGGGTTGACTTGGTGTGCCAACAACATACTCTCTTGGTACAATCTGCACCAATAGAGTCCCTGTTTTCAGTCAAAACTGATTTGGAAGACATTACAAAACACCCATTTAATGCAAGGTCTTTCAGAAGCCCAATCTAGGGCCTCACCCAAGCACAGGACTCTCTTGAGAGCAGTTCTGTCAGAGACCAGAACCGAAGGAAGCATGCAGGAAGGGCTGGATGACTTCGCAGGTCTGCTCCAACCTCTGGTTGTATAATATTATACTATTGTCCCTTCATAATAATACACTGAGAGTCGAATCCTGCTCCAGGCTGCCATTCCTGACGTGCTGTGAATGGTTAGTAAAACGTGTTAGCAGAGGGCCTGGTATGTCAAAAGGATTTTAATTAAAAACATCTTTTTTTCCATTGCTAAAAGGAGAAATAGGACTGAGGCCTTTCGCCCTTCCATGGTGAATTTAATCAAGACTGGTACTGGTTTTTTTTTTTATGTCTTTCAGCATGTACGAAGGGAATTGGTCAATCCAATTTCATTTCTTTAGGAACAGGCAGACTGTAGCTGCACACCCCGTCATGGATTTCTTAGCCTTTTGTTCGCAATTGCAGAAGGGAGGGTGAGAAATGGCAGAGCTTTAAAGGCAGGTGGGCAGCTGTGTTTCTCTTTGGGTCCTCGGAAAAGTGCCTGGACACCTGGGCTGAGGGTTGCCACATCCGACTGCTGTTTTGTGCTGGTTCAACATGGTCATTGCACCCTTCCCGTGCCTTGGTTCTTCTGCACTGAAGACATCCAAGGTATTTTTCTATCAAGAAATACGTCAAAGTCAGGAGGGTGAAAGAGTCTTTAAAGGAAAAAGCCCTGAAAAAAAAACTTACTTTCCCTTCTGCCTTTTCCCTTTGTGTACGCCTATTGCGGAAAGAAGCAAGGCTTTCCTATGCCACTGAAATATCTTCATTTTAGATGTTCTCCACCTCTTCTGGGTGGGAGAGATGTGAAAGCTGATATAATACTGCTTGCCAGGTAGCACTGGCACTGATTTGTACATTCTGGATACAGAAAGATGTGTACCGTTGAATCGCTTGGCAAGATTTGGATTTTATACCTTTGAAGCATTAGTTCATGATGTTATGTGTATGCTTTCTGGCTTGAACATGTGTCTTGGTCCATATAACATCTCTGAGATTGTTGAATGGTTTCAGTAGTAAGAAATGGGCTTTGAGAAAGATCCACTGAGCCCAGGAGCAGTGAATTGTTAGCTTAGGGTATATTTCTTGTGCAGTTTTGCTCTTGTGCTCATGAAAGCAGGAGATGCTACCTTCTAGCTGGGCCACAGATGAAAGTGTTTTGGATCAGGCTGAAATATTCCTGCACCATCAGAAAACAGCAGGATTATGCCGTCTTTTCCTGCTGGGTTGATTCCTAGAGCATCATAAATGAAATGGTGATTGCCTTGAACTCTCCTTATGGTGTCTTTGAGATGGCATCCGAAATGCTAGGTGGGGCTGCTAAGGGGCATGTAGTCTGATCCAAGGCTAGATGGGGTGGCTCAGCACCTTTTCCAGCTGAGCTCAGAAAATAGGCAAGGACGCAGGTTTCACAACCTCTCGTCTCACCCGAGCAGTGACACCGGTCTGTGACACACGCAGCGTCCTCCATCTCATCTCAGGAGAAGGTGGGGCAATGGCTGGGCGCTTGCATGCTAATGTAAAATGTTTATGCATTTTTCCCTTTGCTGTCACTATTTTTAAGTGGCAACATAGTTTCCTGGCAGCTTTCCAAGGTTACCGTGGTGTAAAATGTAAAGATTAAGCAAAGGCCCTGTTACAGCTTGAAGAGGACATCTTAAAAAAGACAAATCTCTGTGTTCTCTATGAGCACTGACATCTCAGGTGTTCTCTATTCCAAGTTCAAGAGAGAAAAACATTTCCTGTGCACCTCCAGTTGTAGGAAGCTCTGGCAAACTCCATCCACACAGCAGCAAAGGCAATTCCATGTGGTTTCTGGGGGCAGAACTAGATGGGTGAATTCAAATTTGTGATCCCACACTCACATATTACAGGATAGCACACATTCAGTGGACTAAGTTTCATCCACAGTGACAACCTCTCAATGTGCAGTCGGTTGAGATTCTGGCCTGTGATTCTGCTCTTCTGGATGACCTTTTCTGTTGAAGGTCTGGTTTTATTCATTAGGACCTTTAGGTTTGACCCAGGCCACTTAACACGTGTCCATCACCTTCCCTCTCTGAGGAGTTTATGAAATCAATGCAATTCAACATTTTCTCCCTAATTATAACTAAGTATCATGTAATTTTTTATAAACTGTGGTCAGTCAAGAAAGCTATTGATCTAATATTAAACAAGCACAGTTTTGATACCTATCGACCTGATCTGTTAACACAACCTGAGTTTTTTTGCATGGAAATCCTACATTCTTGCTATTCTAACTAACATGTATGCTACTGTAGACAAAGAGCTATTGTTTGTTTCTTCTTGTTGACTTTCTTCATTTGATGTTATTGATGTAGAAAAGACACTTTCTGTTGTAATGGTGAAGTGGAGCATGTCTTTTTGTTAGCTGCCTCAGGAAGCTTTATCTTTCTTGACACTTACCTACTAGCAAGGGACAGGTGGTGTTCATTGTCTTCTTGTTAACACCACCACAAAATGTAAAAGCAACCCCAACCCTTCCTCCACCCCTATGTTTTTTTTTGCAGTGATCTATTTAGCTGTTCATAAGTTGGCCTTCTGAAACAGAAGGGGGAATCGTGTATTTTTGTTCAAATGCCAATGCAAGGGCATGGCACACAGTACAAGACTTGAAAAGCTGTGTGGGGTAGCCCCATGGAAGAGCTCTTGTAATGTGACTTGTTGGCACTGGAATTTGACTGGAATTGCTTTTAAGTGAATCTTGAGGAGGTGTTGTATAGTATAGTGACCAATCTAAAATATTGGGTAAAGTAGAGAGTGACATGACAGTTGTACATCTTAAACCAGTGGGATTCTAGTTGCAACAACAGCTTCATTTATCATTTCATCACATTTCTCTCCAGCTGTTTTTCACTTTATTTTTTCCACCTTTCTACTGAATGCAGTCCTGCTGTTCAAACGGTTGCTGTGCAGCTGAGAGTTTGAGAATGGCTTTCACCTTACTGCAGTTTAGAAGTCTTTATACAAGCAGTAAGGGTTGTTTTTGCTGTTGTAAATTAAAACACAAGCTCCCTTTGTTCAGGAATTTAGCTTTTTTGACTTGGAGTTATCTGGAACCAAACTAAAATGTCTCTTCCCCTGCTTTCAGCTGCACCTCTTGCCTCCCTGAATGTTGGAGGTCATTTTGTTGTTGCACCCCATCACGAACCACCCCGGTGTGGTTTTGGCTAAGAAACCTAGCAGCTGTGCAGGTAAAGAAGGAAACGGGCAGAGGGAGGGAATGACGAACGCCATCCTGTACCCACGCTGTGGGTGGAAATGGAGATTTCCAGCAGGTTTTGGAATGCAATGGAAGGTGTGTTTGTCAGGTTACCAGTTCTGACTTCGTAAGGGTATTAAATGTCAACACTGAGCCTCTTTGTGCTGAAGAAACTGTAGTCATGCATTTAGGTGCTGCAGAGCTTTTTTGGAGGATTAGGTGTGTTTTTTAATGTAATGCTTCAATATCATAAAAATCTACACGTGCAAAAATCTTGTAAACAATGAGAGGATCCAAGCCCTCTGTGTTTAAACACTCATTCCTTCTTTGTAACAACTGTGCAAAAAAATAAATCTGATTAAAATATGACTGAAAGAATCATCAAACTTTAATTGCTTAATAAAAGCATAGACAAAGCTTAAATGGTTGGAGGTACCAGAAGAAAGGTAAGAGTCATATGCCTAAGGCTTGCATTGCTTCCTGGATTTTGCATTCCCCCCCATTTTCAATTGACACTACCAGGTAGGGCATAAGGTTGGCTGTAATTGTCCATACCTCAAATACCGTCTTGTTACAGTTTTCTGCTGGTGAGTGTGTTCCAGTAGGTGTAAATAGAAATGAGAACTCTCCTTGGTAAGTGACAGCTCTGAAGGTGTGCGTGGGGAGGCAGGGGATGGTGGGAAGAGGCAGGACCTGTGTGTATCGTGACCTGTACAAGTACTTCTGGGATAATTTTTCAGAATGTAGTTGCATCCTCCTCTCCCACATGAATAGTATTTGATAATTGTTGAAACCACAAAGGAGGGACAGCTCCAGGTGGTGTTTTTTCCCCCCTCCTCTTTTTCCTTCTCCAAATAATGAGGCTTTCTCTCTTGTTCTATATCTACTGCTTGTAGACCATGATCCTGAGATGCCATTACCATCTTACTGGGCAGCATTGGATGTTTTCTGTTTTTCTAATACTGCCTGGTAATGATGATTATGGTGTTTCGTGTACAACGTGGAAAAGTTCAACAGCAAATTTGGAAGTAGAGGTTAGTGGCCAGTAGAGAAATCCATGCTTGATTGACTGTCGAGCCTCCCCAAGCATGATTAAATTTATAATGAAATGTTTCATGTTCTAGAATAAAGGATAAAAGCAAATATATGAAAATCTTGTCCTTACTGTAGAATTATGAAATAATTTTAGAATGAGCTTGTAAATAGAAAATCATGCAGAATATAAAGGATAGCATATGTTTGATGCTGCAATGATAAGAACACATTCAAATGAAAATGTTAAGTTTTGTAGCAAAGACGAATGCAAGTATTCTTCTCCAAATAGATTCTTTCTATTTACTTTCAAGTTATAGTAGCTTTCAAGAGAATGAAAGTAAACATCTTACTGAAATTTAACATTTGAGTTTTCTAGCTCATAATTTTCTCTCAAAATCAAAATGTTCTTCTCACCTAAGTATAAGAAAATTTAAGAAACAAACACCTGAAATCGGAAGTGGAATTTACTTTTTCAGCTTTGCTATGGTAACTTACTCCTTCCTTTTCACATCAGTTCCTCTAGACTTCTGTCCTCCAGCAAGATGTTCTAATAGCAAAGCCATTTATTTTAAAACCTTGAAATTTTAAGTAAGGTATACATTATTTATTTTATTTTAATACAGATATTTTTTTATTTCCATTTATTACTTTTTGGTGAGAGAGCGGGGGACACTTAACTTCCCTTCTCTGATTGTAGTCAGCATTTTAGTGGATGGCCAGTACAATATGTTTTAAGGTACAATGGACTTGATTCTTACTCTGTGAGGTTTCTTTCCATAAATCAGTGATACTGGTTAAAGTTACTCGGAAAGAGCTAGCTCAGCCTGAAAGGACCTAGTGTGAGAATGTTGTCTTCAATGGTTCACAGATGCTTTTTGTTCTTTTCTGAGAATTAAAGCAATCCAGGAAGTTTAACTCCTCCAGTTATCAGATACTAGAGGTGCTGTATAATGGCTATCACCAAGAAAGGTTATTATTGCTGATAGATGCTTTTATCGGCCTGGGCGTTACGGGCAGGTGTTTCAGTGTACCTGGCAGGTGTGAAGCACTCCAGGACACAGTAGCAGCCCCCCTTCCCACCCAGGGCCTCTTACTGGCACACACTGTACTGCAGTGTTTAATTCCTCACGTGAAGGCTGGCTGGTCCTTGAAACCTGGTCACAAGTGAAAAAAAAAATAAAAATAAAAAAAATCATGGACGTGCAGCCTGGATGAGCTGAGTTGTGTTACAGTTGTGTCTTATACAAAGCTTGCATATGCCCCGTGAAATACTGTGCTGGATCCACAAAGTGTCTTAGGGCTATGATAAATATTGCATGAAGTAGAACAGTGCCTATGCAGAGCAGCTCAGAGCAGAGCTCTCCTGCTACTGCACGATAGTACCTCGAGAGGTACGGCTTGCAACCAGGGGGCCAGGGAAGGGAGCTGAGCAAATCCTGGTACCCATCTCCTGCATGTGCAGAGGGTCAGTGACAGCCAGAAATCCAGCATCCTTACAGTGGCACAGAGCTCTCAGGTAAGGGACCCCCTCAGGCTGAGAACTGGGCTAGATTTCAAGCTTCTCTGTTGCATGATGTGCTACAGCAAGCTTCCCCTCCTTTTAGGAAAAAAAAATAATAAAGCAGACAGCGACCCTGCATCTTTATCATTACCATTCAGTATGCTTAATTACATTACCAACAACTGCACACCTAAGCCTCCTGTGACTTTGATTTAAGATTCAAATTTGTCTGTATCCCTTAAACCCAAACAGTACAATAAAGTATTTGTTCTAAAAGCAATGAACTGTATTAAATGCTAGGCCATCTTTGTCACTTTTTGTGTCCTTCTTAGCACTGTTTTTTTTGTATGCCAGTTTTCAGTTTGTCCTTTTAATTGACTGGAAAGACTTGAAGCTGTTGGTATTTTTGTGATTCAAAAGGGAGGACAGAATGAGGAAAGAGAGAAACAAAACAAAGGAAATCTTCCTGCTTTTACACTGTGTTGAAATGGAACTTAACCTTGTGTTTCTATTTTAGATCTTAAGTAAATCAACCTTCTATATCAACTTTGTCTTCTGAAATCCGCCGTGATTTTCATGTTATCTTTTAGTACCCAGTGTCTTCCTTCTGCCCACCACCTACCTGGTAAATTACTTACACGCTCAGTGATGCAAGGCAATCTTTCTCAAGCCATTTCCATTAGTTTTCATGGACCACTGACATCCTGAAGAATGTGGAATCATTAATAGCTGCTCCATTTCTCCAGCTGCTGGACAGACCATGGTCCTCTGTGGGCATCTTACTAGACAGTGCTGGATTTCTTGGATCTACTCTAACACTGTCTGGTAACGATGTTTAAAGGGTGAACCAAACAACAACATGCATCAGGAGGAGCTCTCACAGAAAGACATTGTGCCACAATTTAGGCCAAAGTGGAACATTTGGACAACAGGGTAAGAACGTTGGCTATTGTACTAACAAGTATTTTTAGATGTAGCTGCAATCATAAATACTTCCAACCGCAGAGCTGCTGGAAATCACTCCATTAGATGCTGTTAAGCCTTGTTATTGCTGTGGAGGAGGTGTGACAGGATATGTCGGCTCTAGCACGCAAAATTCACGTCTCTACAGAGGCACAGTGCTGCAATCTTCTCTCCCAACGGCGGGGTTGGAGCCGTGATGTGTTTGCACAGCTCTAGGCCAGGAGGCTGAAAAGGCCAGGAGGCTGAAAGATTTGCTTGTAGCTCACCAGTGAGAGGTGGTGCAGGCAGGATGCTGGCTGCAAAGGTCGTTCTTCCCAATTACAGTTCAATTACCTCCATGGTTGAATGGCCCCTGAACCTCCAACCCTATAACCTGCCCTGTTGCAGGCAGTGCTTGCAGCTGGTGGGTTAATCACGCTAATCATTCCATTAAGAAACAAAGCAATTTAACCCAGGCAAGGAACAACTACTGAGTGCTCACCCTGCTCCACCTAACCAATCAGAGGAACATGAAGAGCTTTGGCCTCACAAGAATTTATTCTGACTGGAGCAGCTCACGTGGAAATACATTGCTGCAGTGAGTGGGGGAATGGGTGAGGTGTTGCTTAGAAGCTGGTGCTCCCTCAGGTAGCACAGAGGTCAGGTATAAACAATTTTTTTGGGATGATACAGGAGAAAGCGTGTGAGTGAGGGGCACTTCCTTCACTAGTAAAGGACCGAACAGGCCAGCTCTGTCGGCTTTAGAGAGGAAAGCTCCCAAATTCTGGAGCTTTCTGAACCTTATGTATGTTTCCCAGTTCCATCCCACATTTAAAGCACTGAGTCCCTTTACAAGATGATGATCTAGAGCAGTGGAGTTAACAAATCGATAATTTCGGCTTCACACAAATCCAGATGAAGACTTGGGCATGGTCTGCCTCCAGAGAATAAGAATTTGTGTAGAACTCATTAACAGGCCCCTGTACAAGCTGAGATTCACCCTTACACAAGGGGTGTTCATACTGCCTGCATAAGTGCATAAAATTTTGGGGTTCTTGGGGATCTGCCTTGGGGTGGGGTGGTGCACAGGCCTTGTACTGGCTTCTTCAGAGTTATACCCCTTTGTTTTCAGCTCCTTTCTGTAAGAAACATAAGGCAATGGTACACACAATACTTGCCCCAGATCTTTACACAGATTCCCGGGACTGGTCTGAGTTTGAACCACAGCACCAAAGCATTTTCTTCATCCTCCACATGGTGTTCATCCCCTCCCTCCCAAATAAACTGGGTACAGCAGCCCAGCACCATGCAAGCAAATTCTGCGCTCTGCCTGTGTCATTGGGAATTTTTACATGTTTTTTTCAACCCTTACCAGTAGGCCGGGCATCTGATGCCTTGCCAGAACTGCTGTGCAATACAGGAATTGTAGAAAAATGAACCAATGCCTGTTCCCTTAAAAGCGGCTGCTTTGACTCCCTTGGTTGCCTGGAGCAAGCTCGGTTTTGTGTTTGGCCTTGCAGGTTGTAGCTCTCAGTAAAGCAGGAGAGGGAAGGAAGGAGCAGAGGAGCGTTCTTTGGTGATTAGCCTCTGTGTTACTTATTAACTGGTTTGCAAGGGATTGAGGAAATGGTGTGAAATTTGAGTGACTCCGCAAATTGGCTTTTAATAAGCATTTAAATGAGATGAATTGGAGCGCGCACCCACCCCCCATCCATCTTCTCTTCTTAAAACAAAATATGGGTACTAAGCTTGGATGGAGTTAAATAAATAAATAAATAATAAAAAAGTAGATAACTAACTGGCCATCCATGGCATGCACAGGGATGTCACCTTAAGGGAAAAAAAAAAAAAAGGAAAAAGAAATGGAACCAGGGAAATTCCCCTGCCCTCCCCCATGATGATTTATGCCTAGGAAAGTGTCCGTTCAGTCTTATCTGAGAGAGAGACAGTGAGTCATGGGAGCCAGGAGTAACCCAGAGAAATCCCCTCGGCCTCAATATCTTTTCCTCCCTCCCCTTCTCCTACCAATTTTCATCTCACTTAACTCAGTTTCACAGGAGAGCAATTCCACAGGCAGTACTGATCCTACCATGCTAGAAATAAGACCTGGTCTTCATTAGGCCTAATTTTGTCCGGGAGTTTTAATACCAACGAGGGCACAGCCCTTTAGGGTGCAGCTGAAACACGTGCGTCTGCACCCCGCTGTGCTACGGCTGCTGGAGCTGCACGAGATGGGCATGGTGAGCAAATTCGTAGCAACATGGATGCGCAGGACAGAGCCCTTGGTAAGTGAAGCAAGTTCCTTACAATATTTTTATTTATCCCTCATGCCAGTGAACTGGAAACAGTTGTGTTTTCGTGATTACGCTGCCTGTAAGGTAAATATTTATTGGTTACTGATGCCTATGGAAGAGGCTCTCAGCCTTTCCCCTTCCTATCATTTTAGTCCTGGACCTGAAAAAATTGCTTTAATGTTGGTGGTTTCCTCTAGCCTGAGCGCCTGCTGATTGCTGTCTTACCAGGCAAAGTTAGATCTAGCTAGTTTTGTCTAATACTGTCTGGTAATGCCGTCAATCGCATCGGCAAAAATCTTCGTCTTGACGGAAACGTGGAGAACAAAATCTTGCCTTTTTCAGAAGAAGCAGTGAAGTTTGATGCCTGGGCCTTCTCGATGGAGTCCGGGCTTGTGCTGAAAGCTCCTCCAAGTGCAGTGGTCCTGTGCCTGCCTCGGTGACACCCGAGGTGTTCTGCAATGCACGCACAGGGACAGGGAGATGGTGCACGTCCATAACTCGTAGGTAGGTCAGGGTATGTTTTTTTAACTTGTTTCCCTAAGAAACTAGGCTTCTGAACTCGCTAGCTGTACGTTAGTGACTTTTGGACCCATTATCAGATTTATTTGAAGTTTGATGGGCACAGTTGTAACAACCCAGTAGATCTGAGAAGGACTTCATAGAAATAAGTCCATTGCCCTGGCAATGTTTAGCCTAAAGAGCAAGCATGGATGAAAGGCAGAAACCTCCCAGCTCCATAGCGCAGGAAGCCGATAGTTTCTGAATCTTACCCTTCATCCTACAGAGTTATTCCTCTACTCAACAAAGAAAACACAGTGAAGGTTTTTTTGTTGTTGCTGTTTGAGACAAAGAGAATTTCTCCGGGTAAATTTGGGCGATTTTGCCATCTGAATTTGCTATCGGTTAAAGCAGCTGCTTCTGTTGGGAAATAATTTGTTAAATGAGCAAAACTTAACAATAGATTAGTATGTCCCGTTACTACACTGCGACTTCAGATAAGGGCTACTTCATTTCTACACTGATAGAAAAGTACTTTGTAAAGCGTCATAAAATAAAAGGGTCTGAAAAGCCCTCAGCTCAGCAAACCTGTTTGGGACGTAGTTAATTATGCAATAACGAAGGTGGACTTCCTGAGAAGTGCTCTCATTCCCCGCATGCGTCTACCAGCTTAAATTTGTCCTCCTGTAGTGAGAAACAGCAATGAGCTGTGCCAGCTGTTGGATTTCTTGTGCTGTCGGATTTTTTGTGCATACGGCACCGTGGTTTGCAGGATGTGTTCCCGGCCTCACCTGGTGAGCACCCTGTGCCCTGAGGCACAGGAGCTAGGACAGCGCAGCCTCACTGCATTGCCAGGAATTTCCCAGTTAGGAAATCTCCTTGCCCCAAACCGCTCAGGCGGTGAAGATGCTATCTGGGTCCTGCTTGAAGTGAGTCACGCTGGCATGTCTCATTTTGCAGGGTACAAGCAACATCCCTTTCCACAGCACAATTCTTTCATGGAAAGGTGCTACTTCCTCTGGTATACTGCGGTGTCCCATCAATTTTATACATTTAATTGTGCTATACCTGAACTTCAGCTGTTGAACTCCTTTCTTCCTTTTCTCTTTGTGCATCTCCTTGCCCAACCCTTTTGTATTTCACAGAAGCTGGAGTTTCTTCTTGGAAGTTTCCCTGTTTCTGTTTCTCTCTGCATGAGATGCTCACCATGATGTTCAAGTGGGTTTTTGGAGTCAAGGTGTTCCTCGAAATGAAATAAATCTGACCTTGCAGCAGCACTGCCCTTTGCTAGTTATTTTTAAAAGAAGTAAAAACAAGAACTACCTCCCTTTTAATAAAATGTCTTCTTGGGTAAGTTGGAAATAAAAAAAAAAATCCAGTCCAATGTCCTGTGTAGTCAATTTTAAAGGGTAGGTATGTATAAAACATTCTTACAGAGACCAAAGGTATGACTGTAGTCTTTAATGTTGCATTCACATATTCTTTTACCAATTACTGTAACTATGATGATGAATATTTACTGTCACTGTATTTTATCATGTGTGGATAAACACAAAGATTTAAGTAGGAAGGACGGTTTCACAGGCTGTATAAATGCATGTGTATATCTTACATGTTATTTAACTTGCTGCTTCGCTGCTTTAGAGCTTGTTATAAATTTTAAGCATTTTAACTGTGTTTAATAAAACAGTTGAATCTCAACCCAGCTCTGCGTTGAATTTATTTTGAAACAATGCAGATTTCTGTGTGTTTAAACTGAAGAATATTCCCGAATGCATGAATTTAATCCAGTAAATGCTGTCCAAGAGCAGAAACTTGTGCACCTCATGGTGCAGACCAGCTCGGCGTGGGGATGTTGCCAGGTCCTCAGCACAGTCTCCACTTTGATGCTTGAGGAGAGCAAGGCAAGTGGATCTTCCAGGTCCTCATGATATCCTCAGCAATACTTAAAATGCTAAATAAATTTGAAATAGTGTACTCAGTGCTGTCTCTGGTTTCTAGGTAAGGGCACAACTTCTTAATACTTGCCTTGGAGACCAGTGTATTTAAAAAAAAAAAAAAAGCTTTGTAAGCCAAATATTATATCAGAGAAAAAAAATTTAACTTTCATTTCTGCCTGCTTTCCTTGTATTAATCTTAGATTTAAAATACTTTCACACTAAAAATTTTGAAAAACAGTGACAAATACTGCCCTTAAGACTGTAAAAATTATTTTTTTCAGCCTTACTGGTTCCTCCAAAACCCCAAAGCCCTCACCTGGATATGCTTAGCATTCTAAGGTGATCACAGGTTCTCCTGAAATTAAATTTAAATGAAATATCCTTTTACCAGCCTCCAGCTTGTGCTCTGGAATACAGAAAGGGTCCTTGGGGTCTGTTGAGCTACATTTTACACACCATATGTGAATCCATCCTCTATCATCAGGCAACAGCGCCTTACGCCTTTACGTGATCAAGCCCAGCATGAGGCTGGGGACATCATTTTACTGAACATATCCCTCAACCATCTCCTGTTTGCTTGCCTCCCATTATACAAGGGGAACTGTTGATGCTTTAACGCTGCTTGTCATCACATAAGGCTTCAGAACTGGCTTTGTTTGCTGTCATACTGCTGTACTGTAACATCACAGTCCATTAATGCTGCACCCTCCATCTCACGAGACCAACGTGCCCTTCTCCCCCACACTCCTTGCACACATTGCAATCAAATTGCTGTGTGTTACCTGCATGTTAAATTGGGAAGGCTCAGGCACACACGCAAAATAACTTGTCCAAACAATTGCAGAAGAAAATAACCAAGAGACTTTGTTGTAGACTCCAAGTATTCAGGCTTCTCATTTGGCTTTAACTTACTAAGATTAATGTTTAACGTACTGCCACAGCAATGTATGGGTTTAAAAGAAAGTTCAGCATCTCCTTTCCTTGCCTACAATTAAGAATTTTAAAACCAAGCAAAAATAAAAAAGGAAATTCTAACATGTAGCTGAGCAAAGGCAAAGGAAAAGCATTCAATTTTCCTAGTATTTTCTATGAATCAAAACATCTAACCGGAAAAACAGCTTGAACCCTTCTAAATTCTTTATGACTCATCATGGAGCAATAAAAAGTTCAGTACGTTAAAAACAGCTCCTATCAACCTGAAGGCTGATGAAAGCACAATCACCACCAAGGCTCGTTCTGAGTGTGGTAGGGGCATTTACAGCTCCAGAATCTCAGCCCTAAATTCACTGTATTTGGCTATTCAGATACTTAGGTGGTGTTGAAAACACAATACTTTGCCCCCTTAGGAAACTGCTGCTCAGGAGAAGCTCTTTTCATATTCTTTTGTCAGTTTATTTTCGGCAAGGTAGGTGGAGCCAGCTCCCAGGGCAGTAAATTTAACAGGCACCTCCTGGCACAACTGTTACAACCCAAACGGATTCAAGAGCAAAGTTCAAGACATTCAGACCGCAGAGAACACGTCGTTTGGCTGTTTTACTCAACAGAAGTGGATTTAAGTATGGGAGAAGTTGCTTAACGAATAATATATACTTTTATCAAGCTACCTGCCTTTTTCAAAGCGTTTAATTTTTCCCAAATATCCTGAACTTGCTTTAAAAGTAAGTGGCATCATACTTCCAAGTTCAAGTTTGTGCTGCTGCCCTGGGCCAGCAAAACGCCCCAGGGTGGGTCTGGGAGAACCAAAGGGCCCGATATTTGATAAAGGTTCCCTTTTAATCTCGGTGTCCAAAGGCAAACCACTTAATGGACTATGTTAAACCATTTCCTCGGCCCCTGCAATTGGGAGCCAAAGCCGGGGAGAGGCTGAGCAAACACTCTGGGGAGAACCAGCCTCATTTGGATTGCTAATTTTATTTGCATACCAAACACCACTTTAAACAAACCCATTTGGGTTTCTTAGCGGGAGCCTAACTCATTATTCACTATCTGCTATTTGATGACTGGGAGCCTATCCTTTCAATAACCACTTGCAGAGCCTCGAAAAGGCCTCAAATAGAGGGAAAGCAAAGTAGGACGCATTAAAAACGTGCAGCTCGGCGCTGCTGCCTCGTCTTTGGCTTTTATCTCCTCGGAGCAGGGCCTGAAATCAGGGCTGTCCCAGAACTGCTTGGGAACAAAGCAGTTGTTTTAACACAGCGAAAGACTATGGAGAATTTGGGCTGACTGCAGAAGTATGGCAAAAAAAAGGAATTAGGCACAGCCTGCATTTAACACTTAGATTTTTTTAATTGCAATTCTTCCATAATCAGAGCTGAGAAGTTTTAGGCATGGCCATGGCGGGGCTGAGCAGTCTCCCATTCCTTGCTAATTAATATCCCATCTTCCTGAACTTCTGCACACAGCAGGGTGGGATAAAACCATGCACGTTGCTCACCCTGAAGCTGCTCGTGGCTTCTGAGCTGAGCCGTGTCTCTGGCCAGGACCTCAGGATTCCAGAAATCTGCTTTTTATAAACAATTTTGGAGGTATTTTTCGTTTTCAGTGGTAATTAAATCCTGGATGAGACGGAGCTGAGTTGATGGGTGCTAACTGAGCATCTCTACATGGAAGCCATGTTGCAAGGGAACCACCTGAAGCTGTTAGGAGGCACTCTGAGCAGTACACAAAAAGTCTCGCCCTGCCAAATAAATGCTCAGGTTTGCTGGGCTGCTCAGTGAGAAAATATAAATAGCATGGCTCCGTGGGACGGTCCTGGTGGCTTATGCAAATCACGACTGACAACAGGCATCAAAATTTGGCCCTGGTTGATGGTGTGAGGCACACTCGGGAGTAACTTGCAGCAACAGATGGGGCCCTGTCAGGGATTGAAGAGCTCGCAAGAGAGAAATAACTGGGACGACGCAGCCAACAGCAGTCTGGTTCTGAAAAACGGTTTGCACGTCGAACGACGAGGGTGTCCCAAAGCGGTGTGAGCCCAAAGAAAACACCGCAGCAGGTAACGCCACAGCAGGTAATGCTGTGGAGCAGGAAAATTCTCAGCCAGCATTTTTGGGAAAGCCCAGGCAGCCAAGAGCCCAAATCAAACTGGGATTCTATGGGATCTGGGTGCCCGACGCCAGCTTTGAGGATGCCACAAATGATTTGAGAGCCTGCATCACACTGCTAGTGAATCAGCCCAGGTTGTTTTATCATGGCTTCAGCCCATAACGAGATGGCGTTGTACCCATACCCTTCCTCTGGAGTTTGACTGCATAGATCGAGTGAGCAGGAAAGACCAACGGAGGAGACTTCCAATAGATGGTGACCCTCTGCTCTGACAACAGGCAAAAGTAACACCTTGACAGGAGTTTATTCCTAAATAAATACATTAAATAAATAAAAATAAAATAATTAAAAGGAAATTAAATAAATAAAATAAAATAAAATAAATAAAAATTAAATTAAATTAATAACATAAAAATAAAAAGAATTAAAATAAAATAAAACAAAATAATAAAATAAAAAAATAAAATAAAATAAATAAAAATTAAATTAAATTAATAAAATAAAAATAAAAAGAATTAAAATAAAATAAAACAAAATAATGAAATAAAATAATAAAATAAAATAAAATAATAAAATAAAATAAAATAAAATAAAATAAAATAATAAAATAAAAAATAAAAAGAAATAAAATAAATAAAAATTAAATTAAATTAATAAAATAAAATAAAAATAAAAATAAAAATAAATAAAATAAAATAAAAAGAAATAAAAAGAAATAAAATAAAATAATAAAATAAAAAGAAATAAAATAAAATAATAAAATAAAATAATAAAATGAAATAAATAATAAAATAAAATAAAATAAAATAAAATAAAATAAAAATAAAATAAAATAAATAAAAATAAACAAACCACTCTTTTTCATTCACTCCTCCCCATGTCCTTATTGAATTTCCTAGGAATTCTGCATGTCGGCCATCCTGGCAGCATAGTTCTCCTGTAACTGGTTCCTCCAGATCCTTGCTAGTTTTCGTAACTTATTGCATTGTTTCCTGGTTTTGACTCTGGCACACTATGACATGGGCAAGCAGGTGAGAGGTAAAGGGCTGGACTTTATTGGGCTACATGGTGTAGCACAGGCACAAAAGCTCATGTCCCTGTCTCATAGCAATGGCACCAAGCCCCGGGCTTTCGGTGGCTGAGTTGGCATTTCTGGGAGATAGGAAGCAGAAAGTTTAAATGCACGTGGATGAGGGGAAGGCAGAGTCTGGGGGAAGGCAGAGGATGAAGGCTGGCAGGTCAGCACTGCTTTGCTGTAACACCGAGGTGCTGGCTTGCTGGGACAGCCTCAGCAATGGTGCGGAGCAGAAAGCAGATGTGTTCGCAGAGCCCTGCGAGCAGGAAAGAGAGCTGCTCCTCCTGCCTGCAGCATTCCTGCTTTTGTTAGAGAGAAACAAACATTCACAGGGCTTGCACGCAGCCTGGCACCACTGCTTTCCCATGGGCACCAAGCGCCGAGGTTCTGCATCATTACCAGCTGGTTCCCCCGAGCTGCAGAGCAAACATCCTGCACTCGCCAAAGCACACTCCTCCTTGTTGTAAATGGCCCTTTGCTTTGTTCTCCACAAGGCCATCTGTTGCACGGAGACAGCTCTGACAGGACTGGGTTTCGGTGCTCTTGAAGCTCAGTATTTCCCATGCCACTTGCAGCAAAGCACCTGCAGCGGCAAAGAGCCATCACGGCACTGCCAATTGGAAAAAAAAAATGCAATGGGGTCCTCGTACGAAGGAGCTGCCAAGCCTGGAGACCACGGCATTATCACAGGATCTTCCCTGGATGCTGAGAACAGGTCACATCTTCAAATGGGAAAAGGCAGGGGAACAGGAGGGAAGGGAAGGAGCTCAGAAAAGGAGAGATTATTTTTAGAAACAGCACAGAAAAACAAAAGCAAACACAGGCAGGGAGTATGACACCTTTCCTGCTGGTTCTGTTTTTCTTGAGGCAGTGCAGGTCCTGGTTGTAGGGTGGGCCAGCTCCTGTGATGTGGGGGACATCACAGCACTCAGCTCAGCCCGTGGGGTCACCGCTCCTCCTGGGCGAGAGCCTCTCCTCGCCTCTTCCAACCCACTGCCCCTGCCTTTGGTGCTCCAAAGCACTTTCCATTGTCAGGGATGAGCTACACGGGTGGGCTGCGCTTCACGCTCGCATGGCTGGGAGAAGGAAGGCTGCTGAGGTGGCAGGAGGTAAACGGCCAAAACGTGCTCAGGTGGAGCCCTTGGTCTGTTTGTGGGCGAGGAGAGCTGCTTGTCACCCTGTCCTCCCCCATTAAGTGACCAAAGTCACGTACGAGAGCTGTTTGCTTTCTTCCTTGCTCACCTTTCTTTCTGCCACCGCCACACCTCAGGCAGCACATAACGTTACTCCAGCGCCTCGGCCCTTCCTAGGTGGCAGCCCCGAAGCAGAACGAGAGCAAAACACCAGGAAGGGCTCCCTACAAAAACAGAGCAGCAACAACAAAGCAGCGGGGGGTGGGGGGGGGGGTGGGGCATTTTCCAAGAAATAGTCCCAGTTTCCTCAAAACGCTGATACAAGGCCAGCTGAAAACCGTGGCAGTTTTTGCAGAGTTCCCTGGACTTCAGGCCAAAAGCCTGAGCTCGAGCAGGACTGCAGGTGCTGAAAACTGGTCCTGCTACAGAATCACGGAATTAGCTTGGAAAAGACTCAAGACCATCAAGTCTAATGCTACGATAAAGCTGGCTATAGAAACCCTGGTGTAGAGGATTCGCCCTCCGACGATGCAGGTGTGATGAGGTGGTTTGGATTGGCCTCGGAACAAAACAACCTCAACAGCCAGACAGAAAACTTGGATTTCGGGTCTGAACCCAGCGGATTTGTCTTCTAACTCCACGGCTTTGTTTCAGGATTTCGGTCTGGGCTTAATCATTAATTTCCACGACTCTGGGGCCCGCATGCCTGCTGTGCAGTGAGAGGTGGGAGCAGGGGCAGGCAGCTGCCTCCTCTTGCTCCTCCTCCGGCCCTGCGATACCTTACCATGTACACAAGCCATGCCTGCAACTTTCTTTAAGGTGGGAGGCACTAGGATGCATTATTTAATAAGCATATCCAAGTACTTTATAACTACCAATTATTGTTCAATTCCACAATACTTAAATACTTTTTTTTTTCCCCATCATATAGGTTAAGAAACAAAAATCTGGAAGAGTGAGTTTCCAACCTCTCACAGTGGATTTCTTGCAGAACCAAGGGCAGTTCATGCTTTCTGACCCAACAGCACTGCTGCACACAAGAAAATACCTGCCCGTGGCCACACAAGCCCTGCCTAGGTGGGCTTCCCCCTCCCTGATGGTGTTGTAGCCCCTTGGAAAAGCACATTCTGTGAAAAAACACCATTATTGCTAGGAAAAAGAAATGCAAAACTAAGTAAAGGAAAAAAAAAAAAAAGAAGTAAAAAAAAAGGGCTTGACCTCGTCTCAGCTCCGCAGGCAGTTTGGGAATTATTTGTGTGCCGGGGTGGGGGAGAGCAGCCTCCCAGCATTACTAAAACATTGTTTTGTGAGCGACACGCCGTTCTGACCCTCCAGTTCGCGGTGGAAAAGGGCACTGGGAGCACAGGCGGCAGCACATGAGTCACTCCCCAGGCATCTCTGAATGCAGGAGATCGGCCAGATAGCGCCCGCTCCCACGGCAGGAGGGTGGAAACCCATGGCCGGGGCTCCAGCCCCCAGCGCTCGCTGCGGCTCAGCAGCTTGCCAGTGGGAAAACCCTGCTCCCCAAGCACCGTGATGCTCAGGATCCAGGGGGAGAGCTGCCAAGGCTTTGCTCACCAACCACCAGTAGTTTTCCATCCTCAAATTGCATTGATTTATAGCAAGAAGCACCAAAAAGCATGATACTCCTACAGCAACATGTTCTGCAGACAGTCCAATTGTTTTCTCCAGCAAGAAAACACTGCCTTGTGTTCTTGCACCTTGCTTCCTTCTGTCACCTGCTCTGGGAAATAATTTGGTTACGGAGGAAAATGCAGCCCCTCCGAGCCCTGCTGCATGTGCTAGGGCCATGGGCTGTGAGCTCTCTGTTCCTGGTTGGTGAAGGGCAAGGCTCAATGGTTTGCCTTGAGGTTCAGCATAAGAAGTGACACAGAACATCTATTTTTCAAAGGAATTTTCTCCCATTTAGTATTCTAATTTTTACTGGGTTTAAATTTTGTCTTAGTACCATGCACCTTGCTTTTGTAGCTTGGATTTCATGAGAATTTTGGAAAAGAAATATAACATTATTGTATCTGTATAACCGTATTATTGTATCTACTATAGTAGAAATAGTTCTTATACAAATCTTGAGGTATTTCATAGCCAAGGGACTAGCTCCTTATACTTGAATCTCATATGGATCCCACAGGATGGGAAACATGGAATGCAAATGGGCCGATCGCACCGAAACAACCCGCCTTTACACACTAAACAGACAAAACGCAGCAGCAAGCTGCCCCACTGTGTGATTCCCGAAACAGATGACTCAAATGTTGTTTGTGCAGCAAATCATGTCACAGAAACCCTTTGGCAGAAGAACCACCTTGAATTAAACATGTGCTGTCTTAGCATATCTATAACTGCTTGTGCTGGCAGCACTCATTCTTTTCTATTGCACGGTATTTTTTGAGCCTGGTTTTCCAGCATAATAAGGATTATACAATCACTCGGGCTGTTATTTCTTACTCTAATGACTTTTAAGCCTATTGGGCAAGTTCTATAAAACTCAGCAGATTTCGGAGGCCTCGCTGTGTTACATTCCTGCAGGTGGGTGGAATGGACGTTCCTTCCAAAGAAGTCACAGCTGCCTTTGAATTACAACGTTAGCACATTTTATATATATATATATATATATATATTCAAAAAGAAACAGGCAGGAAACCAGGTGACCAAAGTACATGTAAAATCACCTGTGTTAGGATTAGAAAATACATAGTACAAATAAAAAATTAAATCTTTTCTGGTAATGAATGCACATTATTAATATATATATATATATGTATATATATTCAAACAGAAACAGGGAGGAAACCAGGCGCCCAAAGTCCGTGTAAAATTGCCTGTGTTAGGATCACAAAATACATAGTAGAAATAAATACTTAAACCATTTCTGGTAATGACTCTCCCCTTTCCTTGCACCGTGCTCAGAGGAAAACCAAGGTAGCCCACGTTTTGCTCCCTAACTGTCGGCCGCTCCCCTTCTGCAATTAGGCAACATTTCCTAGAGGGTGTAACGTTTACTGAAAGTATTTGCTGTGGTGCAGATTGCAACACGGCCGCCCTCCCACCCCACGCTGTTCTCTTTCTCGGTGTGACCAGGGAGATTAAGCCCGGGTTGGCCACCAGAGGTAATCCAGGAAGGTGGAAGGTAAGGCGAGGACAGGATCCTGCCCTGCGCTGCAGGAGCTGTTGGAGCTAATTGGGGCATTGTGCGCCAGCAGGAACAGACGGAGAATGTTCCTGAAGGTCACCGTGACACTGGGGAGGAGTGCCAGCGTATTCATGCTGCCTTGGCACATCCACGTTGGAGGATGCTGGGCCAACGTGGAGCGGGATGGAAGCTGTGCCAAATCCTACCTGTCAGCAGCTTTTCCCATCCCTGCTTTTTTGGGTCAGAGGGGCTGTTACTACGTGAGAAATTTCAATATATATAATATATATCTATATATTTAATTTTTTTTAGCTGGATTTTCACTCTTCCTCCCTGTGGTCTCAATCATGAGGAGCTGCTCCATGGCCGGGGCTCCCCTTCCTCACAGAGCAGATTTCAGCAGCTCAGGTGCTGCAGGCAGACGTGGCCAAAGATCTCCGTGCAGACCAGTAACTGAGCTGCTGTGCCTGCAAACGAAAGTGTGAAAGCCTGGCAGTAAATGCAGACCTTTCCAGGCTTTATCTTCTGGTGTTAACCCTGGAGATGACCCAACTCTTCCTGCATACCTAGCCAAGGTCACACAAAAAGCTATTTTTTTGCTCCTACATCTGAAGGACAGAAAAATCTGTATTTAGAGAGGAATTTAAGGCTACTTAAATAGGCCTTTCTATCTTTATATTATTGACCGAGGCTCTGTTAAGTGTCAAAACCCTTCATTATTGCTAGTTTGGTAATACACAGCAGCTGCTAGAAAAAAATCAAGGTCCCATTGTGTTAGCCCCACTTTTCACTGCATTCAGACAATTGACAGTTCAATATTTAAAAAAAAAAAAAAGGGGAGTGGGGAGAGATTCTTGTAGAAAGAGTAATTTGCCGAAGTCATATAATGGTTCATTTAATCACAAAACTAGCAATGGATGCACTCTGCTTGGTTAGGATTTTATTTTGGGGAAGGACCCAAAACCATGGAGTTGCTCCTTTCCCACACTTGTCCCAGCACCCTCAGACTCATTGAATCACACGTAGGAATTTATGAGGTTTGGGGTGAAGTGAGGAATTCTCCTCTTGCCTTCCCTTTCTTTTCCTTTACATCCAATTAATCCCTGATTATTGTAGGCTCAGCTCAGCAGTAGCTCAGTGGCACAGTAAAACTATACAAGGGAATCAATAACCTAATTCCAGGAGAAATCTCTGTATTCATCAGTTAATTCACATTACGTATTTTTGTATCTATTTTATTTTTATTTATTTTTTTACGTATGTTTGAATTTAGGTCTTTTGTGCCTCAGCTCGCTCTGCCCACGTCCGAGGAGGTCTGACAGGCTGGATTCCCTCTGGCTGGGGCTGAGCCCCTTGCCCAGTCCCACCAGCACCGGGTGCCACTGCAGGATGATGCCCGGAGCGTGCAGGCGATGTAAAGACACACTTCAGCACCGATCCCTGCTGCAGCTGCAGCTCTGCTGCACGGCTGCATTTGGCAATGCAGCACCCTCGCCTCTGGCACGCAGAGGATTTGGCTGGCTCTAGAGGGCTGCCGCATTCAGCATTTTGCTTTTGGCCTCTGAGATGCTCTTCAGGAGCTTGCAGAAGGATTTGCCTCTAAAGGAGCAGGAGGATTTAGAGCACTAATTTTACCCTGTTAGCAACTCTTTCCTCCAGTACTGGACCGACTCCAGTGACTCTGTCCAACAAAGTGCTGAGCTACGCGAACTGCCAGGAAAGCCACATTATGGATGAAGTATATATATTCTGGTATTTAAAGTCTATATATTCTGATATTTAAAGTCTATATATTTGGGTATTTAACCCCTTGTCCTATCGGTGGTTGCACAGTGGGGAGGATGAAACCAGCCTCCCCAGTTTGCTGTCTGGAGGTGGCACAAGAAAAGTGAAGCCTGACCTTCAGAAGACGAGGAGAGCCACAGAGGACCGAGCACAAGCGTGCCAGGCAGCAGTTGCTCAGGAGCAGAGCTGGCTTTGCTGGCTTTGTTACACAACTCTGCTCCGCCACCCGCGCCGATTTGCTCAGCAGCTCTGCCACTGGACGCCTTTATCTGAAAGCACACGTGTTTGTGGAAATCCCTGCGCGTTTTTAGAGCCAGAACCCTTGGTGTGGTTACCAGCAGTAGCCAGGCAGCTGTTGCTAGGAGCTCGGCCCGTGGTCAGAGTGCCGAAGGCTGCCTGGACCTCCGCGATGGCATCTCGAGCTCCGCGGGGCAGCAGCAGGTTGGGTTTCTGAGCCGCCACTCGCTGCCGTGGTTCCACCACCCCTCAGTCAATGAAAGAAGCCAGCCTGCACTCTTCCAGAGCACGAACCTGCTCCACCACAGGACGTTTTTTTCTTTAGGAGCTGTTCATGGCCTGTGTAGAAGCCAAGTGCAAGTTCTCCCAACTGAAGGAAGGACAGGGAGTTAAAGCTCTCCAAAAGCATTTAGAAACTGCCAAGCAAAGGTTAGAATTTCCACTACTTTTTGTTGACAAAAAACACTGTTTCGGCCTGGAGAGAAGGGGCTGAAAGGCAAAAAGTTGTAGCTGTGCAGAATGCCTCTCTAATCTCCGTGGAGATACGGCACGGAGCAGTTTATCAGTAAGATGCTGAAACCTTTTCGTGTCATCTAATGGCAGCAGTGCCCAGCTATAAGCTCAACAGCCATTTTCATCTGTTTTATGGCATTTGGAGTGAATGTTCCAGGCCCGTCCTCCAGACGTGACTTGGAAATCTGCCCCCCCACCCCCCACCAGAGGCTACCCACCAGAAGCTGTACACAGAAACTAGACATTACTGCATATAGGAATAAGGAGAGGACCCCTTGCAGCCATCCCAGATCCCCGGCGGTGCTGGCCAAGGGGCTGACCACGATCTTTCCTTTGGCAGACTGGGTGCTGAGATGGCCTCCGTGCCCCCCAAGAGGCAGAAGAACACCAGCCCTGCAGTACAGAGAAGGAACCAGCAACGTGCTCGGGCCTTATCAGCTGGCAGAGGTGATTCTTGTACCCCTGGTTCTATTAATTGTGCCAAATCCTATGCCCAGGGTCTGAGCTGATACCAATATGAAGTGATCTGCACTTTCTTACACCAACTAATGTGCTGGCCACTAACCTATGGCATGATTGCAGGCATACTGCACATAATTTATACCTTTGCAGATAAACCTTGTGAATATAAATCAGTCACTTTGCTTCTAAAATAATTCAAGACTGAAATTATCAATATTGGCTGGCAAACATTAGTGAAATTAAAATATTTTATGCTTACCTTGTAATTGCTTTGTTGAAAACATGAAGAAAAAAAAAACCACCACAACCCATCCAGTATCAAACAGTTCATCTAAAAAAAAAAAAAAAAGATTTTTATTAAGAGATAATTTGGCTGTAATGCCATAAATTTTACAATGACTAAAGCAATATTATTATTTTTCTGATGTATTTGTTGTTGAATTGAATTCCATGCATTGGCAGTAAAAATACACTTTTTTTTTTTTTTTTTTTCCCAAATGAACACCTTTTTAATAAAAAGGAAAGCTTTAGGGTAGTGCTAGTCTGATGATGCTTAGATGATGATTAGATTTAGCTTTACTGTGCTGATTGGGCATGCAGCCCGAGGTGAAATGGGCAGGGTCAGGCACTAGGAATGCCCCCTGCATGCCTGGCTCCACTCACCTTGCTAGCAATTAGCCGTCTGAGGGTGCAAAACATGCAGATGAAAGCTAAAGGGATGCTAAAATAATACCTATCAACAGATTCAATGAAATGGAAGTTTGTCTTTAACACCGGGACATTATAATTAGACAGAAGAGAAGATAAGAGGCTGCCATCCCCTGGGACTCTGTATAAAGATTAGAGAGGGAGAGACACGAACGTGTTCAGACTGATGGAGGAGCATCCTGGAGCACTGCAGTCGCTGCAGGATAGCTTGTGTGCCCACGTCCCAGGATAAATGGGACTGCTTATACTGGGTGATCTCCTAGTAATCCAAGCAAGGAAAGGGATGCTAAAAGAGACATAAGCTCATACAGAAGGTATGACCAAGTAATTAAATGTTAAAAATAGATAAATAAATATTCACATTCCCATCTTAAAGAGTAGCAAGAGCAGCACGGTACCCCACGGTGCTAAGGAAGGCAACAACCTCAGGTGGAAGATGCCAGCAGCTGGCAGGGAGGCACAACCTTCCACGTGCTGCAAGCAGCTGAGCTGTGCTGCGCTCCTGCATGCCACTTAATTGGCCTGACACTTAGCATAATAATAATATAATAGCATGGATAATGCTGTAGTTTGCAACACTAAGGGCTTTTACTGTCAGAGCCCCTTGGTGGCCAGTAGAAGCAGAAATTTGAAGTGGGTCCTGCCTCAAAGAGTTTGCAATAGACTTTGTGTATTCCAAAATAAACTGAGCCAAGTGTGTGAGCCTGGTGGGAAACTGCATGGGCTGCACCTGGTGCACTCCATTCATAGAGGAGCGCAAAGAAGACATAAAATAAACGCTTGTAAAACATGAGCGATAGCAACGCCCAATACCTTTGCTCCGCTTTAAAGGAGATTTGTCACTGAGTTAGTAGGTTTGACTCAAGCAATCACGGGATGTAATACAGAAAATGATAAAAGAGCAGTCCAAAGGGTAGATAACTCCGGTCTTGTCATCTGCTGGCTTCCTGCTGCCTCCTTCCCTGCTACCGCCCCATTCCAGGGGGAGCAGCACTAGGGTGGAGGAGACTTTTTTGTCTATTCCCAGGCTCTGCTGCTCCCAAAGGTTTTGTGCACATGCAAGAGAAAATGGAGGCATAGCTTCTCAGCCCCTGGAAGTGTTAGGCCTTTAAATATTTTTCGTAGATGTCTGGCCAGTGATCTGGGTCTCAGTAACCCAAATGTGAGTTATACAAGTAGTCATAAGCTGTTCATTTGCTGTATATTATATAGGAAAAAAAAATTAAAGAGGAATATCTGCAACTGACGTTTTCAGCCTGGTTTATCATTTCTAGAAGGGCAACAAGTCAAAGTTCTTCACCACTGCTAAAGCCAGATACAAGCACTCACTCTCCTCCAGAAATGACACAGCAGCACTTTACAGATTAGGCAGATCCCATTAACTTTGTATCGAAAAAATGATTATGTCCCACATATCCAGCTTCTGAGCCCTGGGAGCTGAGAATAAGCAACAGAACCATAGCAAGCTCTGACATGATTAGTTTCTAATTTGAAGCAGGGTGTTTTTCATTCCCACCCCTTCAGTCAGTGTCACCACAATTCACGTATGCCATTCCACTTTGTGGCTGCCTGTCGGGGACCTCAGAGCTGTCACATCCTGGGCTCGTCAAAATTCCTGTTGGCTTTAAAAAATTAAAGAAGTCTGTTTCAATGTACAGTGTATGGCTATCACTTTTTGGAAGGCTTTTCTTGCCCTTCTTTTTTTGCCCCCCGCTCCAAGACCTGGCAGTCTGTAAGGCTTTCCTATAGCTTATTTCTGCTCAGTTTATGGCAGTTTTCCAGCTAATATACCACCTGATTGCACCATCAGGTTACGTTAGCAATAATTTCTGAATTGTTTTAAGACTGCACCAGCTATGGCTATAAAGTCAATTTAAGTGATCCCTTACAGTATTTTATTCTGTAGCAGCTGCCTTTTTACATGTGCATTTTACGGAGAAGATCCCAGATCATCTGAAGTTTCTCAATTTTCATTTTTGCAGCTATTTCTACCACCTCTGAACTGGAGCTTGATGAAGCCAAGCCTCACGAGAACAGAATATGTGTTAAGGCATGCCCTCAAGAAATACAGCCAGAAGAAGCGACACGAGAGGTGCCAAAGGGACCAGGACCTTATTTCTATATCAGTGGATCCAATGGAGCTGGACTGTAAGTAGGTCCTCTCAGCAGATTCATAGAAGAATACTGTGACAATATATGAAAGCACACAACATCAGCTATTAGCATCAAATCACTTTTTACTTGGTGTCTTTTTGGAGTGACACATACGAGCAATGGTTTAAAAATAATTCAAATGGAAAGTACCTACTGGAAGAATAGCTGTGGTAAAATAGCTAACTGCTATCTCTGTGCAAAGAAACTAAATACTTCTGTTTATTTAATGAAAGTTTCTCTGTTTGGGCTGAACAAAAATCACTTAGCTACTCCACATAGCAGATCCGCTAGCATCATCACCAGAGCTAGGCACCACTGTTGTTGATCAACATTCTGTTGTGCTAAATGCAAAACAAGCAAAAAATAAGAAGAGATTTCTGCCCAAGGAAAATTGTCAGATCAGAAGTTTCATCTTTTCTTTTCCAGCATACTGACAGTCTTCTCTAGACGTTGTCACCAGCAAGCAGCACAGAATGGCTGCTGTAAACAGCACGCTCCTTGCTGCATTTCCATAGCTTTGACTACAAACAGCTTTTTCTATTGCTACTTGTTATCTCTCCTTGTGCTGCTCAGCGGAGAGGTGCCTTACTAAGACTGGACCGCAATGCAAATCATTCCTATGCCACGGGTACCTCATGCATCCTAATTGAAATAACCCTGCTGAAGTGGTGCAAGTTCTCATTAGTGCTGCAGAATCACAATGTCCTTAGCATACAGGCCCACCTGCAGCCATCCTAATTAATGTTTCCCACCTTATCCCCCACCCAGGGGCTCCTGGGGGTGTTAGGTCAGGCTCCCAGGGAAAACTATAAGGAGTTCAAGGGACAGGAGCTAAGTAAGTCTTTGTTACTGGAAGGGAGGCTACTTTGCTATTTTGTTTTCCATACGCAGTGTGAGCATCTATTGCCAGCGCAGAGGCTGGCAGCGTATCTATGACAACAGAAGACAGGATTACGCACTGAAATGGTGTGAGATCAAGTGCCGAGAGACCTATTACCATTTCAAAGAAGGTAGAGGTGCCACTGGGTCTTGAGCGGGAGAGGGCAGTGGGAAAAACTTGAGAATGCTGGACTTGTGACTCCCGGGGCGGAGGAGGTCACCTGCGGGGTAGGAGAACCAGGTAACCTCAACTCGTTGGCAGACCTCGGCGGGGATATCGGAGCTGGATTGCCATGGTGATTAAAGAAAGGGTTTTAGCCAAGAGAGCAGCTTTGGGAGAAAAGATACCATTGAAATGAATTAAACACAAAGCGTCATAATCACTTCTGAAAGGCGGCCCCTCCCTCTGTGGATTTGAGCCCGCAGGCAGCAGTAGGGCTGAGGCTGCCCTGCAGCACCGGAGTAGCGAGCAGCCTGCTCTGGCACCTCGCGAGCACTGGGCAAAGCTCTGCATGCAGAGAGTGCCCCACGTCAATGGGCAGCCACACGGCCTTTTCCAGGCGAGCAGAGAAAAGGAACGGTGCGTGTGTAGAACGAGCAGCAAAGCTCAAGATGGGTCACCCCATACACCCCAGGCCTGGATGTCTCTAGGGAGAGGAGAGTCCCTAAAAGCCAAACAGCCCTGCCGTGCTGACATTCAGCTTTTTGAGCTGCTCTCTACCCTCGGTCCCATCAGTGCATCCTGACATCCCAGGGCCCAGCCACCTCTCCCACCAGTAGTGAGAGTCAGCAGCGACCAGGTCAGCTTCGTCCTCCACATTCTCCTGCATGGGACAATGAGAACAAGCTTTTTTTTTTCTTTTTCCTCAAACAGGTGAACAGCTTCTCTACCAGATTCCCAACAACAGAGTCCTCACCAGTAAGATAGGGCTTTTATCCTGCCTGAGAGAGCAAGAGCGGGTGATGAAAAAGGTCGGCAGGAGCTCTAATTCCAAGTAAGAACTCTCACCTCCTTGAACCTTGAGCAGAAACTTATGCCAAGCAAAAGTGAGAGCATATAAACAAAGGAGCAGCTTCTTCTGGATGCATAACAGTACAGGACACAAAGTATATGGTGTTTTATTTTCCTTATTGTCCAGAAAATCATCCTCCCCACCCTCCCCCCTACTCCTCCCATCTCCCCTCCTCCAAAGTACCTACATTAAAGATTGAAATATCTGGAGTTGTACAAAGGCCAGGTCTCCAAAGATAGTGGTTACAATAATTCCCCTCTTTTGGGTGCATTCTCCTACTGGAAGAACCAACCTCTTGTGGCAGAGACACTGTAAATATAAAAGCAGTTTATTGCTATCTCTGGTCCTCTATTTTTGACATATCCATACAAAAAAAAAAAAAAAAAAGGCAATCCTATACCACGGTTACCTGCAGCCATCTCAGTTTTCAAAAGAAATGAGCATATGGAGAATGTCTTAAGGTTAAAATATACTCTTGAAAGTGTATGGGATGAGGTAGCTCAAGAAAAAAAAATAAATTGTCTGCAAAGAAGGAAAAAAGCCTCAAGTGTCTTGCAAGTATCCTTTCAGAAAGTAACCAACGAATGAACATGTTGGATAGGGTTTTCAACTTGTATTTGATTTTCCCATAGATTACTGAAGATGGAAGAATTCTTCCCAGAATCTTTTCGCCTGGACTTAAAAGATGAGAGAAATGCCTTTTTTGAGATTTGCAAAGGTGAATTGTCTTCATCTTGGTAGCAACCAGTTTAAATAGCTATGTGTTCCTCTAAGAAGTTCGTTAATGTAGCCACAGTAATAACCACTGATGTCCATCAGTGATGTTTGTGTGTGTGCAGATACATACACTCGTTGAAGCGAGCAGTTTTCAGAGCCCACGAACTGGCATACCGGTGTTTCACACCCCACAGGTCACTATAACAGACTCGTTCTCTCTGCAGAAGAACAGATTTGGATCTGCAAACCAAGCTGCTCTAACCAAGGTCGAGGAATTTTCCTCCTTAAAAATCCTGCTGCTGCCAACACCCTTCAAGCCAAGCTCCACAGCTCAGAGAGAGACCTGCCCAGCAAGAGGGTGCAGTGCAGGGCTCCCCAGGCGAGAATAGTGCAAAGGTAGAGATCGAAGCCTGGGAATCCACGTGTGAGTAGTGTGCTTAATCAAGCCATACTAGCCCCAGTTCGTTATTTTGTTCTGTAGGTGTTTAATATATTTATACCACATCTTCCCATCGACATACGGGATTTCATTTTGTGGGAGAGAGGCTGTTTCTCTGGTTAGTCCATCTTGCATCTGCACTTCAGTCATTTTAAGGCAGATCTTTGCCATCAGAAAGAGTTTGCCTTTGGAAATTTAAGCAGGGCTTCAAAAGGCCAGGTGCTACCTTTCTGTACATGACAAAAGCCTTGCATGAAGTTATTTAAACTAGGGACTAGTTTAAGCCACCCTACCTCAGTGCTCATCTTGATTTCTAATAGCAAGGAACTGGCTTAGGCTGTGAATAACGAGACTCCATGCACCTTTGAAAACTGTTTGCTAGCACTGATTGTTTTAACAGCATATTCTTGGTATTTGCGTGGGCATCCAGTGAGCTTTGATGATAAAAGGAAACAATTCCCAGATGACATCAGACTGGCAATAAAAGCAATGGTGCTTCATGAAGGGTTCTTTGTGTTCAGACAAAATTTCTGTATTCTCCAGTAAATATTAGTAAATCTTTAATTACCTTCTGAGACTCAGCACGGCTTCTGTTCCTCCAGAATCCATTCCTAGCAATTCTGGCCTCTCTTCTGAGCGCCCTCTGCTGCCACTCACCTTAAGGAATGTTGAAACAAGGATAAACAAACATCTTTGTTCTGCGGTGTAAAATGAACTGGCAGTGGGGTTTGGGGTGAGCTTTGAACTGCCATGCGTTACGGCTGCCTGTTGGTGACATGTCTTGCAATGCCCTCACAGGTACATCCACCAGCCTCTGCTCCTGGAAGGGAAGAAGTTCGACGTCCGGTCTTACCTCCTCATTGCCTGCACTGCACCCTATGTGTTGTTTTTTGCCCAGGGTTATGTCCGCCTGACCTGCACCAATTACGACGCCATGTCTGACGATCTGACCGTTCATCTCACCAACCAGGTAAACCACGTGCATTTAGCTCAGAAGAAGGGGAGGAGGGACTACAGAGGAGGGAAGCAAAAAAAGCCTTGAAAGGCTGAAAATATGCCTCGTGCATGCAAAAGCTGTGCACCCATGAAATGGAGGCTGAACAGAAGTAGTACTCTCTGCCATGGACCAATTTTCTGCTTATGCTGACAATTTCTTTCCCTGGACATCTTCCTCCTGACATTTTTCTCTCATATATCTGTAGAGAAGAAGCCTTTGTGGCTACCTAGCACAAACGAGCCTTAGTCTTGGCTAAGGACTTTGCTAATCTTAAAGGATTTTGCTGTGCTTAAATGTGATAATCATAATGATGTAAGATGCAGATGTGTTCTCCAAGAGCCATCATTCTTAAATCTCCACCTTGGCTTCTCAAATGAGATTTATGCACCAAGACTGCTTTGGCTCATATTCCCATCCCACCTCTTGTCATACAAAATAAAAACCTTTCTTATTTAAAACTACCTGAGTTTTTTTTTCCTTCATATGAGCCACTTCAGTAGTTAGGACTGACCTTGATGGAAGAGAATGAAAAGAATTGGAAGGGAGAAAACAGCTTTTAAAGCCCCTCTCCCTGTGTTCTGAAAATGGGCAAAATGTGCATTAGGGAGCTATGAGAGAAGCCCACTTCAGTTCTTGTTGGAGTATTATAGTTCCTGCAGGAGCACAGTTCAGGACAGCAGATTATAGCTGCTCCCTGCAATATATGCTATTATCAGTATGCTGCTTGTTTTCCTGGAATAGTTTGTTTGCTCAGGTAGAGAGCTATCCACACGGGAATTCAGGTGCTTGGGTAGGATCCCATGGCACAAGCGATATTAAACAAATGACAGGTGTTTATTAGCAGAACATAAATTACCTAGGTTCCTGCTGGGAGGAGGGAAACGAAATTTGCAGGAGCAGCTGGTAAAAGGCCAGACTTCGAGTCACAGTTGATTCTGCCCTTGTTCCCCTCCTACCCCAGGAGCGATAAACTCCAGCTGACCTAGGGGTTAATGAGACAGTGGAAGAGAGGAATTGTTTGGAACCAGACTTAGTCCAAAGAATATCATGACTATTATTTGAAAACACCTCTGCCCATCTGCCAAGCACTGATCCAGATACATCATACATGCACACAGAGAAAACACTGCTTTGACAGAGAGCTTGGATAGCTGTCTCCGTGCTGTCCATGTGTCAGGCACATCACTGGGGCAGTGCTATAAGTGACTCCCAGTGCACTTGCTCAGATTTAGATCTGCTGGTGAGGGGCTGTCTTCCCTCCACGTCAATAACGTGACCCTGGGGTTCTTCCCAACTCCAGACCCTTGGAAAAACTCGGGGTGCTTTGATGTCTGCCAGAAACCTAATCCTCCCCTTGCTCTGTCCCCCGCCTCGCAGTACATGCAGAAGAAGAACTCCCTGTACAGCCAGCTGAAAGACGAGACGGTTTGGCGGATGGAGCACTTCAACAGCTACGTTAATGAGAAGTTCACGAAAACCAACGGCCTCCCCAAGGACTGGGTTTTCACCGTGTTTACTGTGAGTGCAAGCAAGTGTATGGCGTGAGAGTCTGCCTAATTAGGGTGACTGGAGTAGGGAGGAAAACCTTCAATTCAGTGGAGTCCCTAAGGAAACATATGCACCGAGCAAGGAGATATTGATGGTCCCATGGTAACCATTTGCCTGCAGATGATAAACACAGAAATCAAGACACACAGAGTTTAATTTTAGTGGTTAATAAAATGGGTAAACTGCTGTTAAGGAGAGTGTGAATGTACATCCTGGCATAAAAATGCAATCTTGTCCTTCACATTCCTCACCCAATGCTGTGGTCCTGCGCTGAAAACCAAGGTACACACCAGAGAGACCTATTAGCCTGCAAAGGGACTACACTTACAGTGGTCTCTTCCCTGTCTGGCTTGGTCTCTCTCTTCACTTTTGACACAATTTTGCCACATGAAAAGCATATCAGGGCCTGAGATCTCTCATGGAGGAGAGACGAAAGACTCAGCTGGCTTGATTTCTTACCATCTTCCTGTCTCACAGAGGAAACACAGCAAAGAAATTATCTGAGTTCATGAGACATCATCTCATCAGCCTGAGTCTAGCGATGCATCGCTGAAGATCATCACTAAAAATTGCACAAACAGCTCATTCTGAGTAAGGGACAAGGGCTGACACCCCTACAGGAACCAGTTTCTGAAGAAACAATTTAAAGAGGGGACTTCATCAACTCAAAGTGGACGGGCATAGAGTATTAAAACACAGCAGCCTTCCAAGTCTAGAGAGGAGCGCTGCTAGAGGCAGGGGAAGAAAAAATGTCCCTAAACCGGGAGGACAGCAGTGATTTGCAGTCACTCCCATGCCCTTGGCGTTGACTGATCAGTTATCCCCTCTCCCTGTCTTTCAGAAAAGGATGCAGCAGATCATGTTGCAGTGCTTCCTGGCGGCCAAGCACAAACTGGATCGCAAACTGGGCTACTTTGACCTCATTGGCTGCGACTTTTTAATCGATGAAAACTTTAAGGTATGACTAAAATATTGCCAAATACTAAGTATGATATTGGCCAGGTGTCTAATGCCAGCAGCATAGAATGGCTGACAAAGGCTCTGGCACTAGGAATTAAATAGAGCAGACATTCAGCCAGCTGTGAAGTGCAGGATTTATTTTTTTTTCCCCAATTCCATTGTCCAGCATCAAGACATGGCATATATACAGCCTGCACATCTACTGCACAGAGAAACGCTGGCTTAACAGCTCATGAGGGGAAGAAAAATATTTACTGCAGCAGAAACTGCTCTGTGCAGAATTTTCTTGGTAAAGTGGAGTTCACATTGAGAAGCATGGGCGTCGTGATGTCCACTCAGTTGATAGCAAACATATTGGAATTTTAATGTCCGCTCAGGTTGTTTATCTCTCCAGAAACCAAACATGACAGGCAATCAGCCAGCATAAATGATTTTGTAATGCCGCTAATGTCACGTGGAGTATACTGATTTACATGAGCTGAGTATCCAAGAAAGGACTCGCCTTCGGCACACAGCAGAATCAGTCATTATCGATTCCATGTCAGCATCAGCACCTCTACGTTCATTGTGGGTTTAGCATTTAGCAATAGGTTAGCCCGCCGAGTCTATAAAACCTGCTAGAATTACAGCTCAAGCTTGTGAAGAGTGAATGAAACTCAGGCAAGAAAAGCCAGAAGAAAGGGAAATGCTAAATACAGTGACTGAGCTGCTTTCAGAGCAGGCAGGCCTTCAAAACCCACCTGATCTAAACATAACAGAAAGCCATCTGGCAGATTCTGCTGTTGCTAAAGCAGAAAGGAACTCAAACATATTCCAGCAAAGGGCAGTGGGAACAGCAAACCCTATGAAAGAATGGAATTAATGTATGCAGCGCCCAGACAATAGCCTCCTTTGTCCGGGAAGTCAATGGCAAAGAGGAATAAATGGGAAAGACACAGAAAGTGGTGCTTCTCGAATTTCAGAGGCAATTGTCTTCTGCAATGTTGGCATGCAAAGTCCCGGCTGTGTAAACTTTAAGTAGAATAGAAGATCCAGTGTCACTCTATTGTGGCAGTCCCTACCTGGCTAGTTAAAAACTTGAGTATTTAAAGATCATTACATCCCCATGCATTTTACATAGGGAGAGATAAATAAAATATGTTTCTTGACAAGTACTATCAGTAAGAATGAGGGGGATTTCTGGACGCTTAGTGGTGATGGAGTCAGTTGGAACCTGGAACATGCATTTGAGAGAGGGTAAAGTGGAAATTTAGGCATTTATTTAAGCATAGCTTCGTCCATGTTCCACTGGGGAGCAATAAACCAACATTTTTATTTTTTAACACTGCTCTGTGCAGCGAACTCTCAGTCCTCTGTGGGTTACCATTACAATTTCTGGTCTGACATCCTGCCCTCTCCACCTGTAATACACAACAGCCTTATGCTCCCTGGCATCCTATTTGAGGACGTGCAGAATTTGCTTTACATTGATTTAACATGGTCGTGTTCTGTCCTAGAGCCCCTCATGCTCTTCCTTCTTCCTTATCTGAGATGCAAATGCCCCCAGCATCACTCCTAATAATTCTTGAAGACTCTGCAGCATCCTGGCCCAGTCCTTGGAAGGTGCTTTCCTGCCTCAGAGTTCCCAGAAGCACAAATCATGAAAGCTGGGCCTGCAGAGAAACCACAGCTTTCTGTAGAGCTTTGTATGTTCATATGAAGGCTGAGAAGAACAAAGTACTTTGAAGAGGAGAGAAAAAGTGATGGATGTGGTTTTACTGTTACCATTTCTTTTTCTTTCTCTCTTTTTTTTTTTTTTGAGCTTCCTTGTTTTGTATTATAAATGCCCAAGCCACTACACAACTACACAGCTTTGGACACTGTCATTTAAATGCCCAAGGAACCTGTTTTCAGAAAGCATTGCATCAGCAGTGCGAAAGGGCTTCTCCAAAGAAATGCTGGGAAGATAAGATGTGTAAATTTTTCATCAGCCATAAAGGGATTCAGCTATCCATCACGAGAGAACAGACTGAATATAGATAAGCCATTTGCCAATTTGTGATAGATGTACATAAAACAAAGATAACTCTCAAATCCCTTGCTAAAGAAGGGCTGGTCCCTTGGATTGGAACGACACAGCTTTTCATTCGCTACAGTTCCACAAGGATGCTGCAGAGCTGGATGTGCCCACTCCACACAGGGCACAGAACAAGTTATTTTATTCCTGTTTCCGACTGGCATTCCTGTGCTGCTTAAAGCTCCAGCCAGAGGTCAGGCCTCCAGGACACCTGCTGCTAGAGGAACGCAGAACAAGGCAGCCCTGCTGCGGATAGCTTGGGGCTCTGAGCACGTTCCAGTCAACCTCTGCAGGAACTGCTCATGCTGCATCTGGCCCTACACAAAGAACAAGGAGTGAGACCTCAGATCCCGGTCCAATACACTTAGAGGCTGCAGCTGGCATGCTGTTTGAGGGCCTATGGAAAAATTCTGCTATTTAAAGTGTTTAAGCCTACCTGTGATGTCTTGAAGTGCAGTTGTGCTGGCGGGCTCCAGGGAGCAGGAACCTCATCACCACCAGAAGCATCCAGAGCAGCACCGCTTGCCCAAGCACCATTATTGCCCTTGGAAACCCTAAAGAAAAAGGATAATGTACAGTTAGGAGGTCAAGAGCAGATGTTCTAGATTTTGGTTCCTTTGCCATGTGTTTGCTATCAAATCTGAAGGCAAGGCATCTGCATACCAGATGCAGGGAGGGGGCTCAGGTGTTTTAATTGTACACAGCTCCCCATGAACATTGCAGGTAGTCACATGGCTATGCTGGATCTTGGCTTTATTCTCTCTGCTTTCCCTAAAATAAAACAAAAAGCATTTCTTAACCTGTCCTGGTTGTTGAAAGCATTTTAAAAACCTGTGAAACACTTACGTAGCACAATGTAAAAGATGCACAGTCTGATAGACGTGAACACTTCCTCCTGCTCATCAGTTTTGTTTGTTTTGAAGGAGAGGGAACCAAAACCTAGTCAAGACAATTATAAAGGTTCATTGAGTTTGTCTGTCAGCAGAAAACCTTATGAACTTTTAATAGGAAAAAGGAAATTTACTCAGAAGAAAGTTTGCCAAGAAAAATGAATGTAACGTAGGTGCCCTCTGTTGGCATCTGCAGAGCAGGTTATTTTTGAGCGGCTGTCCCAGTTCCCCTCTGGAAAAAAAAAACAAGACATTTCACCACCCTCACTTATCAGTCTTTCCATTTGTTTCAATACAGTATTTCAAAGAAGCGAAAATTATTGTTGTATTTTATTGTCAGCAAAAACAAAGTGCCAAAGTGAAAGCTATCACGTTGCCAAAATCTACCACCCACATTTCACAGCTATTTGCAGGCAAACTCATTGCTGCTTTAGAGGAAAAAAAAAAAAAAGAAAAAAAAAGAGAGAGAGAGAATATATGTTTTAAAAATTCAATTAAAACAGCCTGGGGCTGTTGCATGATTAAATATCCTTCCTGAAAAAAAAAAATCAAGTAATTCCTGTACGTCCTCTATACAAGATGCAGCACCATATGGCGAAGGCAGGAAGTGAACAGATGAGTTTCTTTCATGGCAGGGAAAAGAAATAGTAAACAGAATTACATTCAAGTCAACTGGTTGGTTTCACATAGACTTGTAACTGGACCATCACATGCTGCAGCTAGGAGCTGCATACTTTGCCACGTCAAAGGGAAATAGATATGAAACTTGTGTAGATACACAAAATGAGTATCTTCTGTGGCTTTTACCTAAAACCAAAGCTTACCCAGGAAATCAAGTCCAAGGGCTGATTGAGAACTCAGTGCCGTTTGCTTGGTTCTGACCCCATTTCCACCCCAAATCAAAACATGATTCCTAGATTCCTTGTAACTTTCACATGACTCAAAAAACTCAACTCAAAACCACTACAGAAATTAGTATGTTAAGAGACACAGTGCCCCTGCATGCCTATAGAGCAGGAGTTTAATCTAAAGACTATCAGCTGGAAACACAAAATAATATGTAGTGTTGTTCCCAAGTAACAAAATGTATGCAAAATTGAATTCAAGTCCTTCTGAAAATGCTGTCTTACCTGCACTCTGTGCCAGGAGATCTTGTTGGGATTTATTTGTATTCTTACATCTCCAGGCATTCACTAAGTCAGTAAAATGGCATTGCTGTGACTCTGAGTGAATCCAGCCTGCTTTCCTGATTGACGTTCATCTTTCCTAGGTCTGGCTTCTGGAGATGAACGCAAACCCCGCATTGCACACCGACTGCAAAGTCCTGAGAGACATCATCCCCGCTGTGGTCTACGAGAGTCTTGGTAAGTGAGGAAATCACAGGGTGGCCGGAGCAGATAATGATATCACTCTGCTGCTTGTCGGAGGAGATCCTTGTTGATATCAGTTGTAGCTGCAAAATAGCCTTGGAATAAAGATATCTTGCTGCTGAGTGCTTGTCGTATGGAAAGCACTGAAATTTCTACACGGTGCAGACCCAGAAAATCTAAGGTCTCATTAGCCATGCTTCCATTAGAAAGAAATAAGTGGCTAATTTTTTTGTTATAATTACTTTTAGAAATGCTTTCTTATATATTTATGCACAAAGGACTAACTCTTCATACGTGACCCTGTAGGTGCACCTGCACATTTTCTCCATGCTTGTTGCTCTGCATGCACAGAACTGAGGTCAGTTTGTGCAACGTGCCTTACACAGCCACAGCAGTGCTCAGTGCAGCTGTAGCTCCCACTGTGCCTCACCAATTCGGCTGACAACTGTTACATGAACTGTACAAAGACAGAAAAAACCCTTATACAGCCTGATGTACCTTAACTACAAGTGGTCCTGCCTGGAGGGGTGCACCAGGAGGCCCCTCAAGGTCCCTTTTGCCCCTGGTTTTTGGTGATAGCACCGTATGCATAAAGAGAAGCAGTAAAGGGAGCACCTCTCTCCACATGACAAGTATTGGTGACAGTCTACTCATGCTTTCGTTCATAAATACAGTTACCTTGCTGTACATATCTCCATTTATTTTGGGGTGTTATTCATATTCTGTATTGCACTGTCAACAGCTCTATAATATTTTCCCTACCATTTTCCTAAAGTTTTGCCAGTGGGGCTGAAGCGAATGCAAGAAAAGCATGGGGGCTGTGTCTTTATTTTCTCATTTTCATTGTCTTAATAATCCACGGAGGCCACAGATCACAGGCTGGAAACCAGTTCCCCCCTGGCCCACACACACAGCTGCATTGTGCGCAGCTGCCTCGTGGGCAGACACGATGAGCTCGGGTACACGCTGCCCCCGGGGTGCTCAGACCACCTCGTAACTGAGGCTTCTCTTCCAGATCTGGTTCTCGAGATCTTCAACAAGTGCCTGAAAGGCCAGAGCGTGCTGCCTTTGGAGACACACTGCCACTTCGTGCTGCTCTACAACGAGGATGCCGCGGACCTCGGCCAGAAGCAACTCCTGAAGCTCAGACCCAGACTGTGCATGGGACGGTACCTGCGGCCACACACGGACAGTGCCAGCTACTTTGGGCACAGCCCCACCAAAGAGATGGACGCCTCTTCCAAAAAACTCGGTTGCTCCAAAAGAAAAGTTGCCTTGTTGCCTAAAAAGACTTGCCAACAAACCATCTCCTAACCTAACACGTGCAGCTCTTCTACCACCATGGATAAACATGCTGAGCCACTACAGAGCAAGAGGGTTTTGACAACTTCAAACATAAAAAGCAAATAAAAGCTAAACTTCTATGTGCTGTGCATGTCCTGCTCTTTTTTTTCAGCTGGTATAAAGAGAAGGTGTGAACTGGAACACCAGCAATGATGTGTTTCGTTCTTCTGCAGAAAGCAGCCAGCCAGAAACTACAGAAAAATTACAGAAAATGAGACCACCGCTACCACATTAACAACCATCCCTTTTAAAAACAATGTTGATCTCACAGGTGCAAGCCAGAAACCAGCCAAGCTTTTTACAAAGTCATTCTCCAGAAAGGCAGGGAGATCAGCTGCAAAGACTAAACCCAGGGCTCAACAGAAGAACCCCCCCCACTGGTCCCATAACTCCCTTCCTCCCCAGCTGTGCCTTGCACATTTAACCGTGTTATATTAAGAGTCTCTTTCGTTTTTCATTTGGTTGAGGTGACAACCACAGAGCAGCACATGCTTATCACATCAAGGCCATCATCTCAGCAGGAAACAATGACGCTTGGGGGACCAAGGAGACGAGGAGTGGGGCGAGAGGTTTAAAACCAACAGGAAATGCTTTCACATCTCAGATGCTGCTGCTGCTAACACAAGGAGAATGTAAATGAGCAGCAAGTGGAAGGGTGCATGCGTGCTTCCTTCCCCTCCTGTCCTTACTCTGACTGACTGCCATTCAAGCACATTCATGCGATCCTCTGATTGCCAGCATCACTTTGAAGCCAGCATCTGGGGACGTGGGAGCCAGTGACCGAGGATGGGATGCTGCAGCCTGAGTGCCAGGCAGGCTGGGTCTGCAGGAGCAAGCCAGGACGAGGTGGAGCTATTGAAGACAGGCAGGACCAGGTAGGAAGCAGTTTTGGGGGTGTGAGAAGTGCCAACCATCAAACAGAAAGGTGCTGACAACTGAAATCTGATGTCTGTGTTTGCTTGCCAAATGGCTCCCTTAAAAAAATAAATAAAAGAAAGAAAAAAAAAAAGAGCTTTTGCTTCTTCCCCTTTTCTAGATAGTATTTACAGTAGCGCTAAATGTCAGGCACTTCTAACTAGAGCCTGCCTACTTCTCCTTAGTAGGTCCCCTTAGGTGTCACAGTCTCTTAAGGTAGAGGGTCGGCATTTGAGAACCTGCAGGTGGGAATATTCCCCCCTGCCAGGGATGTAACGCTCTTTCTGCTTGTGCAACAACCACAACCAAGTCCTGGGGCTCTGGCGAGCACTGCTCTCGTCTCATCGGAAACAGATGGTTTCACTCAGTGTCACACGCCGGAGGCAATTGGAGGCCTGAGGAAGCTCAGGAGGCCCTTAGCCCTGCTCCCTCCTCTAGAGCAGCCTCAGCTCTTCCCAAATCTTGCTTAGCAGATGCTTGTCTAGCCTGTCCTTGAACACCTCCAGTGATGAAGGTTCGGCAGTGTCCCAGGCAAGCCATGGTTTCTCCCCAGTAGCTAACCTCTAATGCAGGTAAGGCCATTGTCTCTACCTTATCTACCACAAACAGAAAGAAAAAAATAAATCCCCTCCTCTTTCTGGTGGTCTTTTACATCTGTGAAGACTGTTATCATACCACCTAAGTGTTCTGTACTCCAGGCCAAGTGTTGAGCTACATTTCCTTCCATAATTTCACCAGAAGCCAGGAAACGGGGTCGTTCTTCCCTTGTCCATCCAGGCAGGCACACTGAGAGTGCCTTCATCATCCTTCCCATACAAAGCCAGCAGAAAACCAGGAGTCTAAGTGCTCTGATGAATTTAGGCCATAGTTTCTGTTTAATGTGAGGGGGCCTTCAGCATTATCTTTCCCAAAGGTTCAGCTTTGTTATTCCTTGACATGCCTGCTTTCTGATTCTGCATCTACCGCATTTTCCCCTAGAGTTCACTGAGCTGTTACCAGCCAGTCCTCAAGTCTAAAATAGAACATTTTAGCATACACAAAAATTATGTCAGAAATCCATAAATTGGTCTGCTGACTGAGCACAAATCTCTCTCTCTCTTTTAAACAACGCTTGCAAGTACCTTTCTATGCCTTTCCATCTTCTCTTCCATTTCAGAAAGTGGTCCATCTCAGACGGCCAGAGCGAGGGATCCCTCCAGCCTAAGGACCCTGCAACCCCCACGGAGACAGAAGAGGTATGAGCAGGGTCACGCAAGCAAAGATTCATATGTAGAACCAAGGAAGAAATCAGAGCCCTGTTTATCTCACCCACCACGGCTTTATCCTGATGCAGTGTCCTGTTACAGTAAAGTGCCAGATGCTATAACATTCCCTTTATTTTGAAAGCAAATAATCAGCAGTCCTGTCTGTTTTGAGGCCCACGCACAGTTTTCCAGCTTGCTTTCTACAACTCCACATGCATGAAAGTTTGTCACCACAAGTCAGCTGGGGAATTTTTCCTGGGACCATGTTTTATCACCATTGCTGAGAACATGCCCAGAGAGAGAGGAAGAGATCTATGCAAATTCACACATACAGTCAACATCCCAACCTCCCATGGTCTGGGCAGAAAAAGCACACCCCCTCCCTCTCTTTTAGCTAGTTAGTTATATATCAGCATCACTTGACTCTAGTTTCAATTTTCCTACCTCTAATTGTCTCACTTTTCAGGATATTCCTGGTAAGATTACAAGAAGCGCTTGTCGCTTTTGCTTTTTCCCAGGCAGAAGCACTGTGGGGAAGAACACGGGAGGAACTGCTGCACTTGTTGATCACACAGCCCATCACTGGCTGGGAAGGGACGAACATCCACTCTCTCGGGGAAATTGTTTGGTCCTCCCGGGTTTTTCTGAGGAGTTACCACATGGAGGTAATCATCCTTGCACCACAACCACGGGGTAATACACAGGGGATTTTTCCCTTGAGAAAGAAAAGATTGGCTAAATTTGGATTTCACAGGCCCTGTCCAAACTACTGTCAAATCTCAGTGCAACACCCAAGCCACGATTTGTCTTGACCTTTTTTTTCCCTGCAATTAATGCCAATAAGTTTAACTTTTTTTCACCAGTGCCAGCAAGAGCTGAAAGGATTTCACAGCCGCTTCCTTGAGCGGCATGACTTTTTTTTATAATTCATTCTGACAAAAACGTCCTTTTTTTTTTTGTCAGAGGTTTCTTTTATGCTTTTCCCCAAAGAGAGAAGGTCACTACGGTTTCAAATTAGTCCATGTGACGATCAAGCCCTCTCCACGGGTGCTAGTGGCGAGTGGTGAAACCGTCAGAGTGTGACAGTCACTGCTGTGGTGGTGACAAAGTCAGGAGGAACCGAGACCTGTTCTAGCTCTGCCATGGATTCATGCCTCTCTAACCACACAGCCCTGTTTATCTGACTGCATGCACACAGCAAAACCTCGCTGTCTCTCAGGAATGCCATGGTCTGGCTTGCCAGTTCTCAGAGAGCACCTAGAGGCAAGATGATGAAAAATGACAAATTAGTGACATAAAGCTTTGGCCAAACTGTGACCGGGTGCAAGAGAGCCCAGCAGTTAAACACTGCAGAGCTCCTGAGCACAGACACCTGTCAGGCAGCAAGGGGAGGTGAAGAGATTTGGAGAGATGTAATTTCCTTTTAGGAAACTGAAATGTTCTAGAGGAAAGATGTAACTGATCTTATTTCAACAGGAGATGTGTGAGCGCTACGTTGTGCTGGCCTCCTTACACTTGCTGATTCTTTCCGTGGATCACACAAAGAAGACATTTGTTTACGAGGTAAAGCATAAGAATCCCTTTGTGTCTGTGTATCTACGCTCATATTCCAGATTTCCTAAGTATCTCCTTGCTCATAGCTCTAGCATGTGCATGGTAAAAAGAGTGCTAACCCCTCGATGCCCTGCCAAGAGCAAGGCTCAAGATGGAGCAAAGATATTCTGACCCCACCAGCCAAGACAGGGACACTTCACTGATTTTACTGGGGCTTTGGCATATTTTCTAGCACAGTAGCTCACAATTCACCATGTTTTTTCAGCTTATTTTGAACAGGCCTCACCGGGGATTAAAAAAGAAGTGCCACTTTCTATTTATATTATATTCTGTAATTTTAGCCGGCCGCTTATCATGTCCCTGGTTTACCCAGGGACTGCAGCTCCCTACCAGTGAGCTGAGGCATCAGCCATAAGACATCCGAAGAAGGCGACAAGAACAGGAGGTGACAGGAGAGAGAGAGTTAGGGAAGGTGTAGGAGGGGGCAGGCACAGTGCACCAAGGAGACACGTCCAGGAGAGCTGCCCTCAGCACAGCAACGTCTCCTGATGGCTCTCATACATGTCTGTGGCTCCTGAAAGTGAGAAAAAAAAAGAGCCAAATTAAGAAACTTCCTCACTACAGAAAGATCCTTGAGCTGTATCACACTGGAGGTGATAAAAATCAAAGTCCCTCTATCAGCTCCATGGGTGGAGTAAGAGGAGGACACAGAAAAGAAATCATCACTTTATGAAATACAGGATCCGAATTGCAGAGAGGCCCCTTTGTCCTTAATGTGAATGTCCTCTTCTGGCATGGCTGGGGGGCGTGGGGCAGGTGGTAAAGAGGGGGAGGCTGCAAAGCAGATGAAATTGTGTCTAGCACATACAAACTGCTTTTCAGCACCAGTCTTGGTCTATTGGTGAAGCTCACCCCTGTAGCTCAGAACATTTTATGAAGGAGGACAGTCATTTTATGAGTAGGGAAACAGGAATAAAAACTCAGATTTCCTATGTCTCCAGACAACAAGCTGAACATCATCTGTCCCAGACTTACTTAAGGTGAAAGGCTGAAAAGCTAGGAAATTCTTTAGCTGGCCTGCAGAAAAGCAATCTGCCGTGTGTCAGAGGGACTGCAGTGGGACAGAGAAGTTATTCTTACCAGCTGACCTCTAACATCGTTCCTCACCATACCAGGGGCTCCTTCCTCTTGCTGGGATGCACCTGAGGCAGATTGTGAGTGCCATCAGCTACACGTTTGAGATTTCTGGTAAGCCTGTTGGGCAGTTCCTGGAGGGGCCTGGGGTAGTCGCAGAGCAGTGATACGCCTGCTCTGGGCTTCAAGGACTGGTGGTCTATGTGGGCAGAAAATAAGGGGGCTATGCAGCCAGGTGGATGATCACTGAAGAAGATAGTCCTCCTGGAGAATGTGCCATGCCTTGCTGGACTGGGCTCTCACATGCAGCACCTGCTATATTGCCAAGAGGGGCAGGACATATAGATGGAAGGAATTTGGAGTCTCAGTTTTTACGGGTGAACACAACTGCTGCACAACTTTGCACTCAAAATTCCTCAGAGGAAAGGCAATATAAAGTATACATTCCCCTTTACTCTAATTTTCTGCCTAAACTAAACAGGAGGCAAATGAGGATGTCTTTGGACTTAGAACAAGGTAGCTATCCAATTGTCCCAGTGCCAGCCCAGTATCTCCCACCAACAGCAACAAAGGCCAGACACGACCATGTTCCACCACGAGATGCCAAAGTGCAGGTGATGCTCTGTGGCACAGGGGAGGCAGAATTCACCCACTGGGCCCAAAGGCAGATCGCAACCACCCTTCCTCAGACCCAGGCCATGTGTGTGTCTCTGCGCAGGGTCCATGATTGAATCCCGGCTCATTTGCTGCCAGAATTCAGCTGATTTTGACATGTGGATTCAACACCTCCAGCACCAAATCAAGATGGCAAATGCCAACTGCCCCATCAGTCCCATCAATAACATCTCTTTCCTGGTAAGTCAGAGGAGAACAGGTGTAAAGAAAATGGCACGGAAACAGAAAATGGTAGCAGCTCTGAAAATGGATAGGGTTTGAGGGGATCTTTAGGAGACAGGCTGGAACTGAGCAGCAGGTTTACCTGAAGACGCTGTAGACACTTTCTACGCTGAAGTAAACTTGCTCCCATCATTGCTATATCACTAAGCTCACGCTCTGTGCTCACGAGAGGTTTTAGACAAATTACTGATTGCTTTTCTTCATGGGATGTAACTGTTACACCACTAAAAAATTTAAATTTCCCATTAGTTACAGCCACAAAATAAAGACTTGCTCTTTGATACCTGCTGTTGCACCAACTTAAAAATACGTAAGCTTACAAAACACACTGCAACATCCACAAGAGTCACAAGATGGCAGGATTACACTGACACTGAAAACACTCCTACCGCTGGGGCTTAGGGCACTCAGACACAGCAATGCAATGAATCCTCCCAAAGCTTCTGCCCATGTCATTGTGCCCCCAGATTCCTAAAAGGTAAGAGTCATCTGGACAGCCAGTTCCTATTTCCCCCCTCCCTAGTGCTATTCACTGTCAGTGTGCTTGAGGTTTCCCTTTCGTTACACATCCACCCAGCTGCCCTTGATGTCTAGCATGGTGTAAACTCTAGGGCAACCCTGTACCTTAGTCGTGTCTCACTGTCCTCAGTTTTGTGCTACCCAGACCACCCATCAAGAGCTGCTGATGTCTGATGCTCCCTACAGGTCACATATTTTTTGTAGCTAGTGGATACCAGCTAACTTTGCAGGAGTTAGCCCAGGTGGTCTTGCTCTAAGGATTCATTACAGACTGCAGAAATGCATCCAGGGCTGAGCACAGCCATGAATACCATGAGCACACCTTGATCCCCACTCTCCTGTTTGCTGGACAGCACTACTTTGGAGGAAAAGTAAAACATCCCTAAAAAGTAAAAAAAATAATCCCCTAATAAAAGGACTTGAATGCCAAGCCCAAAGTGCTTAGAATTACCATGACATTCCCACTCAAATCAAACCAACATCCTAAACAACCTCTTGTGAGGGGGAGAAGGAAAATGAGATTTTTCCCTTTAATATCTAAAGCTGTTTCGTTGTCTCAGCTGGTGCTCGTGAAACTACAGCACACAAGTTGGCAGAAAACTGCAGCAAACTAGGAACTTCATCACAGGTGTCCCAGTTTCCAAGCATATCCTCTACTTACCTTTTTTCACCACACTTTAACCCTGAAAAACTTCATACCTTCAGTTTTATGACCTTTTGCTCTGTCCCCCAAAAAATAAAAAAATAAAGGTGCCATGTGATGAACAGTGGAAGAAAAAGGAGCTGATGAGACATCTCTTGCGCAACACCATTCTGAAGTGGGAAGGAAAACCAATCCAGCATCTGGGAAGGATCCAGTATTTGACCATGGTGCAAGTGGCTACTGGCTGCACAGGGGTAACGTATACTGCTCGGATACGTGGGTGGCTTTGAACAGATTAAAATCAGTGTACCTTCAGGCTCACATGGAACTGTTGTTTAAAAAATAAGGGGGGGGGGGGGGGGGGGGGGGCTATAATGTGTATTTCCCCAAAATATGTTTTGCAGTTTTAATGACTATTGCTCATGTGTGTCATTATGCTACAGAAAAGGTAGCATAAGGATAATTATGTCAAAGTCCTACAGTGTTAAAGAGACAAAAGGAAATGCAGTGGGTTTTTCTTTTCTTCCCCTGAAAGCCACTTCTGAGAATGTGTCCAGACAGTTGCACTCAGCCTCCAAAGATGCTGGGAGGGAGAGTTCACCCCCTTCCTATTACACAGGAAGATCAACATTTTCTAAATATTCCATTGCAGATATGGGCCTAACCTATTCTTAACAACAACAACTCATCCATCTATCCGTCTTGGGGTATCCTACCAGCTTTCTAAGCAATGAATATCCAAGCTGAATAAGAAATACAAAGAACAGTATCCGTGGCTGGCATGGGCACTGCAGACAGCTCCAAGTTTTTCATGTTGCCACAGCCATTAGCCTTCATATTCTGCCTTTGGTTGAGACATACCCACTGAGCAGAAGTTACTGAACATTTCTGCTGTCTCTAAAGTGCCTCTTTTCTACAGGACTCTAAGGAAAGACTGCTGCTCCTATTTCCAGAAGACCTGCTTTTTCTCTCTGTGGATAAGGAGAGAACTGCAATCACATACGAGGTAACAAGACACAGTACAAATGGTCAAATAAGTAAAGAACTAAAAGAAGCTGGATCTGGTGAGCAGTTTTGGGTGGTGAAAATGAATAGTGAGGAGAAAAGGGGAAAGCCTGAAGAAAAGCAATGTTTTCCTTTTCTTTTTTGAAGGGAAAACTCCCCCTGACTGGAATCCAGGCAAAGGAGAAATCCACTGTGCTGGGGAGGTTACAGTTTGAAATTACAGGTATGTAATTGAGGATAGATCATTTGGGAATTTTTCTTCCTGCAAGTGCATCCAGTTGCACAGAGTAGCTCAGGCTTGCAGGACCCCTTTGCAGCAGCAGTTTCTGGCAGGAAAAAAACTGGTTTAATAAGAAACAAAGAGCCTTCCAATGCCCCGCAGATTCAGTACAGAATCCCTTTCACAGCCAGAACGTTTGAATCTACCACAAGAGACAGTATCTAGTTAAAATCAGATTTCATTTCTAGTTGCAATCTAAGGCGATCAAACAGATGCTCTTTAGGGGTTTCTTATGTTGCTGTCTTAATAGCTTTCTGTGCTTCCCTGCTCGGTTCAACAGTCAGCCCAGTCCCAGTCCGCTAACGCTTCCATCACGGGGCAGCGCAGCCTTCCTGTGGTTAAAAGCAAAATCAAGCTGAAAGCCAGAGGCTGGCTGTAGGGAGAGGGTGCTAACCTCATGTGGGGACAGTCCCTGTGGCTTTCCTTGCTCTGGGCTCACGCATGTGTCATGGCAAACTTTGCACACTTTTCCACCACCCAACTGCTCCCTGCTAATGTCTTGCAGGAAGCCTGACTGAACCAATCCTTATCACCTGTTCCACAGCAGAGGATTATGAAAAATTCCTCTTCCACCTACAGAAGGTATTTTTCAGAGAACTTTACTGCAGAAATCTCTCTTATCGAGCTGGAATTTTCCCAATTATACATAGATTCATCTGAGATGGATCATCCTCCTAAATTTTCTTTTCCTTTTCCACAAAAGAGTATGGAGTTGTCTTCAAGCCCATCTTTCTCCTGATAAGTCACATACAGTAGGCCCGTAAATATCAATGTGTTTTTCTTTAAAAAAAAATCTACTCTTTCAGCAGGGACTGAATTTGGGTCCTCTTATGCAAAAAAAACAAACACTACTTTACCTACTCCAGGAGTGAAAGACTGATACCTGAGCACCTGATTTGCACAGATTTCAGTGGAAATTACATAGTGAAATAAGCAGAAGTGCTGAGGGCAAGGGACTGTTTCATGAAGTTTCAGAGGTGTGTTAAAAGTCACACCACCTCCTAAAACACCCATGTTTGTAGCTTTCAGAGTACACCCTGCACAGTGGGTAACCACATCTGGGCACGGAGGAGAGGAAGGTGCATCAGGAGCGGACGTTTTAAAAGTTGAAAAGATGCTGGGCCCAGAGTATTTATTAATCAATATGGTTATTCTTTCATTGAGCATGCCTGTGTTTGTCTAGTGTGTAAATTCTTGGCCAATAATACTAAAACAGCATGGGAATGCTCTCTGCCAAGAAAATATTAATACGTTAAAATAGTATATCCACATGTTAAAAATATATTCTACGTTCCAGCCGGAGAAAAACCTTGATTCTCTGTCACTCCAGCCACCACCAAGCATCCCTAAGAAATCCTGGCAGCATCACTAGGACATCAGCATGCACTGACAGGAAGAAGGTATGTTGAATATGATCCCAACAGAAAGTGAAGAAGCTGCATGAATGAGTAAGAATGGATTGGAAACTGGAAACCAAGCTTCTTTCAGACCGAGAGGTGAATAAGGATCTGCACATGAATTACTCTGCACTGGCTGCTGTTTTGAATGGACCATTGCAATCTATGTGGGTCCCTGTGACTCTGACCTCAGCTGTACATATGCCTTACAGAGAAATCTTTCTCAATTTGCTTCCTATATTTATTGCTTGATTCTTCTTGGGAAAAAGAAACACTGTAAAATACTGTGTAAATACTACAAATAAAACCCATAATCCTGAGCCTGAACTGTGCGTAGAAAGAAGCAATCATGTTTAAAAAAAACTTTCCATCCTCATTTAGGTAGCCATTGGTTTGGAAAGCCATTGCCTTCCTTTGAAATGGCAGGCACAGTGCGATTCTTCATGGTAAACAGCCCCTTTCCAATAGCTTTTCTTCCTTGCCTACATCAAGAATGTGTCCCCGTAATCCCTTTGCTGTCTTCTGCCCTCCAAGAGAAACAACCCAAACCCCTCCAGGTTGAATCAAATCTATTCATTCTGATGCTTTCAAAATATTTTCTTTCGGATTTATAACACCTTAAGAATCATTGTTACACTCAACATAAATGTAGCACTGAAAACGAAGCATTGCTGCAAACCAGAACAATCAAGCATTTCATGACACACACAAATCCTCAGTTACCTGCAGGCCAATCATCCAGGTTGCATCCAGGTCGTCTGCAGTCACCTGAACAGGCTTAGTGTGGTCCCACAGTCCCTGTTTTATCCCAAGTTTTCGTCTATGAAGCCTACGCTGGCCACCTGTAAAACAAGAAAATGGAAAGCTGGGTATATTGCAAAAAAAATAATAATATATCAACAGTTTTAGAAAAAATCCCACAGAAGTATGTCCATGAGCAAAATAAATTATGACTCTCTTTCCCTGAAGCTTTCCCAGCCTCTGCCAGGTTGAGCTGAACCTGGGCAATAAATTCAAAAGTTATTCAGAAAAGCAAGTATATAATCACACAATTGTTTAATTTCACTTTCCCTGAGAAAGGGGACTTTTTTTCTAAACAACAATAACAACAACAGGAAGTCCTGTGAAAATATTTTTTTTTTTTTACCTTCTCCAGTTTCAAAACCCTAATAATTTACAGAAAACACAGGCAGACATGTTAGCACAACAAAACACTGCCTGCACAAATCCTTAGGGACGTGGTTTGAGCAAAATATCTAGTATGAGAAGGGCTGTTTCTATACCTCAGGCAATTCTTTTATCATGTTGCTTTTTCACTCTTTTTTTTTTGCAGCTAAAATATGAAGAAATCCCCAGAAATCAAAGGGGCCCAAAACACCTCTGATCATCATTTATAATCAAATATTTTTGAGCCTGTATGTGTAATACAGACAGAGCAGTTTGAGATTAAGCAGATGACTACAAGAAGGGGTATTACCTTATTCTCCTAACTGCTACCCTGCATTTCCTAAAGCTGTGTGGGAAGGTCTTTATCTGATTATGAGTAGCAAGCCACTTCTAAGTATCAAACTTCTCTGTAATCAAAGTTTAAAACTTTTTTTATTTTCACATGGTGAAGTTTCTTTAACATTTACAAGTCCTGAAGAACTGTAGATTCAAGCAAAAAAAATAATTTATAGACATTTCACTGGATGTTACTGATTTGAGGGAGAAGCTTCTTTTTAACCTACAGCCCATACACAGAGACCAAGCTGAAGTTCAAATTGGAACTAGGAAAAACTATAAGCTCTGGCATTTGAGCTGAAAATTCAGCCATGAAATAATTCAAATGTTGCAGAAATGCTGTAACTGTGCCCTGATAAAATAAAGCTATGGTTCTGCCTGAAACCGAAACCTAGTGTTTCCTTGGCAGCTCACTAGTCTGAGCTGATAGCTTTCATTTGCTTTGATGCAAAGTACGGCGCTTTTACTGAAATGCTCCAAGGCTTAAATGATTCACACGTTGGGTTTTTCCCTCTGAATCTCAGCTTTAAGAAGTCAGGAAATTGGTTGCTCTTCCCATCAATAAACAGCCCTAAAGTCAGGTGGTTAGGTAATTAGGAAGTAGAGCTGTTCTTCAAGGTAGGCATATAGAAACCTGAGAGGCCACTCTGCAAATTTCCAATGAATAATATGGCTCTGTTCATCATGTTTCAGTATTAACTGGCAGCATTGTTGGCTATTCAACACCCACAGCCCAGAAAGTCTTGCACACCTCACAAGATTTGCCCAGCCTGTTGCCAGAGGCACAGACTTCCACTAGACACATCTTTCATCTCCCAAATAGTAAGAGATTCAAAATCTCTTGATTTTTTCCCCCCAGAAACGTTGCTGTTTCTCTGCTGCTGTGAGGAATGGAAAAAAGTGTCAGCCAGGGTTTCCTGCTTCTTTGGTAGAGTGCAGCTGAAAGGCTGGCTTACCACCAGCCAGGAAACGTTAAGCCGCTTACTTAAAAAGGGGAAAAAATGCAAGTGCACCCGTCTGAAATACAAAAGAAAAGTTTGGAGGTATATTGCTGAAACAGCCAAAGTACGCTAAGACAGGCAAAGTGAGCTTGAAAAGTAAAACTTAATTGCTCTCAAGAATGCTGAGACAACCTAAAGATTAAAATGCTTTCTTTCCAATTTGCTGAATCATGTCACGCAGGCACTTAATTAATTGTCAAGTTTATTTTGCCTTTACAAAAGGTCACAATCAGAAGTCTCAGTGAAAAACACATTACATTAAAAAATGAAAGACCAATATAGAGCAGAGAGTAAACATGGCCAACACAGAAGAAACAGTAAGAACGGTCTTTACCAGCAGGTGTTTAGGTTTCTGAGTATATTAAATCCCATAGCGTACCTGCTTACAAGGCAAAGCCAGTCTTATACTTTAAGCTAAGTTACCCTATTTCATCCAGTCCAATGCCTGACACCTTTCCCTGGATGAATCCCCAGTTCACCTCCGTTAAGAATCTGCATATTTCTCAAAGCAATGGAAGAAAACACATTTGAAATGAATTTCACATAGGGATACCTACAGGAAAATTTATCAGAAACACAAGAATTAAAAGCAGCAGGATGAGAGAAGGCAAAAATACATTGAAAAAACCAATTATGTCTCACAACATGTTTCTGAGGTTGAGAATTATCAGTGTTTCCATCTTATATGGTGGGGAAGCTAAAGTATAGGGATGTTAGTGGTACTAAATGCAGTAATAGGGAAGCTGTAAGATTGAAACTGGAACTGTGATGGAATGAGTGGAGTGTGGGATATTTTTACACTTTTACACAAAGGCTGACTCAAAACTCATTTTTGCCCAGAGTTGGTTTAGTCATAAGAATCTGCTCCAAGCAGCTTTCTCCAGAAAGCCAAATCAGAAGACATCCAGGGCTTTGTACCTATAATTGCAATCCCATTACACAACAATAATTATATACTATTATAAAAAAAATGAGAAATATATATATAATTATATAAAAAATGAGAAAAACATTTCAATTAGTTGAAGCCACAGACTGGATTCTTATCTGAAATCAGTGCCAACTGACAGAAACCAACCAACTGAAACACTCCCCCTTTAAATTGAGGCAAAAGGACAAATTCTAGCCATGTCAGAGCCCTATGAAACTTGAGGACACCCTAGTAAAAAATCCTGCATTGTTCAATGTTCATTAAGGGGAATATCTTTCAGCTGATGGTCAAGTCATTGGAGCTATGCTGGTACACATCAGCAGAAGACCTGGTTCCTTTTCTTCTGGAGTGGGAAGAAAAAGCATCAGGAACAAGTGGTTGACTTCTCTCTGTTTTCCACATCCAGATGTATTAATTAAGACATCCATCTTTTCCTGCTCTATAAACCAGGTGAGAAGAGTGCGTTAAGTCCTGTGTCTTTCTCTAGATAGCATGATCCTTGAGTCTTTCTGAAATCTCTTGTATTTAATTCAGCATTCCAGGTACCAAAGATAGCTGAGTTGTGGAGGAGAACATGGATAAATGTCACCCCCTTCTTCTTCCAGTTTTTTTGGAAGGGATGACAGAGCGTGCATAGGAAAGTCCCTGCAAACACAAAGAACGTGGCCACAGCAGCCTCACCTGGGCACCTCTGTGCACCGAGACTGGCCAGCAGGTGCTGTTGTGGTAGGAGAGCAGAGTAGCTCACGGATTAAAAGTAAAGGCCCTTTGCTGCCCAACTAAAAGGGCGACTTGGCAGGAATGCAAAGCCTGCCCAAAGAAGAGTAGTAGTTCTGACTGCTCGGCACAGTTATTTCCATACCTCCTGCAGCCCTGGAGGGGCTGATGGCAGGACACCGGCCTGCCAGGCACCAGTCAGGCTGGAGGAGCACCGCACAGACATGTGCAGAAGATGCAAAGTGGAATAATAACAAGAAGGGTCTCTTGTCCCAAACAATATTATAAAGAGCATGAAAAACAACCAAATAACAACAAAAAAGCAACCCACAACTCAGGAAAACCGCCTAAAGCAATGCAGCTGAATTGAATGTCAGACTGACTTAAGCAGCTCCTTCGTTTCTAAACGCGAGTTTTGTTGAGAAGAAACAAAGCAAAACTCCCCCAAACCCGTTCCTTATTGCTATGTACATAATGATGCTTTATGCACCCAGTCCCTCCCTTTTTTTTTTCTTCTCATTTTTTTTTAACAGCTGAGCTCAGTTCCTCATTCTCATGGCACTTTGCAATTTATCTGTTTTCAGTGCGGACTCTGAGGGTGGAAATAGCCAGTCTTTTCTTCTGGCGTTTTGTCGCCATGTTCTTCTTCTGGAAACTGGCAGCTGTAAGTCTCCTCTCGGTGGTGTGGTGGTTGTGGAGCCAGCAGCAGCCTAGAGAAGTTATGTTCCACATCTGCAGTGAGAATAAGCAAAAGCACTGCACACGCATGTCTTCACAAGACCTTTCCCTACACAGACCCACCAAATCATACAGCAAATCAGTTCGTACTCTATTTATTCAACTTAACGTACTCCATTCTGAGTCTGGAGCAATGGACACGTTGTTCTCCACTGAAAAGCCCCAGGGAAGCCCACAAAGGTGCACTTACTGTCAACCATGTGGTATTTTTCTTTCTTCAGTGACCAGATGCAGAAATGCAAGAAGAAGGTCAGCAAGATGAGAACAAATACAGCCACTGCAGTAAATATGGCCAGGATGGTGGTATACATAGAGTCATCTGTAACACGAGATGCAATAAATACATTGAATAAAGATTAAGAAATCATATTATAATAAATATAATAATAAATATATTAAGAAATCATCATATACAATTGGCAAAGGAAAGGCAGTGCTTCCAAGGAAATCTTAAGGTTGATTTCCTCTTCCTGTGGCAATGGATAAGCCTGGTATAAAACCAGTGCAGATACTTGCAATAAAACTGAGGTGCTCCCAGTCAAGAGTGCCAGTATCGCCATCTGTGGGTAAAGAGGCATTCATGCAAAAAGCAGCGCTATCATTTGATCTGTCTACTCTGCTTTGCTCTTTTGATGGATTTGGCTTCAATGCTTTCTTGAAAAGCACTACAGCAAGCCAAATTTTCGCATTTATGTCAGCCTCACGGAGGTTAAAAGCAGCACCTTTTTGCAGTTTGTCTCAGCACAACTACCAATTTCCCTCAACGAAGGGCCCAGATCTGAAAGGTGCCACTGCCCCATAGGGGCAAAGGGGAGGCAGAGGCAGGAACAGTGCAACCTGCTGTCTTTGATACTCAATCATTCCTGTGCAATTAGATCCATGAAGAGACATGCGGTTTCAGCTGTGGGTGTCGTGGACTAAACGAATACTTGTAAAGGAAGAGGATGACCTACTAAGCTATTGTCTTCCTGAGAAAATCTAGCAAAACAGCAAGTTCAATGGAAAATGGATGGTTTGCAAACTGTGTGCTTTGTTCAAGGACATTTGCTGGGCTCTTCTCTTTATTGCTGACAGTGTTGGACTCTCTGCCTGGGTAAAAAATTCTACCTGTATTAATATTGCAAGAAACACAACAGCCATTTTCAAAGCCATCTTGACTGATAGCAAGCTCTGGATGGTAACATTGCAGCAAATCCACAACTAAAGACGTGCAGAGATCAGTTGAGGCTCAAGGAAACAAAGCATCGTGAGAAGGTACCTTGCTCCAAATTAACAGGGAAGCCACACACAACATTGTGTGTCCTGTTGCCTCGCTTCATTGTTAGAAACCCAGAACTTTCACAACTAAAAGAAGAAAGAGAGTCATGTTTAGAATTGTCCTGGCCTTTCCCTTCATTCCTCCCCAGCTTTTTTTCTCATCTCCCTTTCTTCCTTCCCTCCAGTCTTTCCACAGCTTGTTTCCTTTGTTCCTTTTTATAGCAGTGCAGGCAAAATTAGGGCTGTTCCCCAAGAAAATAACATTCAATTACAATTGTTAACATGCACATTTTTTGAGTCTTTGTTACAAGTGATGTCCACATTTGGTATAATTTTGCATCAGTTTGTGCTGGACTTGAAAGCAGGATGAATACATCACAGTTTGTTTTAAGTTTTGCTTTCAGACAGACTACTTAAAAAGCCAGAGAAGAGAGAAATGTCTCTTGCTGAATCTAAAAAACTAATCATTCTAATAATCTAATCTCATTGGTGACCTTGCCTTTGATTCAATTTTCCAGTTTAAATATTTATCATTTGATAAACGTATCATGCATATTACCAAAGAAGAAAAGTATCAACAAATACGTACTCAGTCCAGTTTTGGCACCAGCTATTCTTAACATTAGAATAGGTTCCTATCTCACATGGTTTACATTTAAATGAGTAGTCAATAATGCCTATAAGAGAAGAGAACAGGAATTAACAGTGGTCAGTGCCTCTACTGGAAGATGGGGGTAATTAGAGGATGATGTGTTTCCTCTACACTCTTTCTGCAGTATGAATCACCCCCCTGGAGAAATACGTAAGCAGCTCTTGCCAGTTTTGCATTTTTGCAAACCTATGGGTGTTACCTGCTGAGGCCATGGTATAAATGCCATTTTCCTCCCTTGCATTGCAAGCCTTCCCAAGAGGGGATTATAGTAAGTGAACAGAACCGTCAGCAAGCTCCTTATATTGACTTCTGCCTTTTAGAGCCTGTTTTGTTTATTTACCATACTTAACCAGCTCCTCGCCTTCTGCACATTCAGGCAGTTTTTGACAGGAGTCGCAGACCCGATTAGCACAGCTGTATCCCTGAGGACATCTGCAGTCCGTGTCCTCAATTTCTGCACATGGCTTGTTGCCTGTCAAGAAGAAAGAGAGAAGTTAGGCCTTTGCAACTGAGGCCAGAAATGGGTTTCACCATCAGTCCTACTGGCAGACTGATCCCATCACTACCAAGTAGTTCTTTCACCAGTTAGAGGAAAAATGCTGTTCAACTAGGAAGTTTTGTGACCTTAAAGGAAAAAGAATAAAGAGAGAAATGCTTAAAAACCCACAGTTAGTGGCAAAGATCAAGCAAAGATTATTTCCTGAGATTGATGATGGAATGTACAGGGCCACCAGGGTGCTGCCCACATCTTCCTCTGCTCATTGCTGGTCTCCTCTTATTGGTCTTCAAAACATAACAAAGGCAGCAAAAAAAAAAAAAGGAAAAAAGAAAAAGAAAAAGAAATAGCTTTGGGATGCTTCTCTCTGTGTATTACTAGTAGATGATCCTGGAGTTGATCTCACCAAGCAATGACTCTTCTACCTTGTGCTGACTGACCTGATCTCAGTGGGAAGGGGACTGCTGCAGGGTCTCCACAGTACTTCTGGCAAGTGCTAAATCAGAGGGAGTTGCCTTCCAGTCCATTTTAGCCTTTCTCATAGAGACTGGAACATAAAACGTGGATCAAGCAATCCTCCAGCTGCTGAACAGAGGCAGCCCATAGAGCAGTGGGGATCCCTCCCTCACCCTACAAGCACTGCCTCTTGTTTCACTTCTCCATGGTCACCACCAGCTCACCACCAACGTCCTACTCATCATGGTGAAATGGATACACTGCCTCCTGCACACAAACCCCCCACTGTACCACATGGAGGCCATGGGACCCTATTTTAGGACAGACAGAACCGAAAGGTGCATTCTTCACTGTAGGTCGTGCAAACAGCTGCATGGTCCCTACTATTGAGTTCTGGCTGCTGTTTTGGACAGCACTAGATGAGAACACCGTGATTATTGCTGGGACCATGGAAGAGGCCATCAGAGTCACCAGTTCTGTCTTTCAGCCTAGCAGGCACAGGGATGTCACCCCGTCACCCCTGCAGCCAGCCTGCTCCACCTCCAGTGTCTTCATTTGACTCAAAGTCACAGACAAGTGAGAATTCAGTACCATCGCATCACCACCTTAAGGTCAGGCAAGAATACAGGTTAGACGAGGCTGTGGAAACTAAAAATCATCTGAGACTTTTTCTGGGCATTTATTTCTTGGACAAACGTACATCAGAGGGATGGAGGGAATGAAATGGGATCTTCCCACTCTCAAAACCACAAAAGGCAACAGAGAGCATCACGCCCTGCATTCCCTCCAAGGTCTGAACGAGACAGACAATGCCCTGAGACCATGTCTGAAGGGAGCAAGGGCTCAGGAGTTAAGTGAACATTTTTTCTCAAGTGAGCAAGGCCAGCCCCCAGAAAACTACCTCTCCCTTTCTCGCTACAGAGCAAGCATAGACATATAACCAACCTGAAACACGAGTCTACCCTAACACGAAGGCACATCTTGAATTCAGGCAGACAGGAGGGAAGCCCTTGTGGTTTTGTTTTGCATACACAGCTACTCAAGATACATTTACACATGCACCTGCTCCCCACACTGCAATACCCTGGCTGACATAAATCACTAACAAAAAGCAGAAAGATAAAGGACACATCATTCCCTTACCTGTGCTTGAGATGCATTTAGGGCAGCATTTCTTTACACCCTTACTGACCACTCTCATCTCGCTCCCCTGGCATGGTGTTGCCAGAGTTTGCTGTGTCCATTGGCACAGGCACAGCACCAGCAGCAAGCAAACCTGAGTCTTGAGGGGCCCAAATTCACTTTTCTGTTCAGGCATGTCTCAAGCTATGCAACCCCAAAGCACGCTCAGGTGGGCTGGTATCAGGGCTTGCCCTGCAGAAGTCCTCCTTCCCCTGACACTGGGGGAAGGCAGCAGGCTTTTTGTAGTTGCGGCTGTGCTCTTCCTGTTCCTGTCCCTCTAGGGGCGGGGAAAATATTTTATTTTACACCATTAGATGCTTACAGGTCTAAGCAATGATGCACCAGTGGCTCCATTAAGAGAGCAGCTGTTTAGGAGCAAGATGTAGCCTCAATGGGTTTTACAAGTTGATATACAATGGAAAATTAATGCAAATTATTAAATCTGGGTGTGAACTGCAGCTCTCTCAGACTATTTCATTCTGACTTACAGCTCCTTTAGAAACCCTCAAGGATTTAACTATCAGATGTGCAGTGTATCGTAGCTCCATTCACCCACACAGATTTTCTGATTCTGTTCACTGATTTCAACTTCCTCACAATCTGGAGCAGCAGACTCCTGAATTATTTTCCAGAGCTGATATAACTTGATATAGATACCATGAAACCAACAAAAATAATGCTGCTGCAAGGTCAGCCCTGGTACCAAAACTGAGACCAGCCCCACAAGGCCCTCTAGGGACCCATGAAGTTCCTCTGCCCCCAGTTCCCTGGGATACAGGTAGCAAAAGACAGCTCCTCAGCAAAATTACACCAAAATTACACACAGGCACGGCCATGCCACCCATAATCATGACCTGCTGCTGGATTTCAATTCCACAGTCTTGTCCTATGCAAACACAGACGCACACTTCAACCACTGCTTTATGTTTAGCAGCTAAACATAAGCTTTTTTTTTATTATTTTTATTCTATTTTTCTTTGCCCTCTTGCATTTCAACTGTACCCTAGTGTTTGCTTCTATCCGTGCAGCTTGTGGTTACTTTTATGTGTGCACGGCGAAGATAACGTTTAAAATCCAACCTAATTCTCATTTGAGCAGATGAATTCAGACACAGAAGCAGCTCTTAACGGATTCTTTTCCACACTGCATGTGATGACACATAGGTCAAGGCAAGGGAGAGTCAGACCTGTGAAGAGAGATGAGTGCATGTGGAAAATGCCATGCCTTGGCATTTGACTCTTGCTGCGTTATTTCCTTAGTTTAATACGCAGCCTATGAAGCCTAAACAAATTTTGCAGACAGATCCCAGCCTTTGCTGTGTTCTATTCCTTCCTCCTGAAGATTCATCCACAGATCTCAAAGAGAAGGTCAGTTATCACACCCCTCACTTAGTCCTTGGTCAGGCAACTATTTACCTGTGTTCCTATCAGGAGCTGGAAGCAATTGGATAAATTTGGTACACAACAGACCCTTCTAGTTTTAAAAACATATGCTGCAAAACTTCTTGTACTGCTAAATGTGCTAGGTGAAACCTTGCTGTGAAAAGCTTGCATCCAAGCTAGCTGCAAGCAGGCTAAAGGCACAAGTCTCTGCGGTTTGTTTTCCCCACAAAATGCCCCAAGAAGGCCAGCAGTTAAGTTTCTGAAAACACAAGCCTCCTTCTTTGTACACCTACCACACAGGAGATCCCCTTCCCTTCCGTCACACGCTGCTCCTCACAGTTGTCACAGCATGGAGGAAACCCAGAGACAAGCGGAGGGCTACTGCTGCTTCCCGGCTGGCCACCAAGGGCTGGAAGCCACTGGACACCCTTTTTGGGCCCGGAGCCCCACCACAGGGTTCCGATCACCACCTCTTGCAAACAGCAAAACCACAAGGCCTGGGCTCCACAGGAAAGGCTACAGAGTGCTTCCCTTCTACAGAAAGCGCGGTGCAATCAGCAGCCCCCTGAAGAGGGAGAGGGTTGTAGGAGGATTTTAAGACCCTGCTGAGTCTGATGATGAAGGCAGGGTATTAGGCAAAAGCACCAGACCCTGCAGACCAGACCCTGCTCTGCAGACCGATAGTGATGACCATGTCTGAACTGCACGCAGGCCCTGACCAATTCTGAGGAGATTTTTATTATCCTCTTGTAAGAATAGGTTGAGAATAAAGAGAATGTGTTTCAAAACAGCAACATTTACGTTCATCCCAGGATTTTTTGACTGCAATACCATTGAAAATGCTCCTCCTTGCACAACAGGGCAAGGAATACCTAGGGGACACTAAGCCCTGCTGTGGCTGCAGCTAAAATGGGGACAGAGCACCCATACAGGCCTCGATAGCAAGCACTGCTGCTGCCCTCGTAAACAGCTTGCTACCAAACTCAGCCTCACACCTTCTCCTACCCTATGCCCCTTCCCCAGCAGAGGGAGGTTGGTGCAGTGTGGAAACTCAGCACCAGCACCTTCTAAATCCCCTTACGAGGTGTAAAAAGTGGGACAGGAAGGGGTACACCTTCCCCATTCGGGCCAGAACTTGCCTTGGCTCTGCAAGGCCTTGTCCGAGTCTCAAAAACACTGCTGGTCTCACCTGCTGGGAAGTGTTTGTCAGACTAGGAACCAATTTTCCCCCTATGTTTGGGAACAGATCACTCATTTCCTTCTATGTTTGGGAATGGTGGTGCTTTCTGAACTGGTCTCTACATGTTTTTGTTCTTGTCGAAGCAGTACAGTCGTGTGCAGACACCGCCAGATGACAGGACATGACGGTCAGATAACAGACAATAGCACATGCCAAGACTAAACCACTTGAGTCAGCAGTGACCTTTCAGAGGCAACACAACTATCTGGCTGCAAAATCTCTGGGGATTTTCTAAAGCTAATCTTACCTGTCTCTGAGGTAGTGACATTTCATCTGCCAACCCTTTCTTGCTCAGCCCTGTGTGTTTTGCATGTCATTACCGCCAGGGCCCAGGTCCCATCCTGCTGCCTGACCTGGCCAGGTTCCCAGCAGGCTCTGCACCTACTGGTAGAACAAATGCCCATTTCACCCAGTAATAAGCAGCAGTTTTCTCATCTCTTCACCAGTTTGGTGGCTGTATTAAGCAGGAGCTACAAAATTAACTATACAAAGTTTGACTAAAACTAAACACTTCAGAAAACAGTAATCCTTACATTTTTCAACTTCCTACACGAGCAGAGGTTCTGTCAATCCACTTGACCTGTGTTCAAAATTATAATCCCAAGGGTTAATAGGCCATAGGAAGTAATGCAATTTTCAGGGTTGCCTTAGCACTTATACCGTACTTTCTCCTTTGCATGCAACAGAAGGACATGGCACAGTCTAGAACAGGCAAAGAGATGAAGCTAGGGGCTGAGATGGTCAGAAAGGCCTCATGGTCCAGAGTCTGCAGCTGTCAGTACAAAGGAGCATCCAAATCCAGGAGCATCCAGTACAAGTCTGCGGAGTTTGGACTGAATTGTCTCTGTAATGCCAGGCTCTAGTTTCTCAGTCTTGGAGGAAGGGGTCTTAATCTTGTGTGACTGTCTCCAAGAAATGAACCTCGCTTCTGAGAGTGGGGCCTCAATGCAGCAGGAGACCCAGGGAAGATAGGTTTCCTTTCCTCCCTTCAGCAAAGAGACACAGAAACAAATGTTATCATAGACCCCAAGTGCAGTGACTCATCTCATGCTCCAGTCTCCCAAGGAACATGCCAATACCTAGCTATCGGTTCAGGGCATAGGTGAACATAGGTGAACACAGTGGTGGAAGAGAAGAAAAGCTATTACAGATCCCCCAGCCCCTTCTCCCTCCTCTGTGCTACCATGACCTGCATGCACAACACTAGGAGGGGTGCTCAGGGATGAGATTTGAAGGAAGAACCAGGGGATTCTTCCACCTGCTGAAGCACACAATTTGGCAATTTGCACCTCTCCAGGGCACTCATTTCCAAGATTAATTTCATAGCTGGCTGAGAGTTCTAGTTTCACCCACCTTGATGATATCTCACCACGAGCTGAGTGTTACACACGCTGCCAGGTGACTCATTTTACAGTTTTCATTTTGTTTGAGGTCATTGGAGTCACTGGTTTGCTGACTCTTCAAGCTACCTTTTGGGAAGAACAACAACAACAAATGACAATAGTGTAACTGCTTCTCAAATGTAATTAATTCTTGCAAGGCCTGTGGCTTTACAGACACTGCTTGGACTTGGTGCTGTCAATGTTAAGTCAGGGAGAGTTTTTGGTTTCCTGACATTGAGATTTTGCTGATTTCTTATAAAGGGTGATTAAAGCAGCAAGCCATGCACTTCTACAAGTAAGAGGTTATTCATATGAAGTCTATGTAATTTCTGAATGACTATATGTTAGACCAAGGCAGAAATTGCCTTGTAAGCTGTACCTCATAAGCTCTCTCTCCCCTGCTGTAGAAAACTCCATTGCTGACTAAAGGATTCATACCATTGTACAGAATTTGTCTATATTGTTGGAAAGCAAACGTCAGTCTTTATTATAGATCCCTTTGCTGGGGCATGACAGCAGTAGGAGGAGTAGCTCACGTGAGGTGATGTGACTTGTTGTACCTGCAGCAGAGCAGCAGCTCTGGTGGGCTGCGGGAAGCTTGGAGGAGCAGCCAGGGCAGCAGCGAGCACACGAGCCTGGTACCACGATGGATACAGGGACAGCAGTTCTCCAGCAGGATACCCTTTGACAACTGACAGAGCAGTGATCTGGTTACAGCTGGAAACTGGAAGACAAAATTGCTACGTGTTCCTTTCACTCCTTGGGATTTTGGAGTGAATTGGACTGGCTACCATGGGGGCTTGAAGAGTCTGGGGTATTTGCTGTGCCTGTTTAAGGTCTGCCCTCTTTTGGCCCGTGGGGAGAATTACTGCCCTGCAAACCTGCACCGGATAAAGCTGGGGTTGCAGGAGTCAAGCAGTGTAGCAAAAGCAGAAGCGGTTCACATAGTGCCACATGTGGGTTCTCTAGGCAAGATAAATTCTTCTCACCCTGAAAAAAAACAAAACAAGGGCTTTACAAAGACTGGATCCTTCCTCTGAGCAGCTCTAAGCAGCCTGCAGCACATACACAGCACCTCTCTGTTACTTACACTGCCTGGCCACCAGCAGCGGCAACTCCCCAAAAACGCAGGAGCACAGGCTGGGTAGTAAAAACATTGACATTTCATAAAGGGAAACTTTATGAAACCAGACATAGGCTAGAAACTCAAGTCACTGACGTTATTAAGCTGTGCGTTTCCTCTTCAGCTTGCCACTGTGTTATCAGCAGATGTGACCTTTCTGAAGTTTCTCATGGCAAACCTGAGTCATTCGGGTGTACTTCCAGGTCAGAGGAGAAGGTGGTGAGGAAGAGAATATGCATGACATAGGAGCTGCAGTAGCCATAATAGTAGGCACTTGTCATGTATTTTAGGAGGGGAAAAAAAAAGACAAAGGAGAAATTTGTTTTTCAAAAGGTTTTTTGCAGTAGTCCCATGACACAACCTCCATCTGTGAAGCGAAGCAATTCCAAACATGCTGATCCCATGCCCTGTAAGTCATGGCTAGTGCAGTTAAAAAGTTAAATTATTCATGGAAAAACTGGCTTTATTCTCAAGTACAAAATTATAGCCTTTTTTATAGATGGTTCTTAAAACAACGAAGAGGTCAAATTTTAGTGACAACATTGATGCAGAAAGTCTTACATGTGCTTAAATGAATTCCTGAGCCAGGGCTCTGTGGTGTCCAAGACGCATTTATCTTACAAATCATAAAACTTCACCAACTACTCTGCCACTATAGTTCAGTTCACGCTAAAACCAGAGCATACAGTTGTTTGCATAATAAAAGAAACAGGTATCTTTGCAATCAGAAAGAGAGGCTTAGGGCTTTTTTAAATTAAAAAAAGGCACTTAATTGTGTTACACCAGAAAAAAAAAATCTAGTATAGCCTTATCTTCATCAGCTTAGATGAAGCAGCACAACTCCGCCCGTGTCGCTTGAGTGCCTGAAAAGGGGGAAATCTGAATGGCTGAAAAACAGGAACTTACTCTGTGACACAGCCCGTATCTTTGAGAAGGGAAAGTTTCATTTCTAGCACGTAGGAAGACAAATGTAGGCTGAAAGCAGCACCAAGGTGTTCAAGAGGCTCTGCCTATTTTTAACTGGGGGTTTTAGAGCTTGTTTGTTCCATGGTTTTCATTCTGGAATGAGAAACCCAAGCAGGTTTTTGACAGGAAAGCAACAAGACCGAGCATAAATTTTAAACGTTATCCCTTTATTTAGAGCAAAGTAACTACATCAGTTTATTAAACCAGTCTACCAACACCCAAATACTCAAAAAAATCATATCATAAACATAAGCATTAAACATTACCGTGGTATAACTGCAGAAAGGATTATAGGTCGTCGGCACAGGAGTTGGATACAGAAGTCCTACAGCAGCACGGACAGGCTCACAGTCACACATCGCCATAAAAGCCCGCAGCACAGACTTGCTGATGCACACAAGCCACAAGGCCTGCTGGATTCTCTCCACTTTTCCACATTGATAAGCAAATTCAACTCATGCTCAGCTGCCCTCGCTTGGCTGTGCGCTTCCAGGGCCACCACCATTCTGTTCTTCCACCAGAGGGAACAGCCCAGGCCCCGATTTCCAGGAAATCTCCTGAACAGAAGGCTGTAGGAGGGCACAACAACACAGAGCACTCAAGCATCTTCCTGTGCAGCTCAGCCGGAGGGCAGGAAACAAGAAAGATTCGTGGAAGCAGCTGGTGAGCCCACACCACAGCATCTCTCTGCTGCCACAGCAGCACCTCCATCAGCACCTCATTTGTTCCTGTGGGCTGCGTTGCCATCCATCATTACCCCACAGCCTCAGATAGCTCATCGCTTATCTGCACCGTGCTCAGTTATGTGGAAACGTGGTACGAGCAGTATTGCCTCGGAAGGGCAGGCTACAAACCTGATAAGCATTGTTTCTGAGAATTGGCCGCGTGCTCTCTGGAATCCATTTCCCAGATTCATCCATTGTACTCCACCGCCCAATTCACAGCAAGATGACAGCATCTAGACCACAGCACGCTTTCAAACACCTCTACATTCATAACTTTTTTTGAAAGGGCTGAGCCTTATCGTCTCGAACCTCCCAGCAGCTAAGGTCGGAACTGCTACCAGGCACAATTCGCAAAGCACAATACTGCACCGCTCGCTCAGTTCACCAAGACAACATGTCAATTTAAAGCCTGCTAAGCCATAGTTTTGCCCATTTGGTGATCCTGCTTTTTTGTGAGAATTACACTTCGATCAAAGCGGGTATCTCTATTCTTGCAGCTAGGTCACTGTGGCCAAATCTAAGCTATCCAAAAATTTTGATACACTTCAGCCCAGACAGCAGAGAACAAGCTCCCACACCTCTTCTTTGTCACAATTAGCACAATTAGGGAATTCCTCTCATTGGCAGTCTCAGGAAAGGTCAGGGTCCATGTGCTCAGGCTACACCCATTGCAGTCAGTGGCTACGATGGTGCAACAGCTGAGTATAAATAAGGTTAATTAGCAATTAATAGAGCACCCTCCACCATGCTTGTAAAATGACAAGATGTCACGCCAGGTCAGGATGAACAGAGTAGTCTAAAAGGCCCCCACATGACTTTAACGAAAGAACTAGAAATCTTCAGAGGACCCCTGACAATTGAAATAATTTTTTAAGGGTCAAATGCTCCAATACAGGAACCTTCTGAAAAGTTAATGCTCATCTTAAGCTCCCATGCTGGAGTAATACCATTGGCTTCTTTGTACTCCCCAATCATACACATCAAACATGCACATCTAGCCACTACTACAATTTATTTGAAAGAGTCAGTACTATAACCTCATATATAATACAGATATTTATATACATTGTATATGCACTTCAAAATAGGAAGCCACTAAGTACACCATATGTATAACATATAATGAAACATGTTTAAAACATGTTTCTAGACAACCAGTTGTATTCTTGAATACATTTCCGTGCTGCATATTTTGCCATATGCTTTGGTACCGTGTATATAAAATATATGAGTTATCTACTAAGGAGTATTTGAAGTGAAAACATTTCTGAATGATATAACTTTCAAATTCACTTCTCAAACTTTTACACCGAGATATTTAAATTACATTAAAAGTTATTGAAAATAACACTTACTTGTCTCTCAGACATTCGGCTTTGAAATTTTAGATAACAAATTCAATATTCTTTAAAAGACATCGATTAACTCGCGAAAAAAAACATTACAGAAGTAAAATTAATTTCAAACAGCATGCAGGCAAACAACCAGGTGTATTTTAACTGTGAACAGACCACGTGAAGAAAACTTCCTTCAGTTCTGAGGCAGGTTCCACTGACAGTATGCAGAAGTGAGCATCCATATGAACAGTCAGAGCATAGTTTAGGCATGTATCCACTGTTTCATGATCTTCACGTATCTTTGCAAAAATACAACTCTCGAAGGCCCATATGGTCAACACTGTGTTAAAAGTTCAGCTTGCCTCTTATCAAGAGACAACATCTAGGGAGTTATCACCACAAAGTTATCATTCATCAGCAGAAAAACCTCTAAGTGTCCATATACATGCTACTAAATTTAGGACATAAAAAGGTTTTCCCCAAATCCAGACCACCTGGAAACAAACTTGCTTGTGGGTTTCTCCATCCACGGCATTACTTTGAAGCAAGCAATCAACTCCCACAGAAGTGGTTCAAACTAAGCTATTTTACTCTTCAAGCTTGACTGAAGCAGCCTTGCTGAGGATAGACACACCAGGATATTCAGCACAACAGAACATCCACCAAGAAGCAGCACAGAGCATATTGTATGCACAAAACTTATAGATAAAACATTAGTTTTATACAGCAACTACTAAAGTCTATAATGCAAATAGGTTGTACTCTACTTTCCCCCTGCTCTCAATTACAGTTTTCACTAATAATGTTCTGATCAGAAATTACCATTCCCTTTGCCTTCTGACAGTGAGTACACAGATTCTACTTTCCACACCAATGAAGATCTCAGCTTTCCAAACACTTGGAGATCTGGAGCTACTCAATGACAGTGAATAATTCCATTTGTTGGCCTGTGGGGATACTGCTCAGTGTTAACGTGACATTTTCTCAATGGGTCTGCCCAAAAGAAAGGCAGAAAGGAAAGAAGTGGCACTGAACAGCCATCTCTTAACTGTTGCTTAAAAGCCAGCACCAGAATTAGCAGCTGTGACAACCGTCTCTGGAGGCACAGTTGACATGCGCCACTTATTTTGACTAAGGAAAAAAAAAAGAAAAAAAATGGAAGCACAAAGGAAGCTGGCTAGGTCCATCCATGGAGATTCTCCACCTAAAAGGAAGAGAGCTCCTTTGGGAGCTCAACTGAAACCCTGGAAATGGCTCCACTGAGAGAAAAGACGTACCCTGCTCAGCACCTCAAAATTGTAGGGCAAGATATAAACCTAATTATAAAGCAGGTCTTTTAATTTTCCCTGTATGTCAGTTTGCTCAATGATTAGCTCTTACAGCTTTGTAAACACTTTCTGCAGCCCAAAGACAAGCGGCTAGAAACACACAGAGGACTGTATCAACTCAGGCCCAGTACCAGGGATGCTGTGCACAGGATCTGCCTAATAGGAGGAGTCATGATTTGAGAGCAGTTACTCCCATGGGTCCTAATGCCAAAGGGATGACTCAATGAGTCCCAAAGGACTGGAAGTGCAATTAAACAATTACATACATCCACACAGATAGCCGCTGAAAGTTGCGTCACGTTAGTTGTTACGATTGATCGGCTCAGAAATGCAGGAAACAGTAACGCAACGTCAAGTCAGTTTTTGATGAGACTGGAATTGGAGTCGATTTGTTCTTCCTGGACAGGAATTCGAAAGCTCCTTTCTTCTGAAAGACACACACACAAAAAATAATGTACAGAGCAGAAGGCAAAGGCAACTCAGGGATTTTCTTAGGTTCACGGACAACTAGGCACCTATGAGTGACTTTTGGTCGCTGCTTGACCTTCCACAGCCAGTGCTAGGAAAGACCAAGCACAGGGAACACTGAAAATAAACTATACCACTGCTCCATGAATGGAACATGAGGCAGCTGTGGGCTGAATCAAGAGCCAAGCTACCACCAAATTCCAAATAGTGAGCCTGTTTCTTCTCAGTCAAACCTTTCCTGCATTTGCAGGAGACACTTCAAGACAATTCACTTCTTTGTGGACAAAAAAGTGCACACTATACTCATAAAGATTCTCGGTTCTGGATCCTCTCTGTACGGAATAGAATTCCATACAAAAATTCATAGCTTTTTTTTTTTCAGGGATTAAGGGGAGACGAAGATAGGAGATAAAAATGAGAGAAAAAGAAGACTACAAATCAAGTCCATTAGTTAATGATACACTGGTATATGTTCTAATGATTCACATCAAGAGCTGTACAGGAATAATTTCACATCGTTTCCAGCAGCACATTCTAGAAACTCAATCCTTCCACACAGCAACAGGCAGAGGAATCTCTGCTCTATAACGCTGCAACCTTGAGATACTATGATCTCCAGTGCACCACGACTAAGAAGAGGAGTGAACATTGGCTGAGTAGCACAATGTCATCTGTGGTTAATGCCAGGTAGATTTCATTATGATGGAAACAATCAAAGTGCAACTAAGCATCCCTGATTATCCTCTTTCCTATATATTTTTCTCCCTAACGAGATACTCACTCTGATGGTTGCTCCTATAAGGCCTCTTCTTGGTCGTTTTTTTGGCTGCTTGGATAATCAACAGGAAGATGGACATTCCAGACACCATAAGTAATATCAGACAAATAAGGATAAGTGATAGAGATCCTGGTAAAAAAATATAAAAAGAATATACTAACAAAAGATTTATGATTCTAGCTGGAATTTCCACGAGAAAGACTCATTTCATTTGTGAAGAGATCAGTTTCAAGTGAAAACGAACAACTAGCTCTCAAATAGAGAGACTAGACTGGTCATTCTATCTCCTTACCCCAGTTAGTCTCTGTGGGGCTGTTCGCATCCGAGCAAATAACGGAAGGGATCACACTGGATTTGGAAGGTGAGAGCACTGTAGGTGATGTATTATTCCTGTGGTTGGCAGTAGAAAGATCCAAAGCAGGTGTTGCACTCTGAGGAGTTGGCTGTGTCACATGGCTGCTGCAAACAGCATCATCTGTTTTTGTTCCTGCTCGAAGAGTTGTTTTCCCAACAGTGCTGCAGCTACAGATGTAAAATAAATTAGTGTAGTTCTTCAAATAGTTGCAGTAACGACTTTATTAGCCACCTCCATGGAACAACAGAGTGAACACTGTGATCCATGTTCTATCAATACAAACTCAGGCTTCACCTTTCCTAGGTTCTACAGATACAGAAGGAACAATTAAGCTAATCCAAGTTATTACCAGAAAAACTGAAGTTCTATTTTTGTTAGCATCTGTGCATATAGTAGCCTTGAAGCACAGGTGCGCTTGGCAAGGGAACTTTTTGCTACACACATCTCCAGGCTTTTAAATATAAAAAAAAGCTGTGAATGCTGCTATTGCCATAGGTGAAGATAGAAAGGACAGAAAGCAGACAGATGCCTCAAATCAGTGCACAGACACTGTGCTGGTGACTTGGGAGTAATCAGCAATGTGGTTTCACTGCATTTACTGCTTGTTTATTCTACACATCATAACTTGGGCATCAGTGGCTACAAAGGTAAACCCAAAAACATTGCTCTGAATGTGTTGGGCTCAGTCATACATACTTGGTCCAACGTCGACAGTTTCCATTTCCCCCTGTGGAATAAAACCCTTCAGGACATGGTAAGCATACTGAAAAAAAAGGCAGAATTTGAGTTCAGTTAGCAACGCAACTGCATAGTAGTAGCTCAGCAGTAGTTATGCTAACAGCTTCTAAAACAGACCCAACAAAATGCACACAGCCTACAGAAACCATAGGCTATGTCGAGTCAGAAGTAGCATGGCATGCCCAGTGGTTCATTTTAGTCTGCAGCTAGCAAGGTTTCCTGTCTTCTCTACAGTCTAATTATGCATATTAATGAGGAGAGCACTGAGATTTCTCACAGCTCAAATTACGCAGTAGCAGTTTGCACGACTGCTATAAACACTTGCTTGGAGATACCAATGAGATAAATGACAACAGCTTTTGTACTAGAAATAGCAACTGTCTCATCTGAAGCAGAAGCAAGAGGTTGGAAAATAATGTCCCTGACTTACCACTCCCCAGGGGATATCTGGCATCTGGCATGTAACCAGCTATACACCTGCAAACTCTGTCAGAAGTCTTCTCACACTTCTTCACTTCCACGCTCCCCTTTGCTAGGGACAATAAAGGGAGACAAGAAATTAGACAAGGGAGAGACAAGAGATTAGAAAGCACAAATTAATCACTCAGTGCCTATCAACTGTGTGTAGAAACACTCTGCAAAGCTTAGCAGTAATTCTTGAAAAACGAATTTTCAGGCAGCATAAGCCCACTTCCCTTTGAAGGCTCTATCGTTAGTATCAACCAGGAGATACCAGCTATTGAAACAATAACCCAGAAAGTCTTTGGGCTCAGTTTTCTCAGGAGATAGGCTGCATGAGATCAGCCTTCGAGGAAAGCACACAGAGACTGGTTCCCTCTCAGCTTCCTATCGAGGACTGACAGCTATAGAACCAACTTACTCGTTTTGCAGATGGTACAGCTCTTGCAGAAGTTGTGGTTGTACTCAGTACTGAAGTATTCGTTTTGACAAGGGGCACAGACCGTGTCTGTTGTTGCTGTGCAACGACTTCTCATTCTTTCACCTAAAAAAGGCCACACAGGAGGAGCAATTGATTGTTATCAGAAGGAAATCCTCTTCATTTTTACACACTAGAACAGGAAGTGCCCAGAAAATCACAGTTCCACTTACAACTCTGACTGAAACAGTCAGCAGCTTTAGATATTCCAGAATCCCTAAGAAATTTGTCCCATAGCATCCCTGTAAATTAAGCAGGCTATAAAGGCCTGCTGACTTGCTAAGAGTCAAGGTCCCTGATGCATTCCCAGTATCCCAGCATGTTCCATGCATCACTTCTCCAGACTGCTACTTCACATGGTTTAGCTATCAGGGTTTGCAGCCAACGTCAACGAGGAAAAAAAAGCAGTTTTTATCATGGTAGTAGGTCTGTTATCTATGTAATACAGTGGCTTTGTGACAGATCTTGCCTTCCCATATTAGATATATCATACAGTTCAAGTCAAAGTAATCCGGAACAGATAATATAATGACAGACTGTTTAGGTTTCAAGGCAATTCAATAGTGAAGCATTCGAGAACATACGTTTGTATGTATCTTTCTGTTGGCATCCTCAAAGCCCATTAGGCATGAATGAATGGCTTTGTGCTTTGATTTACATCTGCATTACCATCCATCAGCAAACGCTACCAGCTCCATTTTATTTACAGCTAGACAGAACAAGATGTAAGGCAGGCATTTCCTACTACTCCCAACAGCATACGTGCATCACACATTGCATTTAGAGCCAAGCTCTGAATGTTTGCATCCAGATACTAACCCATATGACACACAGCACACTCATGGAAGAACTGATTTATGCACCAGGATCTGTGAGCAAAACTACTTGTCCAAATTGAAACAGCAAGTTAGCAACCAGCCTCTGAAAAGGAGTCAGACACGTTTCTTCCATCTCACTGGCTTCTCTCCACACAGCACAGGCTGCAGGAACAGCTTTAATGACTAGGGTTTTACAGCTGAAGCTAAATATTATCCTTAATTAGTCCTTATTCTCCTATAATTCTTTCATTTTGGTCCTGCACTTTCCATTTCATAGGTGAACAATGAGCACCAAGCCTCTTGCTCACTCTGATTTTTCTCTGTATTTTATTGAGTGCTGTCAGTGGCAAAGAACAGGAGATTCTGAGCAACCACTGTATATATAATTCATTTCTCCATTTTCACCACCTACACGATGAGGAAGAAATGTAGGAATTTCCCCACGATCAGCAGATTAGCTAACAAAGCAAAAAAACTGGTAAGAGCTCTTTCAGAATAAGTAGTAACAAAATTTAAATATAAAGGATTATCTGTGTCTGCATACAAGCATGCACTTCCTTAACCTGAGTTGAGAAACGTTCAGATTTTAACAGTTTTGAGAATAATGCAACTGCCTCAAGTCTTAGATTTCAGGTTGAATGGGGATTTATTCCAATCAGCATCTTTGAAGATAATACTACGTTCAATTTCTTCTGCATCTGTTCACACAGCATCAATTTTATGTAGTAGAGAATTATAAAAAGAGAAAGCAACTACTGTGGAAGAAGCACATAAAGCCTCATGCAAGATTTGACGCTGACACTGCACTTACAGATGTGATCTGAACACCTTCTAGGGGTGTGAATGTACACTTTTAATACAGTCAATATTGATTGCCCCTTGAACAGCAAAATTATCTGTTAATTGTGGTTACACTGCATCACAACCATTACTTTAAAGAAACCCAACTATTATAGTGTTTGAGGTTTGCTAGTTTGCATTTTTGCTTCTCAGCATCGTTTTCAATGATATTTGGATGTGGAAAAAATACACAAAATCTAAAATTTATACTCTTTTTTTTTTATAAAAAGGAGAGAAGTACAGATCTTGTCAAGTCATGCTTTGCTAATCTAGATCTGTGAATCAGACTCTTACTTCCCTTCACTGGGCAAAAATAAATAAATGTGGAATTTCTTCACGGACCAACAAAAGCTGTGTGCCTAATATCTGTAACTCACTTTTAATTAGTTTTATCTTTTTCCTTAGAAAAGACCTTGTCTTAAGTAGCGTAAGCCTTGCTAAAAAAAAGCTTACAAAATACCTATAGCAATTACTTGAAATTTTCTGTTATTACAGAAGATTTCTGGGTTGAATGTCTTTTTAATAGGTAAAAAGTAACATAAATGATACCCTCTTTTCTCAGATAACTCTCCCACAATGAAAGCGTAACAGGCTGACACAGTAGGAAACTCAGACCACACAAAAGAAATGTCTCTCAAAGAAGAGAATCCCTAAACTTAGTATGTTACAGAAATAATGTCAGTCTACAGTGACGACAAGTGCTCATCAAATGCTTTTTTTCCATGTTATGCTTCCTAACCTGAATATTTTCATCAAGCTATTTCCCTCCCACCCCTTCTGGGTTATTAACTGATAGATATTGTATCAAACAAGTACAACAAATATCAGGGAAAAATCACTTACCAGGAGCACAGTACTTGCAGCATTTTTCACCAAAGGGATATTGATGTTCTTTGCACTGCAACCCCAAGCAACAGGTAAAAACAACTGCTAGCAGCAAGAACAAAATGGTAAAATAACGCAAGGAAAAAGCTACAGCCACCATAATGCAGCCCCACTTTCCCCACCAAATTCTGACTGCAGCAAACTCTTGGAAGAGATGACAGCAAACTGCTGGCGACCAGAACAAATTCATATGTCGGTTGCTGGGAATTTCCCAGCAAGTGTTCCCCGCCCCCATACTTCTTCCCACCCCTTGGCAAGCTTATTTTTTGCATTTTGTAACCGAAATACTCAGAGGTAGAAAGACAGCATGCTGAATAGTGTTATGAAAAGACTTTGCCTTAAAAGAGAGCACCCCTGGCCTGGTACGTACCTCTCAGCGGTGTCACATACGCGGTTTGGATGTCAGGAGAACTAGGTGGTCCTTGTTCTCGTAGGGAGAAAAATTAAAGCAATGCCGAGGTAACAGCTGAAAACCCTTACAGATCTGAGCCACATGTGAAATGAAACATAGCCCACACAGCCTTACTCCTTAAAAGGTGAGGTGCTGATGGATTCTCGACCCTTGGTCTCACTGGGACAGCAAAGCCGTGACTTTTATTGCTGCATAAAAACAACCAGCTATTTTTGATGCCTATTTATTGTACTGAAGCAAACCCCCTGAATGCAACTCCCTCCTGCTGTACAAACCAGCAATAACACAGCAAGGTTGGGGCGCAGCACAGTAGCACTGCAGTCCAACCCTCACCTGACCCAAGCATGTGGAATAGACCAAAAGGTGATCACGCTAGAATTAATAGGTTTAGTTATCCAGATTCACTACTGGAATTTTACTAATCTGATGTTATTGACCCAGGATCCAAACTGAAAACTCTTCCAATGCCAAGAGATTTCAGCAACCCTTATTGTAAAAGCCCAAATAAAAAAGACGTCCTACAGTAATCAGATGGTTTATTCACATTAAACACATCCAGACTTACCAAAGTGGATCTGCTGTCAATTTACATGTAAACGTAAAGACTTCATTGGAACAGAAGCACACTTGGATGCCCAATTAGCCTGCAGTACCTGGAAGGACTGCACAGCAATACAGCTGGCATCTTTTTTGCCAGACTGCTGCTTCTCATTTCTTTCTTCAGTTACTGCGAGACTGTTTAAGAGTGGGAGGGAAGATAGAAAAGTAAGGCAGAACACTGTTTTTCTACTACTCCTATTTTCCAAGTATTTTGGAAAACAATCACTATGGGAAAGAAGTCATACCTTAAAGCCATTCCTTCCAAAAGGGAGCAGAGCCGACAGAACACGTAAAACAGACCAGCTAAACTTCACCACCTTCACGCTCGGAATCTGCACGCAGGAAATATCCAAATCTCTTCCAAGTGTAGGATCACACTCGATATTTAAGTGGCTTCATGACTCCGTTACTCCCTCAACAGCATCCAGCCAGACTTTTAAAAAATATTCTTTCACAAACAGCAGACTTTACTTGTTCAGTAAGTCAATTAATATTCAGTAGGAAACTGAAAACGTAAACTCTCATGATATTCAGAAGCAAGGTATAGTTTAAAATTTGCTACATACATTTAAACTGAAAACTCTCCAAATGCTAGAGCAGCAATGACGAAACACTGAGGTTCTTTTTAAGGATGTTTTTTTTAAGGATGCTTTAATACAAATGAAATACACATTAATGAAAGCAGTCAGCGCACAAACTTTCAGTTCAACTTTTACGTATAGCATCCTTTAGCATTACCAGGCTTGGTTTTGCCAGAGTCCTTTATGTGGCCAATATTATGCAAGTAAATAAAACATGGCATAACCACAGTGCTCTCTCCCTGGCATTTACTACACTCCTCGGCTGGGTTTTTGGCAATGCCAATGAACCTCTCCCAGATGCTGTCTGACATTGCCATGGGGACAATGCATGCCACAGACTGTTCCCAGAAAGCAGCCTAGAGGCAGCTGCTTCAGTGGCAGCAGGAAGAGTTTCAGAGTGGTGAGCTGAGCCATGCTGTGTGTCAAAAATAAGACCCTGTCCTGCTTTCATTGAACATTTTTAGACAGGGGATTTTGTTCTGAACTTCCATAGACTCTGCAATCAAGTACATGTAGGGAATAAGTAAGTGTGGAAGCCAGCGGGGACTGGCCAATGTGGCCAACTTCCCAGATCAGTCTCCCCAAACTCCTTTCAACACAAGATTATCACCTGAATTTAGCCGTTTCTTACAGTTCTTTCAAATCACATTTTGATGTCTGTCCTCTGAAGAGTTCCATTTTTTCCCATTCACTGAGAAACCTAAAATCAGCAATATTTCCAAAGCACAACGAAAATTATTTATGTGCATACAGAAAGACTGATACAAGCCATTTAACAACAAAAAAAGTGAATACTGAAACAGAAAGACAGCCATGCTTATATTTACATTATATTAAGAGAATAAATTTAATCGAATATAACATCTATCTTGGACTTTTCAGGCAAACCCTCAGAAAGAGGGGTTTTTACAGTAAAGATAGAACTAGAGAAAAATAAGTTTTCTATTTAGACAGTGGATATGACCTTTGCGCTGCAAGATGCTTTTTTCAGAGACTACCCAAAAATAGACTGATTAAAAAGCTTCTCAAATGCTGACTGCACGTCGCTCTAACAAAAGCAATTCAAAAAGTGAAGCCTGTATTTCCCCCAGCCTTACCATTCAGCATCAATAAAGAATTTTTTGAAAGAAAATCTGCACAGAAACAAGTAACTATACCAGTTTCAACAATAAACTGTAATTAAGTAGGAATCATACACCTAGGTGAACCCCATTGTTCCGTGCAGCATCTGAAGTCTACACAGAAACCTTCCCCATTGTCTCATTGTGAGATCTTTTATTTTTCCTTTTTTAAGACCTAAGCAATCTCAAGTTCTCCCACATTCACAGTGCAGTTACAAATCCTGTCACCAGCTTTCTTTTTAAAGTAGATGTGGACGAGTTTCTCTGTAGTATTTAAAATAAGTTCCCCACAGCTCTTAAAAAACGTTCAGTGACGGAAGGAGAACTTGTATTATATTCCCAACAACGCACAGCTGGGTTGAGATGCCTTAAGAAAAAAACTGGAAGATTAGCCAAATTATCACAGCTGAATTAGGAATCTCAGGAATATGGCTATCATCTTTTTTCTCCTGACTTGAATACCTGTAACAGTTACTGGAGACAGGTAAGAGAACAGCACTTATCGGATATAGCAAGTTAATAGCAGCGTTAAGCGAAGTAGGAGTTCAGTTCTTACTGGATTTTGAGACACAAAAACAACGACAAAAAACAAGGAACCCACTGATACTGATTACATAAACCATTAAATGTGTATTGACTACACAGAGCAGTGGGACAGTAAAAGAACTGAGCATGACTGGAAAAAAAACACACACAGCAAGAACAGTCCAGGCAGCAGCAACCTGATACAATTTACTGATTTCTGTAACTAAAACATTCTGAAATGGATATGACCATAAACAAAATACAAATGTATAATTTGCTGAGCAAAAAGTATTTCCAATCAGTCTATGTATGGATATCCTCAAGAGGCCAGAACACACGTATCTGAGCCGCAATCCCCTTTACAAAAGCCAACATCTTTCAGTGTTACTTGTGATTTCCATGGATCAGCAGCTATGAGGGCAACAAGAAAAGTTAAATATTTAAGATACCTCCACCAAATACAATTAGCAAAAAGCAGCTGAAACTTCAGCTGGATTAACTGTACAAAACAGGGTGAACCAACACAGTCCAGTACCTGCCTCATTATTTGACTTTTTTTCTTTTTAAACATACCGAAGGCAAAGCTGTAGATCTTCTATATGGACGGAAGTTTTTTTAGTCTAGTACACCACACTGTACGCATATAACCACAGATAGCAGCAAGGAAATTTTCTGTTTGTGAGTGTTGGTTTTTATTCCTTTATTTTTATTTTGAAAGCAGGAAAGTGCTTCAGAACTCTGGAAAAGCGAGCAGGGTCAGAACTCCTCATGGACGTTACGTGCATAGTCCATAAGTTTGCTGCCTGTGAAGTATTCACTGTATTTTAGGATCTCCTCCAGCTCTAAGTGGTGGTTTTGATTTTCATCTGCTACTGCTATCATTTGCTTCGCTTCATTTAGGGCATTGTATTCATTCATAGGATCCATATATTCCTAGGACAAGAAAATCAGTCATTTTCAATAACCAAGAACACGTTTCCACACACCAGGACTATGCACCCTGGCTCCATGTAAACTTCAACAATTATGAGAACAACATAAGCCACCCCAAAGCAAATGTAAGTCATAGAAAAAAGCGTTAGCACATCTTTGGTTCAGGCTTACATCCACCTCCTGGCTATTTTTCCATTCACCGCTTCCTTGTCCATTCTAACAAATACAAATTTTCTCAGTTCATGCCAGTACCCACAAACATTTTTGACATTTTGGTTACAAAATAAAGCCATCATCAACCCTGGTAATTTGTGAAGAAATATAAATTCAAAATTAAAATCAGCACAGTGTCTTTCTGTATCTCCTGTATTTTCTTGTTTCTGGACATAACCTTTTTGGAGGATGTTCAATCGAGAACTTTCTTGTTCCATTTTAAACCACCCAGGTTGGAAGTCTCAAAAATTAAGCATTAAATCCTTCCTTCTGCAAACAGAAGCCTAAAAAGGCCACAATCTAGAAACCACACTTTAAAATGTAACTTACAAAAAACACTCTGAAAGATAGAGCTCTCTGCTATTTTCTAAGCTACTGGGGCCCCAAGGTTTGTTCACTTTGCCTGTTTGATTTTTTTAAATGAATACAGTTCGCCAATTACTTGTTTTGTAAGTGGAAGTATGACTCATTCTCCCATTCACTAGTGCACCTAATGAAATCTGTGACTTGCTTTCATGCACTATATATCCATGCAAGTGTCTGTGTGACAAAAAACCCTAAATGCATACCTATGAATAATAGCTACACTAGGTAAACTCCCCCTTCTCCGAGAAAGGGTAGTACAACATCCTACTCCAAGCACTGTTGCACAATACTATAATCCAAAACAGTACACACATCCTGTACTGTTAATTCAAATATTTCTGGACTTCATATTCTCTGAATCGGTCTCAATCCTGTACTTAAAAACCACCTATTGATTTTAAAAACTAGAACTGTTTGATGGAGACTCACCTCCAGCTCTTCCATTGTGACAATACCATCATGGTTTGCGTCAATGACCTCCTCAAATTCCTTCCTTCTGTCTTTTACCCAATCGTCATCAATGTCTTGAGCTTGCTGGTTCTCTACAGTACCAACAGGCAATGAAATGAACTCTGAAAGGGTAAGTTTCTTATCTCCATCTTGATCTACAACAGAAGTACATAGAAACTGAAAAGTATTTGCTTAATGTCCATGAAAATGAGATATTCCTTCACGTCAGAGTTGTCACTAGCACAGCTGGTCTGGTTTCAACAGTCCACAGTCCTGACTACAGCAGAGAATAGCAGCTACTACTTACAGCTTGGTTAGGAGAAAACTGTGTTATGGTACCCATTCGGTGTTTAGAAAGCTAAAAACCATACCTGTCAATATACAAAAAACAAAGAACTCTGCTGGGCCTGGAAGATATATCAGCTGACATGCTGGACATTTATTTATTTTATTGATGTTGGTTTTTTTCCTCCACCCTAAGTCTGCTGCAACAGAGTTTCTGACAGCTGTGTGCAGTCTCCCTTTATATCAGCATTCAAGTAAATTAATATTCATAAAGGACTGTGTACTGGAATTGTTTTGTCTGTGCACAAAACACTTAAGCATCACTGGAAACTCTTCATATTTATTAAGCTAACTACTGGCAAAGTTGAAGTTCCCTGTTTTTTTTTTTTTTGAGGTGTTCTAGCAGTTTGAATATGCATAACTATTCACTCAACAGAAAAAAACATTTGTTGACAATACTTATGAATTTTAAAAAACACTTTTCTCTTAGAAACCTCAACTATTTCCGTTTTCTTAAGTGTATGTCAATTCTTACATGGTTGCTACACTGCAGAAGTACAAAGTAATTAATACCTCATTAAACATTCACATTGATATATTTTGGAGTATTTTAATATTCAAACCCTTTTTTTTTTTTTTTACTATTGCTACAGAGACCCTATGATGCAGTAGCACTTGAGTGTGAACCAGTGGCAGCTGATCAGCTCTGTAAGAAGTACTCAGAATACCCTCCTAACATATAGTGCTGTGCTGTTCTTTAACAAGCAGAGACTGAATTTAGTCTCAATGCACAGGCAACTCCATGGATATACCAATATTTGTGCTAACAGCATGTTTTTCTTAACATGTCATATTAGAATGTGTAAAACAGAGCAAACAAAACGTGCCAAAATTTCAGACTGAGCCACGGCAGTCCAATTATCTAACATCTACCCAACAAGAAACAGTTTGCAAGTAAACAACTCTGAAGAAAACATCTTTTAAAATGGCATACCCAAATCTCGGATGATTTCTTTGACCATGAACTTCAGCATTCCCCTACTGTGCTCTGGGTGAAGAAAGGACAAGAACTCCTCCTCATTCAACAACATATCAGGAGGTGGGTTGTCAGCTTGGTACCATCGATCCTTCAGGTTATCTAAAACTTCCTGTGCTAGAAATTTACGATTAAAACCGTTATGTTTAAGGTAGACAGTTTTTAAAATACACCTTCCCCTATTACTCAATTGTTTAAACAAGGATGACCTATGAACCAGTTATTATACAGTTGAACTTCTAGGGAAAGAGGATGCTAAAGGGAGACAAAACATAACTAGTTTGGACAAGTTAGTGCTGCAACACTAGGAAAGATCCTTTAACCAAACCACTGAGCTGAAATTAGGAGATGAAAATACTTAGCTACACCTGAATCAAAATTTCAATGTAGGAAGTGACAAGGAACACTATAAGACTTCTGCACTGCCCTGCTCCCCCTTTTTCTTTTACCCTGTCAAAGGTTCAGAATCCAAAAGAATCTCCTACCCAGAAAACCTATATCCTTTGACTCAGAAACAGCATCCAGTATTTCAGCCTAAAAATTTGACTGCTTACAACTATGAGACACATAAGAAGGCAGTGCTACAAAAGAAAGTTTGGAAATGTTAAGTAAGCACCAAGAAATGTATTTTAGTTTCCAGTCACTTCAGGATATGAGTACTTATTACTCCTTTTAGTTACCTTGTCTATTCTGTATCAAAATGCAATCAGATTTCAGACCTAAACCATACATGCTTTAATTGTTACTATAATAAAGAGAAATATTTTTTTGCTACAAAAAAAAAAAATGCAAGTACGAACAGACATCAACAGCAGAAATCACTTTACATTTCCACCTATTTCATCTTACATCATGTCAACAAGCACTTTCTAAGTGAGTTTTTCCTAAGCTCAACCGAGAATCATAATTTGAAGACGAGTTTCCGCTAAAACTATGCCACTGACTTGTTGAAAAACCACCCTGCTACACACAGCATGAACAGGACATGCAACCAGTGGTCCTGAACATAACCAAACAGGAAAAAAATACCTGTACAGAGCATTCTCTTTCTGGTGTAGGCATTTTCTAAATGACAAACTGGAAGAAAAATACAGTCTGTGGCACACCCTATCTGCAAAATATACTAACAAACATGAATATGAAGCACTTGCATTTCACAAGTTTTAAAAACGCTCTGAAAGACTACAGTCATTGCACAATAAAGCGTCTTGAACTCCAGCATGCTTTTGGTTGCATGAGTTATAAGAAAAAGCAGCAGCAATGGTAGTATCTGCATTTTTGACATTATAGCTGCAATTAAGATTTAAGTCTTCGTTGAATGTTTTTTTTTTTGGTGAAGAATACAGAAATCCTTTGGAGTCTTAATATGAATCTGAAGGTACATTTGTGAATGTTAAGTTTGAATTATTTAAAACACCAGTTAGAACAGAATAATCAAATCATGGTGTAGCCAACTCCAAATATTATAAAACAGACAGCCTCCCTTTTCCTGCCTTCCTTTTTAGACCTAAACAAAACTCAAATATCAGTCATCAGTTCAAAACTAGTTATCTGCCTAAAGTAAATATAAAGTAAATATAAATAAAGTAAATATAAAGTTGTGTCCCCAGTTTTGACTTGGCTTCCAAACTGTAGCATGCTAGAGATCATCATCTGCTTCTATTATTCTATTATGCAGACAATTAAACAAAAACCAAAAAGCTTTTACACAACACTGGCATATGAAAATAAGTTTTGCCTATCATCCTCAGGAAGCGGTAGATAACTAATTTGGTTTTCCCAAACAAGGCGGCTTGTTACCTAGGTAGAGAAGTTATGCACACGCTTTCCTTATTCAGCAAATCTTTTATCTGATGAGCATTCCTGTAAACTGTAGTTAACCACACTGCCATAGAACATGCTGCACAGGTGTTTTCCCCGCCATAAAATTCAAAAGGCCCATTTGCATTTTAGTTGCTTTTTGATAAATGGAAAATATAACATAACCCATTTTTAAATGACTAATTCCTGCAAGGAAAGGCTAAGGCTTCATGTTTTACTTAACAGTAAATGCATTTATATGGGTAGTGGGGGGGAAGGTTACTCTGTTAAGCGTTACCATGTTTATAACAAGTCAAATTTAAATGAAAGTTTCAAAAGTAATAAGGAAGAAATGATTAATCTCACTAACCTAAAGAATCTCTCAATAGAGAACTTAAATGAAACACAAAACAATTGTTAGGCAACCTTCTGCTATTTTCTAGCATTCTTCGCAGTGCCTGAGCACACACCTATTTAACCACAACACAGTTTGATAGTACACATGCCCCTCCTCAATTTCAGAAGTCAAGTACGCCCAGCTTCCTTTCATTTGGAGCAATGGGGGACCTGGTACCCCAGTTAACAAGAGAATGGTCCACAGATAACACAGGTTAACACATTTTAGCAGAGCATTAAACACGAGTAACTATTCAAACAGAGTAACAAAAAAGGAACAAAGATTTTTAGTATAAATACCTCTATCCAGCGTGTTGGAAGTGCAGAACTAAAAATGAACTGGAGTATTTCTGTCTTATGACTTACACATTTTATGTTTGCACAGAGGCAGCAGAGCAGCTAAAACATTCATCTCACATTAAGAACAGTTAATATTCAGGATTTAGGAGAGTAGAAGAAAAACATACATTCACCAACAGTCTCCACTTACTTTCTTCATCTATTTTCAGCTCTTCATTGTTTCTGATCTTCTCTGCTATCTCTTTTTCATTAAATCCCTTACTTGCCAAGAATTTGATTTTATATTCATCCCAGGACACATGGCCTGTAAGAGAGAACTGTATCTCAGACATGACATTATATAGTTAAATGGTGAACTTTTGGTCTCATTTCTTAAAATGGCACGTGCTAAAATCTTTTGGTTTGGCACTATAACCACTACACTAAGCTTTATGAATGGCAACATGACAGCTATCACCCAATTCACTTTCATGTTTCCTTACAGCAGATAAGCCTTGTGAAAATAACCTATTTATGTCACGATCCTCACCTCATCCCTGAGGGAGCCAATTAGGATTTCCTATGAATTCAAGAGAAATAAGATAGCAGTCAGAGAACTAGAGTGTCGACAAATACATTACTTCTTTGCTCTGTCGTCTTCTGTATGGATCAAAACTCTTGAAAGGCAAAGGATCACATGCAGTCCAAAGCAACTAGGATTTTAGCACAGCACGTCAAACGAGCAGTCTGTCAGTTTGCCAGCTAGCAGCTGACTTCGAATGTCATCAGGAGATGGAGGAAACATTCTATCTTACCATCACCATCAGGGTCCACAGCTCGGAAATGCATTTTATTCTCCTCCACAGCTTCCTGGAAGTGTTCATCCGTCTTTTCCATGATCCAGCGCTGCATCTCTTTAGCACCTATCTTTTTATCATTATTTATATCCACCCTATGGAGGAATAGTAGACAAGGGTTTTTTTTTGTTGTTGTTTGATTTGGGGGAGTATTTGTAGATTGTAAACCAATCATTCAACAATAACAAACCTAGGTTGCTATAAAAAGTAGTATATTTATAACCATGTCTGAGAACTTGTAGATTCTTTGAACATTAAACAAGCAGCAAGTTAACAAATGGTTTCATAATTAAACACAGATGACTGTATACACTCTGGACTTAAGCATGCATGGTAGAAAGTTTCCTTGTTTTTCACACCCATCTTTGTCAAATCTGGAACATCGAGGTAACTACCTAGTTCAAAAACATTCAGCCCTACTTCACTTTGCTGTAAGTTAACTCATTTTGATATTCTATTTCTGAACACGTTTTTAAAGTAGAGAAAACTACAAAGACGTTGCTCATTCCATACTAGCTCACTTCCTTATGGTTCAGAATTGTCAATGGCCAGCTGCTGCAGACTGTCACTACTTGGAAGAATTTCTTCCCTATCATTCTCCCAAACCAGTAAGTCCCTCTCAATTTACCTTTCCAGGTCCTTTTTCCCTTGATTTTCTAAGATCTCTGATGTTTACTGACAAGCTGCCTCCGTGTGTGCCTTGCTCACATCACAATTGTTGCAAGCATCAAAAACAATGAAAATATAAGGTGAATATCCTCAGTGCGAGGACTTTCAAACTATTTAATATTTTCTGTTACTTGTAAGCAAGGGAGGGGAGCGGAAATCAAGCTTCCTCTACGATCCCTTGATCTCTGGTAATACACTACAGGTGATAGATTTTAATTCTTAAAAGAGCACATTTAGTTGTTCCCATTATTTTTACAGTTATTAGGCTCACTATGTTTTGTGAAAATATATGCCTGCACACAGTGCTTTTGAACAACACTTACAGACTTGTTGGGAAACACTTGTATACTTTTTCTGCCTCACTGGCTAAATTGTCAGTAGATGTCCAATCTCCACTGTTCTCGTTCATGCACTACCAATACTGCTTTATCAAGACAGACTGCCAAACAAACAATTCCATTAATGCTTACTTCATTAAAAAGAATAAAAAAGTTACAATTGAACAAATACAAGTAACAAAAAAATAGTAATAACCTGCCACTCTAAAGGTTTTTAGCATATAAAGTATTTATTAAAGATATAATATTTAAAAATGAAAAGACATTAGTAACATGTAATAGGCAAGATTATATTTAAAACACACCACAAGCACTCTTGTTCAATTTAAAAAAACAACTTGACTTTGTTTGAATCAGTCTTAGCACTACTGAAGTGTTATCATTGAAAGTCAAGTTATTAAGTGTGATTTGCATGTAAATGTCATCTAAATGTTAAAAGCTGAAGACAAATAACTCTAGCGTTTGATCATATGAAACATAGAACTATTAAGTGCAGTGTTGGTGTTTTTAAATACTGTAACCACATCTTTCTACATATATATGTGCACTGACTCAGCGTTAGCAACTTTTCAGTAAACAATAGCAAGACCAGTAAAACGGTCACATTCCACTTGCACCACCTTGCACTTACCAGGTAAATTGATGGGGGTTTTGAAATGCAGTAGGTACTATCAAAACGGAGAAAACAAAGCCTTTTTCCCCCCTCAACATTTTACATTCTAATTTCTTTAGATTAAAGCTATCAAACTGACTACTTCCAAACTGTACTTTCCATTTAAATCGCATTGTAACTAAGAAGGTAACAAACATCCCATTCATTGCTCTTCTAATTCATGAAGATACACCTTTGTTCTGCTACCATAGTTCACAAGAAGTCTCCAGTGACTCAGATTTTCATGAGCAAACAGGCATCCCTTATATAAGGTGAGATAAAATCCATTCAGTGTCCATAAACAGCACTGCCGCTTTTGAGAGGAGCATTTACAGGTGTGTAAAACATAAGATATGGTCCTCTAGCAAGCTTACATCTAAGGGAATAAAAAAAGAAAAAAAGACTGTCCATGTTTCCTTAGGTAACCATCTCACTCAGAACAGGCTACTGAAAACATTTCCACTAATAATGAAGAGCTTAGATAATTGCGTTGCCAAACCTAATGCCTGCAATTCATGGAGAACCAATCTGATAACAAGCTGATGGGGAACCACTTCTCTGAGGCAGACGTGCCTGAGCACTCTAAACATATTCGTGAATATTAGTATGTTCTTATGGAGTCTTTAAGAAATTACCAAAGAACAAGAACTGGCAAGAGATAATTTAAGTTAAAACAATCTGAATCCAAGCAAGATCATCAGCACAGATGACAACTTTGCTCAAATCTTCCTCAGTAATCTGTGTTGAGAAGTTTTGCGACAATTTCTCAAAACATCATGATACACCAGCTCCAAAAAAAAAATTATAATATTGGTTGTACTTCTTCTACAAGAAGCATTATCAAGTTTTCAGCTAGAGCGTGCCACCTCTAATTTGTAGAAACTTAGGTCTATAGCATACTATTTCCTGACTTGACAGAAGAAGTTTCTATACAGCAGGGGCTACTGTTAGCACAACTTTGAACTCAGAAACAAAGACTACAGAGAAACTTACCTTACTGTTCATCTGCCTCTTCCCAAGGAAAATTACAGATAAACTACAGCCCAAACAGTTTATGCAATGTGATAACGACCATTAATATTAATATATTTCAGTAATATGTGTATCAGACATAACAGATTCTAATAATACTAAATTCAACGTTAACACATCTGTGACTATTCAAGCTTTTTTATTATCTATTCACAGACTAAACATTAACTTGTTTCTTACTTTAAGGTATTGTGAATATTCCATTTGATAGGATAATTGTAAAAACTTTCCTTAACAAAAGCCCTGTAGTAATGGCTGCATTGAAGATAGATGTTAAGCTTGGAAGAACAGCTTTTAAACATTTCAGCCCTGTTTCTCAGCCACAAGCCATTAAAAATCAGACTTCTGTGGCCATCTTTCAAAAGGTCTGAAAGTATTATCAATAAACAGCTGGCCACTCGGATTTTCAGATTCATGTTTTCAGGTACCTAAATGACAACACTGCAATGTTGCTTGATGTATTGTGTGTGTGTGTGGCTGTAAGGTGGCAGTGTTCTTACCTAAAGGACTACAGATAAAAGATTTCCTTGATCACCAAGTACTTACAAAGTTAGAGCTGGCTTCTGATTCATCCAAGTAAAGAAAAGCAGATACAAAAAATATTTTTTAACCAGAATTCAAAGCAAGGCATTACTTAAATCATAAGAGATACACAGAAGTTATCAGATGCATTTTTGAATGTACACATTAGGAAAATACAAATCAAGGTACCCATGTTACTCTCTCTTAACTGAGCAACATAAACCCAAGATCTAACCTGGAGATTCCAAAACAAAGCTTAAAACATCCCTTCTCCGCTTTTTTTTTTTTATTCTACCTGCTTCTTGTCCAACATCGGCCGGCATTAGCACCATCTTCCCGTCACGGACAGGAGGCAGACCAGTAGAAATGAGAACTCTGTTAAGCTGAGACAAACCTGAAACTAAGAAAGGGGGCATGGGGAAGAGGGATATGGATCTTGCCAAAACCATTCTGTACGTGCGGTCTGAACACAAGCAAAAGGTCACAGCTGTAAATTTCAAAGAGAGCTATACTTAGAGGCATTGTGGGTTTCAGAAGGAGTTTTGCTTTAGCACAGGAGAAATCCATTAATTTTAAATGAGGAAAAAGAAATTAGAAAGTATCTGTGCATGGTAATAGTTGACAGAACACGTAGCTAAGGCTCTGACCTGACAAATTCACACTAAGGCACTTGGCTAAGACAAAGATTTTCGTTTTTAAACCACAACTAGGGGCTGCCTGTAAGTCACTGAAAACATCAGCAAAATGCAAATCCTAGAAGGGTACTCAACTTTCAAACTCACAAAGGGAACTCAATCACCACAGACATCCTGACAGAAAGCCACATACGTCACATTACTGAACAAAACTGATGAATCTATCAGTTTGAATTGATGTACTTAGTACAGAAGAGACGTGACTCAATTTACCAGACAACTTTCCCTTAAAACCTCACCAAAACTGAATTCTAGTACCCAATGCCATCGATTTAGTGAAATCAACATCACCATAAGTACAGTCAATTGCTTTCAACATCCTTCCTCCTCCTTCCCTCCCATCAACACCCACCTACACACGCCAAACTACAGCACACTGCAAGAGAATCATCTATAGACCCACAGCTAATTTAACTGCAGACTTCAGCTCCCCCACTTTTTTAAAAATTCCAGTTTGGATATGGATGAAAGAGAAGCATGTCACTTAAGACCTTCTCATAGATCTGCTTTGCCCAAAGGTACCTGACCACTTCCCCTTGGCTAAGACTAACAAGATGTGCTCAGGATTTCTGCACCATGCCCCAGTTTCACAGGATGAAGTGGAAATATGGACTGACTTGTACGAAACCACTTTGGCAGACAAGCAAGGCCAGTAAAGGGCAACGAAAGAAACTGAAATACAGAATTCTGAAACGCCACTTGCTCTTTCAGTCACATGTAAGAACTAGAAAAACATCATTCAGGAAGCTTTTCTTCCACGTTTCACCTTTATTTTCACTAACCCCTTAGACAAGAGTTTATGCTTTGAACTGAGTACTTTATAGCATCCTGACACACCACAGAACCTCTGCTTTCATTAACAAAAAACGGCGCAGGCTTTCTTTATGCCTTGAAAGAAAATACTTCCGCAGCATCTGGACACCTGTGAGATACTAGCTTTTCTCAGAAGCTCGTAGTATTTCTCTCTTCACTCAGCCTTTAAGAGAATGTCTAGGAAACAACCAAGTTCCTCAGAATGCATTTAGGCATTTCTAATGTGATCACCTAATAGAATGTAATTTTAAATATCTGACTGAAGTTGATCTCTAATCCAACTGCTTTAAGCTGCCTAAAACAACCTCTTTCATAACAAACAAGCAGAAACGAACAGAGTTCGCGATTGTGAACGAGATATACTAACCACCAAATAAACGTTTCCACTGAACACATATACGGCAATAAAGAAAATGTAATCTCCTCACCACAATCTTCATATTTACATTTCAATGGATTAACTTGCAACAAACAGCTTTGGTAGACAATTAACGCCAGTAAAGAGTGACTACAGGAACTGAAACAGAATTATAAAATGCCACTTGTTCTTCCAGCCCCAAGTAAGAGCTATTTGTGCATCGTACCAATAAAGTCAGTGGTCTGATTATCAACGCAGTAAGTAATAGTACTCTAAATGTAAAAGGCACTCGGGTTGTCCTGTTGGCTTTAGCTGTCTTCACTCAGGAGAACATCAGAAAAAAAAAAAACAGTGTTATTACTGGTATTTTTTTCCCCGCTAATGAAAAGTTAGCAAAAAAGAAAGCTTTGCTAAGCCTTCTCACTTCATCTCACATATACGCACATCCCCACACCACCAGTAACAGCACCAGTGTAATCTGAACTGTTCTAGTAAAATTAATCCTCAATGGCAAAAACGCAAATAAAGCCAACTCTGCCATCTAGTGTCTACAAGTACACGGTGGTTTTCATTTTTATTGTTTACTGACCTCCAACTGATTACCTACTGAAATTGCATTAGCTGACACAAACCTTTTCTAACACAAGTGCTTTATAAAAGGAAAAGTTTTAATGCCTAAAAGTTAATATTTTTTACACCTAATAAACAGCTATATCGAGTTTTCAAAAATGCTACAAAAATATTGAACCTTTCTATTCTCATGTCAACTTCTGAATTCTTGATATATGCAGTTAGACAATTATTTTTAATTTCACGTATTTCCAGACACTCACATTTTAAACACTTAGCATCCAGCAGAAAGTTTTATGAACAGAAAGCAATTACTAGTTTGTTTACCGCCATCTTACGCCATTGTCTCTGTCTCTTTTCCCCTTCTGGCTTCCCTACTGCATCTTTTTCAGTGTTTTCTCCTCTGCAGTAATTTGCAGAAGCCACAAGAGAAATAAAAACAAAATCCAAAGGGAATATAAGCCCAAATGAGAAAAAAGAAACTTAGAACGGCAACTGAAACCAAACTTACAGCAAAGCAATAGAGCTTATTGATGGAACAAAATCCTACTTTTCCAATTAACTGCGTAAGCATCCTACCAGTAAGGAAACCTTATCTTACTAATTCTAATCTAAGTTACAAACATGATTTCACTGTTCACAGGTTCACTGAGATGGGAACCTAGGTGTGGTGGTTTGTGGTTTCACCCTGTTGGGCAGCTGAACTTCACCAGAACTGCTCTCTCCCTCCCCCTCTCAAAATTAGAGGGTAAGAAGAAAGTATGCTGGAAAAAAAAAAAAAAAGGCTCACAGGTTGAGATAAGGACACGTGGGGTCGCTCCCACGGGATGCCATCCTTCCCAAACTGCTCCTGCGGGGGCTCTCCATGGGCCGCAGCCTCCTCCAGGCCACATCCACCTGCTCCACCGGGGGCTCCTCCACGGGCTGCAGCGTGGAGATCTGCTCCATGTGGGACCCATGGGCTGCAGGGGGACAGCCTGCTCCACCAGGGGCCTCTCCATCCACAGGCCGCAGGGGAACTGCTGCTGTGAGCCTGGAGCACCTCCTGCCTCCTGCTGCACTCACCTTGGGGGCTGGAGGGCTGGTTCTCACTCCTTGCTCTCCCAGCAGTTGTTGCGCAGCAGTTTTTTCCCCCCCCCCCTTCTTAAATCTGCTCTCCCAGAGGCACAACAGTTGCTCATGGCTCGTCTCTGGCCAGCAGCGGGTCCCTTTTGGAGCCAGCTCCTCTCTGACACGGAGCAGAGCCCAGCAGCTGCCCACAGAGACCACCCCTGCATCCCCCCGCTACCAAAAACCTTGCCACGTAAACCCAACACACTATGAAAAAGTAATGTTACCTTTTCTGACCCTAATAAGCTACATAGGCATTGTCACACAGAAACAACATGCTTTGTCGTAAGTTTTACTAGATGACGGCACCAATCCCGAATACTGATTCTGACTCTCAACATGTTCTTGCTTCTAAAAACATTTGGTACAAGTACGTTACAACCTTAAGAAGGCAAGCACACGGCTCACAGAACGATGCTTCCCCCATGACAATTTTTTTTTTTTTAATATTAAATAAAAATTTATTAATTTTACTCTGAAGATCAGAAAAAAGGCTGCACTTCTCTTGGCAGTGTACGCAACTTACTTTGAAAAGATGGCCATGAGCTTCTTCCTATTTTTTCTGGGTTCTGAATCTTCCTCAAACTCTTCCATCTCTTTTCCCAGAAAAACTTCCTGATGAAATTCTTTGTTAAGATGTCCATCCATCTCCATTTTGACCCCATTCAAGTGATCTGGGGGCAAGATCTCATTCTCATCTTTACTGTCAGCTGCCTTTTCTTTGAGGGCTGAGTTATTTGCAGGCCTTGCATAAACATCCATTAGAAGAAATACAAACAGAAGGGACAAATACACAGATCCCAAACTGCAGAGGAAGGCCTGTCTTGACACCATTTTTTCCTTTTTTCCTCCAGATATCGGCCAATTAAATTACCGTGTATGGATTAAATGACCTAAAAACAAGAAGGGAAAAGCATAAGCAAATTCAAAACTGCAGAACATTACGTCACTAAGTCTCCTAAAATTCAAATGAATGTACATAAACACGGGTATTTGCAGCGAAAGAATAAAGACCCCTGTTAAATAAAATGTACAGAACAAGAAATTGAGCTTGTCATTTTTTACTCTGCACAACTTTAACCTCTATCAGAAGACTTTAGAGGGTAACATCCTGTACACAGCCTAGCTCTGCTCTGAAAACCATTTTCGGGTGTTACAGCAGGTGGCGGTGACCGGAGGCCTAAAACCCAAGCACTCAGCAAGGGGCCAGCTCAGAGCGTGAACCACCCACCTGTCTGTGTGGGCAGCCACAGCCTGGCCGTGGCAACACCCCTAACACTGTCAAACGGCAGAAACAGGCACAGCAGCACACCAAACCTTTAGAAAGGCGAACATCATCAAGGCGTTTTGGGGAAGAAATGACCGAGGGGATGACAAGCTCCACTGCGTGAAGACTATGGAGATCTTTTCCAGCCTGAATGATTTTATGATTCTAAGGGTAGCTGGGAACGCAGAGCAGCCGGAAAAGCACCACCCGGGGCACCTTTTCACGACCTGCTTGCTGCTGGGTGAAAACCTCCGCCACCTCCGAGCTCCCAGGCCTCAGGGGAAGGGAGAAGAACCCCGGCACGGCGTTTGGGAGCACAAAACCCCCACAGAGCTGTGGGAAAGGAGGACGCCGACCACCCACCCACCCCACAAGGCCCCCTCACGACTGAGGTGGAGCGGGGAGATGCAGGGAGGCCACCGGCGGCCTCACCACCCCCGTCCGCCGGGGCCCAGCCCACAGCCCCGGTACCTGTGCGGGTTGCGGCGGCTCCTCATGCCCGGCCCGGCTCCCTCCGGCCCCGGCCCGGCTCCTCAGGGCGCCCCCGGCTCCCTGCGGCCCCCCCGGGCCCGCTCCCACCCCGCGGCCCCGGGCGGACAGAAGCGACCGGGCCGGACGAGCGCCTCGGCGGAAGTGCGTCAAACGCAGGGCGTGCGTGGCGAAGGGGGAGCGGCCATCTTGGAGTAGGGCAGGAGGAGCGCCCCCCCCCCCCCCCGCAAGCCTCCCAGCCGCCATTCCCCCTCAGGGCTAAGCCCCCCCCCGCTGCTGAACGTTAGCGTGGGGCAGCGAGCATAGTTCCTCCTTCACTTTTCTTTCCCTTAATTTATAATTAGTAATTAATAATAGTAGATTTTCCCCTCCAAGCGTGAACGAATTTTTTTTTTTTGCTAATTCCCTGCCAGCTCCTTTATCCTAGCCACAGTAACACCCCTAACTTTGTGCTCGTCGTTCACCTTTTGTTCAGGAACCGTTAAAACAATGCCTTTTGTACGGATTTTCCGGCGACGCCTGACCCGGCCCTGACCACCTCAGCACCTCCTGGCGCTCCGTGCCCGCACCCAAAATGGCGGCGCCCCGGCCTCACCTGCCCTGCTGCAAGATGGCGGCCGCAGGAAGATGGCGCTCGCAAGATGGCGGCCTCCGGGCGCCGTGAGGCGGCGTAGGCGCGGCTCCGCCTCCCGCTCCGGCCTCCACACGGCAGGCGGCGAGCGGAGCGGAGCGGAGGGTGCTGCCCACACCGGGGACTCAGCAGGTAGGCAGGGCTGGGGCAGCTCCTTCCCGGAGGAGAAGGGGAAGAAGAAAAAAATGAGAGGCAGAAAGGAGCCATGAAGCCACCTCCGAGGGCAGGCAAAGCGCGGTGAGGGTTCCCGGAGGAAGGCTGTCCTCTCTCTGACAAGAGACGGGGACGGAGGAGGGCTGCAGCCGGGGTCCGCTCGCCCCACCGCCATGAAGCTGCTGCGCCTGCTGTGCCGCCACAAGACGGCCCTGGGCCTGGGCGGCCTCTCGCTCTTCGCCGTGGTCCTGCTCTACCTGGCCAAGTGCACCTCCGAGGGGCTGCGGCCACTGCCAGCCCCCCGGGGGCTCCCCCACAACCAGCCTCCGCTGCCTCGGGGGGCTAGGGGGGCACAGCCGCCCGCAGCCCCGCCGCCACCGCCGCCATCCCCTCAGGAGACGGCGTTCCTGGCTGTGCTCATCACCAGCGGGCCCAAGTACTCCGAGCGCCGCAGCATCATCCGCAGCACGTGGCTCTCGGTGGCCGGCCGCCCTCCTCATGACGATGTCTGGAGCCGCTTTGTCATTGGCACCAGTGGGCTCGGGGCTGAGGAGCTTCGTAGCCTGGAGCTAGAGCAAAGCCGTCACAGGGACCTTCTTCTTCTACCAGAGCTGCGTGATTCCTATGAGAACCTGACTGCTAAAGTCCTGGCCATGTACGTCTGGCTGGATCTGCACCTTGACTTCCAGTTTGCCCTGAAGGCCGACGATGATACCTTTGTACGCTTGGATGTACTTGTAGAAGAGCTGAGAGCCAAGGAGCCACGTCGCCTCTACTGGGGCTTCTTTTCTGGCCGGGGTCGAGTGAAATCTGGTGGCAAGTGGAAAGAGAGCGCCTGGGTGCTCTGTGACTACTATCTACCATATGCCCTGGGTGGTGGTTACGTGCTTTCTGCAGACCTGGTGCACTATTTGCGTCTCAGCAGAGACTACCTGAACATGTGGCAGAGCGAAGATGTCTCCCTGGGGGTTTGGCTGGCTCCCATTGATGTGAAGAGAGTGCACGACCCTCGTTTTGACACTGAATATAAGTCACGGGGTTGCAACAATAAGTACATAGTAACACATAAGCAAAGCATTGAGGACATGCTGGAAAAGCACCAGACCCTGGCTAAAGAAGGAAAGCTCTGTAAGGAGGAGGTTAAGCTCAGGCTTTCGTACATGTATGACTGGGGAGTGCCACCTTCACAGTGTTGCCAAAGGAAGGATGGCATCCCGTGAAAGTCTGAGGAAATAAAAAGCAGATTGTTAATGGACTCTGAGCTTGGTTAGCATTACGTGGGGAGAATCCCAGTAACTAGGGCTTAAAAATTACTGAAAAGATTTCGCACGATTCATTATGTCACTATCAATGAAACCCTGAATTTCCAAGAGCTACTGATGTGGCATGATGTAAAAATGTTTATAAAACAGAAATGGCAAAAACCTGGAAAGGCTTGTATTATAGGATTGAAGGCAAATAATAGGTTGCAAATATGGATAATACCGAAAATTGGGGGTAGATAACTTGGATCAAAAGCTGCTGGAAGATTTTTACATTTGAACATATATTTGCTAAAGATCATGACAGGCCTTCACATTATCTGTAAGATTGTGAAACTAACATCTGCTATTTATTTCTTGGCAAGAAACAAGTGTCAGTTTGGCAAGGTTTGAAGATTCTAATGGGGCCGCAAATCAGTTGCTGTTGCCAGTGGGAACAGGTGGCTGGTTATTGACACAAGCATTGAAGTAAAGAGAACAATTTTGCATCAGATATTCACAGTAGGGGAGGGAGAAAGTCAGGTCTTCGGAGAGTGCTCTGATTTACCAGAATGGAATTATTAGACCTGTAACTTGTCTCTAAGCTTTCTGTTGTTTTCAAGACATCATGTAAGTAAGTTATCTGGCAGCTACAGAGTAAGTCTGTATTTAAAAAGGTGGATGAGTTATGGATTTTGGCAGATAAGAGCAAATTATCTTATTCTTGGCCAAATAGTTACACTACAAAGCAAGCCTTCAGTTGTTAGGCATAGGTGTTGTTCTTAGCTTTCTGTCCAGACACATTGTGTAAGAAGAAACATTCCCCCCCCAACAGTAAATAATCCTACAGACTACTATACAGTCAAATGTCATAGACTTCAGATTTATATTTTTAGATTACTTCTGTAAAATGTAAATTAGCAGGATTCGATTGGTGGAGAGTATTTAAAATTCAAGCAAGATTGCCCTAAAATGTCTAGCACAGATAAGAAAGTAGACTTGATATGTGGTCAAGAGAGAAGTAGGTTGCCCTGATTATCATTTAAAGGAAGGGTGATTTCCACCACCACCACCAGCACCCCCCCCCCCCCCCCCCCCAAATTTAAGACAACCCTGGTGTTTGAAGACAAGCTTTTCTCCTGTTTTAAGAGCTGCATGGCACTCTAAGGAGAACAATTTCCCAACAGTGACATTCTCTCCCTTCTCCCCAGTAGTACCTCATAGTAGAGCAATGAATATTACAGAAGGTCTTAAGTAATTGCTCAAATGGTATGTCAGTAAATGGGATTATTCCCTTTAGTTCTGTCTACACTACAAATAATTCTAGTGCTGACGGAGTTGTCAGCATCAGGTACGGTATTGAACAGTAAATGCAGACAGGACGTTTTTGGCTGTAGAACAGATCCCTTATACAATTTCAGTTTTATTTACCTTCAGACTTTTAGGTGTAACTGTAATTCAAACACTTGCATGGCAGATACTCTAATACACAGATTTTTTTCCAGTACTAGTACAGAGCTACTGAGTTCCAATACCCTTTGTCAGCTACAAATCTTTCACAGTACAACCAGAGTTTTTACTTTTATGCCTGGACAGTACGTTCTTAATGATCAGTTTTACTGTTTATTGCACACTGCACTTTCATAGAATTCCTATCATTTCCTCATCTGCCTTGGCTGGAGCCTCTTCTCACCTGCAGGAAGGCACAAATGGGAAAAAAAAATGGTGCCAGTATCTCTAGTTTTGCTTCCTAAATCAGCAAGTTAGCAGTTCATACCAAAGGAACTAAGTATGTTATTTTGTTATTCTTCTCTTGTTTTGATTGAATTATTGAGGATTAAGAAGAGTCTTTTGCCAAGGATGATAATTCTCCATTTTGAAGACCTGAATCCTTGACTTCATTCTAAAACAAATTAAGATCCTGAAAATAAGTTATTTTAGCATGTGTCCATTCTAATGCATGTCCATGTATTGGCAGATAGGCAGATGTGCTTTTCAGCAAGGTGTATCATTCCAAAACAAGGATTTCATATTTAACAAGATTACAGGAGATTTAAATTGGTTTTTGCATTTTAAAAATATCTACTTGTTATTTGGGGTAAACTAGTATTGTGTGTATATATGTGATTAAATGCTTGTAATGTGAGTATTTATAAATATTGAAAATGTATTATGTATAGGAAAAGTAAGGTAGTTAAGTGACATATTTTAAATTTGTTTAAGGAAGTACTTTAACGTCCATGAGAATTGTGTATCAAGCAGTGCTTGAATTTGTTGGCGTGCAAGCCATTATTTAAAGTACTGGGATCCAAAGTGCAGGTGAAAAGTCTGCTGCGTGTCTCTCAGCCCAGTGAGAGTGCTGCTCGTCCATTCCTACCAGTCACCGTGTTCACGGGAGGTGTTTACATTGCTGGCTGTGACTCCCCTTACCTGTCCCCCAACAATTTCCACAGGGGTCAGTTTTTAATGAAGGAGAAGTGTTCGATCTCCATCCAATCTTTGGCACATGGAAAACATGATGCATACAAACACTTAAGAGTTATGAAATTCTCCTGAGCTGTTTCTTACACAGGTGTCAGGAAGGAGAAGTACTTGGCTTAGTACCTCTCTCGACAGCAGCACAACCCTTTGCCTGCCGAGGTGCTCTGCCTGCACACTTGCAAGATGAAGCTGAGGAATGATGGTGACCACTCTTACATACTTGATATCACCCCTCTTATATACCTGATATCTGTGTCTAACACAACTTCATTATACCCTTTTCTCTTTAAGGTTGCTCATGTTTTGTTCTAGCTGCAAAACAAAATAACGTGGCAGACTTGAGAGATTCTTGTCTCTTTGGTGTATGGTTTTAGTTTTCTTAGTAGACACCCGTACTGCAAATATATCGCATAGATATTAATCCCAATTAACTGGAAACTTCCACAAAAATAAAATTTCAATTTAAAAACAAAGAAAACCAAACTTATAATACTATTCCTGTAGCTGAACACTTTCTTTTCCGAATGTCTCGCTTTGTTCATGTGAAGTCGGCTCAAATACAATTCTACATGTCCTACTTTTGACAAACGTTACATTTTCTGTAGTTGAAATACCTCATTTTGAGCATTTGAATTTGTATTCCATATCTGTTAACAGAAGTGTTCTGGGGGGCAGGGATCTCTATTCAGTGTTAGCTTTGTAGATTTTATTAAAAGCCCAGCAGCTTGGGAAGGTGATTAAGATTTGCATTTCTATTAGTTTCTGTTCAGCTCCAGCATCAGAGTTGAAGTATGTTCTCGGTATCGCTGTATGCTTGACAAACTGTCACCACCTGTACTGCTCTGTATTTAATTTAGATCACACTGCCTGCAAGACTCGGATCTGTTGCTACATGTACCTGTGCAAGAAATGCTTTTACCCTGGAACTGGACCTGCTTTATGCCAACATAATATGCCAGTTACTACTTTCTAAGACAGACTATTTAGGTAATGTCTACTAAAACAGAAATGGATCAGTCTGTTACTTACAAGCTACGTGAAGCTGAAGGATACTACATAAGTGTGCCTTTATGAAACAGAATAAGCGTGGGGTACTGTGCCGAGTATATTTTAAACAATTGAATGAAATTGCACTTTTTTTTTGCAGCTACATAACTTTGCCATTTGGGGGTAGGGTGTGGCACTGTTTATTTGCTCAGCATTTATATAGGGAGTAAACTGCTAGAAACCTGAAGCTGTCTGTGATGAAAACATTTGGTAATTGTGTAAGTATATTGTATAGGTATTTATGTCTTTCCACATCTGCCATTATTGGCCAAAGGATCTGTGTGCTGATTTTTAATAAAAAAGGACTTTTTGCTGTAGAGGTGATTGCTTGTTCTGTTTTAGATAAGGTAAAAGTGTGGTTGTTTGTTTTATTGTGCCACTGTCTGAAAGACAGAGAGGATTGGCTCTGCCTTAAGCAATTGCACACAAACACTTCACTTATTGTCAGAAATGACAACTGGTAAGCATGCCAGCATCCTTTTTCCATCTTCAGTCCCTCATGACAAGGTACTGTATCAGCACAAAGAAGTTGTGTTTACTGAAGTAGTGACCTAGGAGAAAAGCTGCTGGGTTGTACATGCATGCTGCAGCCCACTAAGCAGACTATATAAAAACAATTCTCTCCTCATTTTAGCTTTACATTGGTAGTAATACAGGGACACGACAAACTGCAATGCAGTCAGGAAAAAGGTTTCTCCAGCTAAGAATGGCTTGATCCTAGACTTAGCTAAGAAATAGTCCAAGCAGTTAGGCATCAGGAAACACCACTGCCTGTGGTCCTGTTTTATGTTAAACAAACAACAAACAAACAAGACAAAACAAAACTAGCAACACTAATAAAGAACTGAATAGTACTTTCAATATAAGATTTGCTCAAGTAATTTCAACACTTCAAGCAGTTTAAGTAGCACTAACTTCTGATCAATTAGCTAGTCCGTTTGAGTGTATTCCCACTTATTTTTCTGCCAAAACTTTGGAAGCAGACTTTGGGCTCTATCCCAAGGAAACACCTGGTTTTAGCTAAGTAAACCAACCTTGCTGAGCTTAGAAGCACAAGATGACTAAGATGTATTTTGATCAGGAGTGTCCTGGCTCTCACTAGTAGTTCTTCAGTTTCCTATTAAGCTTTTATCTTGGAGGTGTTTATAATCAAGTACATTCTGACCAGAGAGCTGACAGTAATTTTCCATTTAAGACTATAATCTTAAGAGATGACACCCTGTAGCATGTTACAATACAAAGAAAAGTTGCTTTCTGATTATATGCAAGACACTGAAAAAGCCGAAGGATTTAATGTAGTTGATACTGGCATGTGCAACTAAAGAAGCAACTCAAATTCATTGGTTCTGCTCTAACCATGGGAGGCATACTGGTCTAGTATCTAGTAGATTCCCTTCTCTGCATGCTGGCAATTATTTCAGACAAGTCAATGGGAGAGCTGTTTCATTCTGACTTGTCATACGCTTTGGATTCCCCTTTTTTCTGGGCTACCACAGTAAAATTGTCCCATCCTACATTGAATCAGATGCAGCAACATTTCAAAGGCCCTGACCCCAGTAATGCTGCTTTCTCCTCCCAATTTAATCTGTACACAGCTTTGAATTTACAATACAAACTAGGGTTTAATCTACATTTGGACAAAAAGCAATTTATGTATCATCAAGAAGGGATAATGAAACTTGACTTCAGTATTGCACACTACCCAGCACAATGATCATGTCCAGGAAAATGCTGCAGCCACAAAGTGCCCAGACCTACTCTTAGCTAAAACTAAAATAAATAAATAGTGGAAAAATCTTATTCCTCTACCTCAGAGGTTTCTCAGTTACAAAAAGAAAGAAAACAGAGCACAGTACTGATAGAGACATTCCTAATGGAAGTCAAGTTGTGTTCAGCCCTGCAGTGCCAGCATGCCCCATGGACAAGGCAGTACAACACCCTTCATCCTTGCTTCACCACTGCACTGAGAAGCACAGATAACATACTTCAGAAACACAACTGAGAGCTCATGTCATCAGTAGCCCTGCTGCTGCTTCTCAGGTAGCAAACACAGCCACATCTGTGCAAGAAGAGGGAAGCGAGCTTTTGATCTCAACGCAGGGTCAGGGCAGATATGTTTATTCTCCTTCTCTGTGCTATTTATTCAGCCCACTTGGTGCCTGGAGTCATAGAAAATGAATGATCCTTGATTATCAGTCTCTATCAATTCCTAAAAGTTACTGAGGAAACTGGAATCAAGTGGGTTGAGCTTTTTTTTTTTTTTTAAACTAAATTTGCTGGGAGGCACCATGAATTATGCAGTATTTGCTCTACTCAGGACCTAGCCACCCTGCCTTTAAAGCATTTTCTCTGGGACACAGCAAGATCTCATTGCTCAAAGTCTTGTTTCAAACTCAGTCATCCAACTCCAAAGAAAGCTAGCTCAGAAATCATTCCAAGGCCAAACAATCTAAAGTAAATAAAGGCACAACTGCAAAGCCTTAAAGCTAAGATGAGGAGTTACTTTGCTGCATGATGTTAGATGTTTTAGTTCCAACACAAGCGATCAAATTGCTGTTGAAGTGAACATAAGGAAGAGAAGACTGACAAATAATGCAAGTCAAGGGAACTAATTCAAAACAGACTGCCCAGGTCATCAACCAAACAAGATATACGTTAGGATTTCTGCCAATAACCAAGAAAGTTGCCTAAAAATAGAATATATGTATTACAGAAAAACAGAGACAATCAGAGTCCAAGGACACACAGGGTTTCATTTCCACAAGGAAAACAAGCCAGCTCAGGGCTGAGGTGACTCGTCCCAGACCACACAGGAGGCCTGCAACAGATTAGGAACTAGAAACTGGTCGCTGGGGCTGTCGACCTCGTGGTTTGTCCTGAACGCTGCTGCCTTCTTACTGAAGAGAAAGCCAACTAAATCTTACACACAAGAAGCTCGTCATGAGTTCTTCCTTTCAAAAGGAAACTTGCCAGAACCCTACAAATCCATCAGATGTCCATCCTGCTTGTGCCAGCAGAACCAAGCCATTTAAGCATGGCTTGGTGTTGTGGTCAGCTTGGTTTCCACCAATGACTTCCCCTGTGGATATCTAGGCACACTTAGCAGATTGCTAACGAGTTACAGTGGGGGCTGTCAGCCCCTACACCTAAAAAACTAGCCCTTCAGGTAGCTTTTTGTCAAGTGCTAGGGTTGTTCACTCCAAAGCAGATCCTCACGTAGCAGGACAGAAACAAACAAGATAGGGCTGCGTTTATCATGCCAGCTGAACACAGCTAATGCACAACACCAAATATTCAAAACATGATTTCAGAGAAGTGCACAAGATTTTCTCACAACACAGGACTCCAGAGAAGGCAAACAACATGCTATGGCTACTCTGAATCCAAACCCACCCTCTTTCACTAGAGCACATCTCTCTCTAGAGGAACACTGCCTGAAGACCATCAGCCTGCCCACCACAACAATCCCTTCCATTTCTCTACCTTACCTTTTTCCAGGAGGTCTTGCAAATCAGAAGCCATTTAACCCCATGCTGTCCCCACAGGCTGATGCCTATTATCACCACCAAACAAAAAACAAACAAAACAAACAAAACAACACCAGCAAAAACCCACAGAGCTCTTCTGGTTGCTTTTAAAAAGGCTGGTTGGTCCTCACATTATTTCTGACAGCTGGGATGCAACTAACAAGCTACAGATGAGGATTAGACCCAACTATTTTAAAGGGACATCCACTGGTGGATATTGTCTATTTTTCCCTGACACAATTGAATGTGTATTCTGATTGTTTTTAAAGACATTTTCTCCAAACCTAAAATCTTTCACAAATATGTAATGCAGTTGCTTCTTTTTGCATCTTTGCCACAAGAAAAAATAAAATAAAACTTTCACATTTTTCATAAACAATTCCAAATAATTGTTAAATTTGTTATTGAGTCAGAACTTTGAAGAAACATGATCTATTTGGAATCCCTCGGTTCTGTTGCTTACTTGCCCTATACAGTTCAGTCACTAGATGTCACCATGTGCCTTCAGAGCAGAAAATGGGATGGGTTCCTCAGTTAAAAAAATAAAACAGAAACAAAGCAGGAGCCTAAGCTGTGTGGAAGGGCAGTTGTTTGTGACTAAAACCTAGCTATGTTCTCTTGTATCTGCTGTTTAACACAGACTCAAATGGATGACTGGGGAGAAAAGGAAAAACGTTTGCCAATTTAGAAATGGATTTGTAAAAGAATTATTGTAGATGGAGCCAAAATATCATTCCATGAAATTAATGGTCAATAATGCACTCCCAGGTTTTCAAGGCATACCTTTGTAGAAGCTCACAAAGCCTCCTAAAATGGAGAAAACAAATTGACTAAAAATTATGACTTGCCACATCTTGGTCGATAAGACAGTGAAGTTTAGACACCTTTTGGGAGCTATGATGATTTGGGATTATGGAAAGTTAACGGTGCCTCTTCTTTGGATGATCTCTGTGTGTGTGTGTGTCTGTGTATGTTTGTGGTTAACTGTCCAAAAATTCAACATCAAAGGATTTTGTCATTGCTGGAGAGAGGGTTGGCAGGAAAAAGAGAAAGAGCTTTTCAATCAGGTGGGCACTTTTTATATCAAAAGCCAAGACAACCCAACCCCCCAGCACATCCCCCTCCCATTTCAATCCAGTTTTCCTGTCTTCATCAAGAAATAAATTTTGTGGGTTTCATCAGCTAAGAATGCAATTGATTTGAGATGTCAGATTTCATTTTGTTGAAGGAAGCCCTCCTCCAAGATATTCAAAGAAGAATTCAGTTGCAAAAATGCATGATTTGTTCCTGAACTTTTGTTTTGATTAAAGGCTATGTAGAAATGAGACATATTAAAAATTATCAATGCACTGATTGAATCTAGGAGCTTCTCAGGTGAGTCTTTCCTGGAATAAGGAAATAATTACTCATTATATTTAATTAAAACATTCACCTGGCATTTGGTGCTGGAATATAAGGAGTGTTAAAAGAATTTGGGAAAAGTGGGGTTAAGGAATGAGTTCCCAATACCTAAATGTTATTGCAGGGGAAATAAACATTTATTCTGAGGCAGATTCCAAATTCCTTGTTAGTTCTGAGCAGCACCCACTTAGTAAAGCAATGCCCCACTTCTAGGGAAGTACTGAGCAGCTCTGACAGTCGGGTCCCATCACCTGGCATGCCTGAGCTCCTGCTTAGACATGTCAGCTCCAGTGTCTGGAGCATGAGGACACAAAGCCAAGTGCAGCTATGGTGGGATTCTCCCCCAGCATAGCCTGGTGTTGGATCATCCAGGGTTTCAGAGCCCAGAAATACTTATTTATGTCTTGGGGGATATGGAGCAGTTCAGTTCCAGCACCGTTGTGGAGCTCTCGTAGCCTTATGCTTTTATACCCAACTCACAAACATTGCTTAAAATCCAAACTTCACCCACACTTTCCACATCCTCTCTTCCTTCTCTCTTTCTCTCTCTCTCTCTCTCTCTCTCTCTCTTTTTTTTTTTAATATTGGTTTCAATGAAAACATGGAAAAAAAATGTGGAAAAATCTAGACGCTGATTCATGTTTTGATGAAAACTCAGAAAGCCACAAGCCCGCACATCCACCCCCTGCTGCCCACTGTGTGCTGATCACTCCTGATTTCTGGAGACGCCGAGGCGATCGCCTCTGCCCAGCAAGGCAGCGTGCTCTCGCAAGCTGGCAGCGAGGCTGATGGACACCTCCTCATTTATGGCCCCAAGCCCCACCTTCTGCTGGTCCCTGCAATTCCCCACTTGGCTTGACAGCCAAGACCCAGGGAATGTGAGTCCTGTTACAGCATCTGTTTATTTTCCAGGCAGCAGGCTGATGTGCGGTACTGAAATCTGAAGTGCTGGGTAAGCGGAGGAGCCCCGCACAAAGTCCCTCCAGTGCAAAGTGCACCGTACTTAAACAACAGCGGGGGCTGGAAAATTAATAACATCGCGTTTTTTAAATAAAGGGGAAGGTTGTTGTTGTTGCTCGTGATCAATTGATTTGGGATGGTGCCAAATGGCTCCAGTTGGCTTTGAAGCATTGTAGCACAAGACGCTGCAAAAACATTTATCCAGAACAGATCCTAGCCACAAGAGTTACAAATATTTACTTTATATATTTACTTTAGGGAAAGACTCAAGCCAGAGATAGTAGATCTTGATTGCAAACATACCAGCAATTGAGGTGCTAAGAATTGGAGGTTTGGGTCTAATCTTTCTGATTTTATCTTGTCTAATAAATTTGTCTTTCTTTCCATGCCTTGACCTCAATAAAACAAATGTTCTGTGCTCTGGAAAACACCCATACAACTGTGTCACACTGAGCTCCAGGCCCAAATCCCTGGCTCTGCTAAGATCAGGGAGGCCAGGAGCTAAACCAGACTTAGATTAATTTCCGTCTCTTTTGTAGTTCCTCAGATATTTACACTCTGTACACTCACGTGCAGTTTTTTTCAGCTCTCTCTGCCCTAATCTGCAGCTAGTCTCAGAGAGTTCCTTATCAAGTAGCTTCTCTCTGAACAGTGCGGTGTGACCCTTCCTAAAAGCGAATCTGGCTGAGCTTGGCTGTAAAGTAGGGGAAATCTTCTGCCATGCAGGTCATTTCCCAGTTCTGGGGTGCCGTGCACAAGAAGTTAGGGAAGTTACAGGAATTCTGGTTTTCCTTACCATTCTTAACCCCTGGTTTCATAGGGACTCCTGGCTGGTATGGTGGTTGGTTGGCTTTTATCTTTCTCTTTCTGACTTGCCTGCTGGCATACTATTCTGCAGAGCTTTTCAGAGTGGTGGGTGGGAGAGGACAGCCTGCTCTCCACCCCATCAGGTTTAAATGGTCAGGGTAGCCAGCTTCTTAACCCAGATGCAGTCGTTCCTGGAGCCCTCCTTCTGCAAGTGCAAAGCCAGGTCTGCTCCTGCATGCTGGGGCAGTGAGATATTGGGGCTGGACGTTGGTTAATGTAGCCTGCTGTGCTGGTCACTTTATTATTTCGAAGAAGGACTGCCTACTCATTATAGTCAGGACTCATGGAGCCGACCACCAGATTAGTCTGTAACCAAGGGCAGGCCTGCCAAACCATGGTCTGCAATGCACTGAGCTCTCGATGTGCTGTGCATCTATTATTCCAACAGAACCCAGTGGAAATAGTTCTTAAAATGAAAGCAATAACCATCCTGTGCCTCAGTTTCTCTTGCAGCAAGCAGATAATAACATTATCTCTTCCAAGGGCATTGTGAAGCAAAGCTATCAAAGACCTTCGGCACCCAGGCATGGCAGGATCTGGGGAAGTATGTGATTATCTTACACTTTATAAAAGGCCAATCTGGCTCCTGAAAAGCTTCAACAAAGCAAAACCCATAGCTGGAAGGTTTATGAGGACAGGGAAAGGGGTAAGAAAACAATAACCAAGATCTAATTTCTTAGGAGTAACGGATAGTCCCGGGAGGATACAATTGAAGTCTGTAATAGCTGCAGATAAGATCAGACTGAGTTACTATTTTCAGCCAATCTCAGACATCAGGACTGGAGGCACCGAAATAAATTCTAAAACCTGAGACAAATGAAATGCAGTCATCAAGAAGCTGCAGGGTCTCAAAGAGCAAGAGACAGCGAGAAATACATAAATATTGCAACTGGGTGGAACTAGCCACTAGGCAGGGCTGTCCTGTCCCAGATGTCCTAAGTGCTGGGGTCACTAAAGAAGAGAGAGATGCTTGTTTGGGGAAGGACTGAGATGAAAAGGAGGAGCCTGAAGGGGTAAAATGACCTTGATTTTAATTCCAGCTGTGACAGGAGGAACTTTATCCTCATTACAGTGCACCACCAACAGATCTCTGTTCCATTTGCTTTTGAAAATCAGCAGGGCACAACAAAAGAGCCAAATTTAGCCCAGGAGTTGCACTACTTCTGCCCAAGAAGTGGGCAATGCCTGCATAAAGAAAGGCTGTGGTCCCAGGCTGTAGTCCCAGGTGGGCTACACCAAGGAGCAGTGAGACAAGCAGGGGTGAAGTTTGCATGTTCTCAGCAGAGGGATGGCAGGGTAGAGAGTGGAGGAGAAGGATCCCAGGACCATCCAAGAACACCAGGACACACTCCCTGCACTACCACAGCAGTGGGGCACGCTTTCAGCTGCCTCTTTCCAAACACAAGGCACAGAGAAGCACATCGTCTGGGCCCCAGGGCATTAGGCTTGTTTAGGCTGGAGAAGAAAGGTTTGGGAGGCCTAATAGCGAGCTTCCAGTACCTGTGAGAGGTCATCAGGAAGATAGAGCCAGGCCCTTCACACTGGTATACAGCAGGAGGTTGAGAGATAGTGAGCATAAGTTGAAATAAGAGCAGTTCAGACAGGATTTAGAGATTATTTTTTTCATCATGCCAACAGTCAAGTACTAGAACAGCTTGCCCAGAGAGTTCGTGCAGTCTCCATCTTTGGAGGCTTCCAAAACCCAAGCAATAAAGCCGTGAGTAGCCTGGTCTGCCCTCAAAGCTGGCTCTGCTTTGAGCAGTAGGATGGACTAGAGATCTCCTGAGGGCTCCTCCAACCCATCCTAGGATTGACAGCAAGTCTGCCCCCACTCATCCTTGGCATGCACAGAGATCAGCCTTGGCCAGGGCACATGACAAATGAGAGATTACATCACCAGGCAGGGGAATGCTTGGGAGACATCCCATCACTTGCTTTACATCAGTTCCACATTGGCTTGTGCCGAGAGCACCCCACCCAGTCCATGTGGATCTGTTCACTCCCTACCTCTGACAGCTTGTTTATTCAAAAGCATTTGGCTCGCAATGCCTTGCAGATGAAATAAGAGATCAAAGGCCTTAATTTCCTTTCCTCCCGCTGCATTCCCCTTCCACATTCAGGGTAGGGTTCACATTGACCAAGGAGCTCTTCATGGCCTGGGGAGAACCCCCAGCAAAAGAACAGGCATAAGCCAGAAGCAGGTTGGAGGTAGCTGCAGATTCTTCAGTTGTGTGAGGCTGAGTGGGCAGCAGTTGGATGTAGGATTACTCAGAGTTGAAGGAAAAAAAAAAAAAAAAAGCTCAGAGGCATTACAAAACAGATGCAAAGCTATCTGGAAGGTCCTGTGCCGGTAGATGGGCTTACAAGAAACGTTAGGTCAGTTCTATGAGGACTGGGAGCTGAAGGGAGTCACTTCATTTAGTTCAGACACTGACTGGGACTCCCTTTACCAGAGAATTTCCCAGGCTTTACCCACCCTGGTTGTACCTCTGTCAGAAAGCTTGCTGTGATGGAGTCAGAAGGGAGCTGAGGCATGAGAAGCCCCCGATGACAACCCTACAGCATCCCTTAGACCCACGCACCTTCTGCCTTGACACAAGCCAACTGTCCGGGAGCACCTCGTAGCCACAAGGCTGAACTCAGGGTCAGAATCCCAACCACAAAGGGTCACAGACCATAAGGGACTGCCTGACCTTGCCTTTAGGAGCAAAATCAAGGAGCAGAGCCACATTTCTCTGGCCCCACTCAGGCCCCCAGGCTGCCATGGCATCTCTGCAGCAGCACCAGGCTCTTGAAGTGTCCCCACGTACCCGTTCCTTGAATTGTTCTTCCCTCTCCTGACTGCAAACAACCTGTGATTCACTGATTTCTTTCTAAGCAAACACGCAACCCCTTCCATGCAATCAGTTTGTTTACTTCCCGGCTTCCCCTTTCATGTGAGGCCTATGGCTTTCCATTTCTCTTCAGGCATCGAACACTAATTTCACTTGGCTTTTGTCAGAGAAATGGGCTGGAACACAGAGTCATAAACAACTAGATCAGTAACACTTATGTTTATTTAAAAGGCAGTTATGTGTTGGCTTTTTTTAACTGTCATCTTTTAACTCTTCAAATCCAACATCTTTCTGTAGCTGTGTAGTTTCCCTCTCTGGCTTTACAGAGCAAGACGAAGAAGAAAACAAGCAAAATATATAGAATTTAGGATAAAATGATCATTTTGTAATCATTGATCCTTGGAAGTCCATCCTGCATTGCACCAGCATTGTGTACTTACTGAGTGCACCCACCTGTGTTTGGAGGCTCATGCCCTTACAGCAAATGAAGTTAGGTAACCAGGCTAGAGGGAAGGAAATGGGAGGAAACTTACTGCTTCTTTTGCTCCACAGACCTAGAACAAACCAGTGAAATGGGCTTGGGCAAACAACGTTTTTACGTAGCTGCAAGGGGAGCAGTCACAAAGTGCAGCTTTGGCAGGAACACGAACCTCAAGTGCACAGCCAGACACCCACCTGGACTCACAGTCTAACCTGGAGGCATTGTTTTAATATTACGATTCTCCCTTGAACATTTCATGACTACAAAGACTTTCCTCTTCTCATTTCTGCCTTCACAAAGCAGGTGGAAATGCAAACTAAATGCCTGTGTTTGGAGACTTGTGCAGATGCTGAAGCGATGCAGACCTGCTAGGTGAATCTCTCCTTCAGGCTTCCTGCCTTCTCATTTCTTCTCTCTGTTGTTTGAGACTCCAATAAATGTCATTAGTTTCAGTACCTGTTGCTACACATGCCCCTCTCAGATGGGGGATTAGGGCCATTGACTCTATTTTCCCTTGGCTGCCTAACAAAGCCAATGTGTTGCTTCTGCCCAGCCCTAAATCAGCTCTGAAGCTCCCCATGGTGAAGGCTGCAGCACCCCACTGGTGAATGCCTCCTCTTTCCAAAGCTTTCAGATTTGCACAGAGCATTTTCTTGTCCTTGGGGAATGTTGGAAAGAAAACAGTGTTGTCGATAACTGTGAATTGCGCTAATTGGGATATGTAATACTTGCTTGCAATTGCACTGGTGCTGAAACCATCATACCCTGGCTATAAAAGACCCTAGTGTCAGAAATACAGTAGAGTTTTTCATGCCAACTGCTGTTCTGGGTTATGGCTCCAGTCTGGCTGCATTGCTCGGTTAAATACGTTATTAGAAAATTAAACCGACAAAGACGAAGTTACAGCAATGTTCAATCTGAGCCCAACCCACAGAGGGCTGGGACATCCATCACAGAGCAGGGCATTGCATCCTAGGTCAGCCTAGGCCTGATCCTGCAGCGTCTCTGGGGCTTAGCATCTCTGCACCCTGCAACCCATCGCTCTTGTTTGCAGGGGACCGAGCACCTTGTGTCCTGCTGGCTCAGGGCACAGGCAGAGAAGCAGATGCTGTTTGCATTCTCTCCTCCGTTCCTGTTCCCAGCAATGCACTGGGACACAGCACCCTTCAACAAAGCTCTTGCTACATGCCATTTTCTCCACGTAGGGGGCCCCTTGCAAGAAAGCTGACATAATCTGCTCCTTAAAGCCCATCCAAAACATGGCAGCTTTGCCAAGGCCACCAGCAAGCAACAAAATTTCCCAGTCATGAAGCAGTTTTTGGACTGGGCACATTTGCTGTTTGCAGGCTGGCCTGAGCCCACTTGCTCTGTTCCCAGTGGCTGCCCAGTGCTCTTGTACTGGCCCAGCACGGATCTGAACTCACTGCTTCTTGGTGCCAGAGGCTTCACAGACCATTAGATCGTGGGCCATTTAGGCAAACTCATGCCATGCTTGCTCCACTCACTGCAGCCGACACATAGGGCTCTCCTAGCCAAGCCAAAGCCCACTGGAGATGCATGAAATTTCTTAATCAGGAATAAAAGAAAACTTGTCACTCCGTATGCAAGACAAAAATTGATTTTGCAAGTGTGAGTGTACTTAGTCCAGTGGGCTATCTTTGATGAGAAATAATTTGTTAGCAAAGGGAGTTTGGGTGCTGGGGGAATGGATCAATATCTGATTTAGTATTTCCTCTGTCAAGAAGCCAAAGTGATTGATCCGCTTTGCAGCCTGACTGATTGTTTAGAAACCCCACTATATTAAATGAAACCAATTGGTTTTTTCTCCTGTGTACTTCTTACTTGGAGGAGCTGTAAAACAACAGAAAGAGAGCAGGGAAGAGTATCGTCTTGCAGCCATCAAACCTACTGGGCTTTCTCCCTCTTAGATTCTGCAGTGCCGCTCAGCCAAGCTTTCTGCAGAGGTGGAGCCAGGGGCCAAGCCAAAATGGCAAATGGTAATCCAAACCCCTTCCAAAGGGGTTTATGGACGAGACAACGACAGGCAGTGTCCTCTGTCTGGTATGGCACTGCTAGCGGGCGCCGTGGTAATGCTCTGATTTATACATTCATTTCCTACTCTCATCTGTGGTTTTGAGTCCCCAGCTCTGTAGCAGCATGTTCTGCACAAGGACATGGGCTCGCAGAGGAAAGATGGAATAACAGAGATGTGCGCGAGCCACTTTTTTAAAAACCCACAGAAGAAAAACAAACAAACAAAACCAAACAAACACACCAAAACCACACACAACATGAGAACAACCACTTTTTCTGCCACGTTGGAGCTGCAAGAGTTATAGTCAAGGAGAGGAGAAGATAAAATCTGCCCACCCACAGCAGAACCCACGGTGTCGATGAAGAGAATGGATGGAGGCAGAAGGGATGGAGGCAGAAAGCAGAGAGCAGGACCAGGTCATTGCTTCCAAGGTGGGGACGGAGCAAGAGTGCAGTAAAACTGTAAGGGCTCAGCAAATTTAAGGCAAACTCTGCAAATGGCCTGCTTACCACTGCTGAATGGACTCCAGAAGGCGAAAGCAAAAATTTCCCCCTCATTGGGCAGACTGCTGTCATTCCTACCCATAGCTTATATCAGCACAACATTTCTCGCTTAAGGAACCGCTTTGCTGCCCACGCCAAGCCACCTTGGAGGGCTGCAACCATTTCCCAAGAACACACAACTTGGTTCATTGTCTCAATATGCTGACATACTTTGACTTGCTCATCTCCCTGGGGTTGTTTTTCTGCTTGCCCGGTGATTCTGACCCCAGCCCACCCTGCCTTTGCACTGAACTGCAGGCCTTTGCTGGCAAAATGTTGTCCGCACCGAACGAGGCCGATTTGTATCTGCTGAAATTGCCTGTTGTGAATTCATCCCATTGCTCTAGAAATCAGGATGAAAATCTCTGTCTTTAAAGTGTAAAATGTTAATTTATTTGCAAAATAGCGTGTTTTGGTCTTTCAGTTTGAAGCGGCATTCCATTCGGGGAAGAACCCTAACCTAAAACAGCATGTTTAATTTTCTCCTGTTGCTTTGGCTCAACTCAAAGTAAATATTCTTTCCTAAATTCTCAGTGAGTCAGGAAACAGAAAAAGCAATTTTTCATGCAGTTTTACTCTACATCCCTCTCAAACTGTAGAACTGCTCTGCACTTCAAGCACTGGCCTAGCTGAGCCGTGATCTGCCAGAAGTCATCTCTGCAGCGAGCACAGAAATTAACTCTTCTCATTTCAGAGCATCAGAGACAAAGAGGAATGTGAGCACTGAACAAGGAATGAGAACAACCAGGCCTTGAAGAGAAAGAGGACCCCAGAAAGTCTTGCAGGACAAGCAGCCAGCAGTGCATGCTTCTCACGTAAGAGGGCACTGGCGTGTTTTTAATTGGGAGCAAGTTCCCTCATCACAGCCTGCCGCAGTTCCAGCTCATAAGCAAATGCGAAATAAAGAATACTGAGGCTTAAATCTGGCCACAGTACATAAATTCTGTTTGCAAAGACACCCCCTGATGAGCCTCCAGAAGGTAGGGGCAGAAAGGCTTTTCAAAAAGGAGGGATTGTGATAAACACTGAGGAGCTGAGTCAAATTCTGATTTCAGGCTCTGCCATGTATACCTGGGGTCGGACTCCCAGCGTCCATGGTGTTACTTCAGATCTCACTCCAAAGTTGCTGAGAACTGGATGTAGGTCACGGAACTGAGCAGGAATTGGCTGCAAAAATGCTCCTCTTGACCGAGAGCCAGACTGATTCTGAGGTTGGATTCAAAGTTTGGGGTCATGTTCAAACACACTCTGGAGTCCAAGTCCAGAGATACTGAAGGCTTACTGTCTTCATATGGAAGGAGAATTCCCAACAGCGTTCTCAGATGGTGAGATTTTTGCCAAGCACTGGAGCTGGTGACCATCTTTGGCCTCAAGGCTTCTTCTGAGGTGCAGTTATGGGGATCCGCTTGTGCTCCCAGCTCACTTCCAGTAGTCTCCATTTTTCAGGCTTATGCACAGAAGGGGAAGTGTTCCTGGTTGAAGACAAGCAGAACCCAAACCACTTAGGCAACACAACTGATTCGGAAACGGCTTCGTTAGCTCTGACTAATAGGGAACACCCTGAGCAGGATGGGTCACCCAGAACAGTGCCAGCTCCAGACTGCTCTGGATGTAGCTGATGTGCATGACAAAACCAAACCCGTGGGAATCTGGGGAGTGGATTTTGAGGAATTAAAGCTCCCCCCTAAAACTCTTCCCCAAATAATCTTCCTATGATAAGCAGTACGCATCCTTTTCCAGCATACGTGCCAAAAAGTATTAGCAGCAGTGATAATAGCATCAGGCACATCACTCTCCAGGTGGAAAAAATGCCTCCCTTGGAAGGGAGCCTGCACAAGGTGGAACCAAAATTTAGTTATCAACCCTCTTTTCAGGATTTAATTGCTGCCTCCACCTCTCCCTAAAATTCTGAAGGCAAGGGAGTACTAGCAGCTCAGAGCCCATGGTGCCTGTTGCAACAGCAAGAGTTTTTCCTGTGTCTGCTCTTACTTAAAATCCCCATTCTTTTCCACATGGGAATCAGCCAGCCGTGCTTCTGTTGCTGCAGTCCCCACAGGTGATAGCATTCTGCTGGTGGTGCAGGCACCAGCTTTCCTCTGACCAGGCTGCTGTCAGCCTCGGGCAAAATTCCTCTTGCTTTCAAAGGCAGCTTATAATATGCTTGGAATAAAAGATAAACCCAGGATTTGAAAAGTAATTGTCATGTTTCAGAATTTTAATTTATTTTATTTTTTAAGGACTATTAATCGTTAAATGAGTTTGGCATTTAAAATGTTTGATAACTCACGTGAGCATCACTGGAAGAGGGTGTTAGTCATGAACCTTCCCCTTGAAATGATATCATCTTCTGCCACTGAGGCTCGTGGCCTGGCACAGAAGAACATCGGGGCACAGCTGTCAACAAAAAGTCCTTCTGTGTCTTACAGCTCCCAAGATAAGTTGCAAAAAATGATGCAGAAGAGCACAGGGTCATGCAAGAAAGCTGGGGAGTGAAGACGAGAGAGAAGAAAGCCCAAGCAGAATGTCCTAACATCCCCAGCTCAGGCTCCCACACCAAACAGAACAATACCTCCACGTCTGTCTCAGTTCTCCCTTCTCTCAGCACTGCCTCATTCCCCCAGGTTTCCAAAGCCAAGTTGCAGGACTTGCTGCAGCAATGGCCACAAAGAGGTTAACTAAGCACAGACAGAGGCCAGTACACGTATCTATCCACATATCCTTGCTGAGGCGATCCGGATTACCGTCCCTGTATAAATAAAGCATAGCGAGGGTGGGTGGTCAGCTCCCATCCAGTCTGTTTTAAAGCATCAATTTTCTGAGCCTGGAAAACCTCCAGCCATGTTGGCCTGATCTGAGAACTGCAAACTGCGCTAACACACAACCCTGCTACCCCACGGCCCCACTTGCAACAGACCCCAGAGATTTCTCTTTGCATTTATTCTCACCTAGTTCTGAAAGGTCAGACCCAAAAGAGCTGATCATTAACAGAGCTGGCCATTTAATTGATCCAAAGCCCAGTAATGGAAGGTGGCACCTAAACAACCACTAAGATTTAAGCATCTCTGCTAAGCAGGGTTTTAAAGGAACATTTGAAGAAGCCAGCAAAGCTTTTCTCTTTTCAGCAACAGTTTAGCTCTTCAGTCTGAACAGACTTCAAACAAATGAGCAAAACTTCAGGTCAAGAAACAGCCCAGAAATTCATAACAAGTCACTTCAAGCTAGGAAGAAATCTACTCCCCAAAAGAGACAGCTGTTCAGCATGAGAAGCCATAAACAGGAAGGGTTGGATGCAATTTTTAATTGCTATTACGAGGTAGCAGATGGGCAGGGGCCAAAGCCCTGGGCTGTCTGAGCACACCGGTACAGTCAGGTGTGTATGAAGCCCCCACTGCTCCATGCACACCTACCCACGCTATTTGAAGCCCCTGATGGAAGCCAAGCTCTGCTCTCCGACTATCAGTAATAGGTCTCGCAAAAACCCAGAGAAGTTGGGCACTGTCAACACTGCTTCACAATATAAATCTACTTGCACACTAAAACAAGACGTTAAGGAGGCTATAAGTAATACATCACCTGGCAAGCCTAAGCCTAGGACAGAAATCACTTTACCTCTTGCTGACATACAGCCATATGGATATAATAAAAATAAATTAATTAATTTAAAAAGAAAGAAAAAAAGGAATCCAGCAGGAATATAGAACGTAAAATAAACCATAATGTATCCAGGACAACAAGACCAACACCTGAGTTCAACATCATTTATCTACTTACATAGGTCCTCAGCTCCTTTGCCTTCTACCTAAACCTTGACTTTCCCCATCCACTCTAATTTACTTTTTATCTGTTCAAAAAAGCCAGCATATTTGTTCAACAACGTTCTTTGCTCTTCACTCATCAGAGCTTTTCAAATGTTCTCTCGCTCCAGATGTTAACACAGCCATGACTTTATAAAGCTCTAGCTGGAAACTCAGGAAGATGAAGAAAAATGATGCCTGAGTTCATCTCCTGCAATGTTAGCACATTTCATAGACGTGTTTCACTGCTGCCAGTGAATTTATTGTCCCTTATACCTTCTCTTTGCACTATATTGTAGTGCTCTGAGCAAAAAGATGATGATCCAGACCTCACGGAGAATACCTTCTGGTACTGGACTACTCCCTGATCATGCAGTGTTTCCCTTAGGGTCCATGTCTCAGGTACTATGTCCACCTTGGATGATATCACAGACATTTGCAGGACCCTGTAGCATACGCTGCAGAGTGATATACTTAGAAATGTTGCTTTAACTCTTAGTAGAAAAAGAGATTGCCTGGGTTAGATGAAACCCCAGAATTCTCCCAGGACAGTATACTAAGTTGTTTTCTGCCATCTGGTGTCCAGAGACTAAAGGCAGATGTTACCACTAATCAGAGCCTTCCAGATGGTCACCAGCCTCAGGATGTTTGTCTTACACAACTCTGTAGCCAAGAACCAAAGAGCTCTCCTCATAGCCAAAATTCAACAATATTACCGAGGGAAATACCATCTGTGTGCTCTCACAGGGATTGAGTTAGACCTAACTCATCTGGAAAGAGCACTGTTTGGCATTTGGGAAGCTTCTTATCCTATCAAAGATCTCAAAGTGCTTTGATAACATTAATCAAGCCTCATTAAGCCTCATATGCACATCTGTGAGGCAAGCAAGGATTTCTTCTGCTTCAGTCACAGAAGAAAACACCAAGGCATTGCAGAGCAAAGTGACTCGCCCTGGGCATGGTTGTTGGATCTTACGCTATTAGCATGAATGTTGTCATATATTATTGATTCAACATCAGAATTCTGGGGTCTCAAGTCTTAATTTTTGAAGGCTTATAGTATGCAATGGGGCAAGTCTCTTGTGAGGCCAGGAAAATGAATGAGGAACCCAGGCTTTGATTTTTCTTTTTAAAGTAACTGCTTAATAATCTCATCATAAAGACCTGAAATAAGCATCTTAATTGTGTAGCAAGCCATCCTCTCCAACATATTTCCACTGCCTACCTATTTTGTGTGTCTGGTCTGTTTGCTAGCCAAGCAACACCTGCTTTTCAAATTAAAAGAGATTCAAAGTAAAGGTTTGACCAATGTTCCTGAGGGGTGTTCCCAAGGAAATCGCCAGTGTAGGACAGATCCCATCACAGTTTCTTTCAAACAAGGCAAGGCTGGAGTTTGGCTAGCAAGCGTATACTTACTAGGGGATGCAGGCACTATGCTCATGGGAAATACTTTGTTGCCTTTTTAAAAATGTTTGAATCCACTTTATGCATCTTCGTTATTTTCTTTGTAACTCGGATGATCTAAAAATTGCCTAAGCCTCCACTGTTTACTTTCGAAACAATAGAAAATGACTGGCTCTCAGTCACATGTATCCCAATATTTTTTTCTTAAGCGTAATTAGAGTTCCTTCCATGGCTAATTAAATTCTCCAGTGAAGGAAAACAAATTTCCTGGAATGAATATCATCTTGATTCACTTTGGGCAAAGCCAGGCTTACGTGCTTCTCCCACTCTGTTCTCTGAGGGTGTTGGCTGCATTTCTGAAATCCTCTTGTCAACACATGACAAAGCAGGGAAATAGTCAAGTACTGGGGTCTGCATACTCTTTTGCCACATATTACAAGAAAATGTGTCTACCTTATTCCTCTTCACTGCTTTATGTGATTTTATAGACTATTATTGTCCCCCTCATTAATCTTTGTTTTTTCTCTTCCAAGCAGAATAGTCATAGTCCATTCAACCCTTCTTTATACACCCCTTGGTCTTTGCTGGACCTTTTCTAGTTCTTCTCTATGCTTTTAAGCATAATATACTGGTTGGCTACTACAGTTACTTCAGTACATTACAATATATATGGTAAAAACATGAGTTCTTTTCTTATTTGTAGAACTCAAGACATCAGTTCACTGCATGGCTTGTCCTATTACTCAGTCATTTCTGCAAAATTCTGTCTCCCCATTAGAAAGAAGTCTATGGCAATAAACACTGAGTGAAATAAGAAGTCAGAAATACCTTTCCAATAACAGTGTTCTGCCACATTTCCCTTCCAAGAAAGTACCCAAGTACCTGTCAGAAGTGCTCACATGGTGCATGGGTGCACAACAGGTGATTTTTACTGCTGATATGGCCATGTATATGGGAGAAATTCCTACAGCTTAAACAGTAGTCATAGTACATTAATGAATTATTTTTAATGACCAAATTCCCCACAATAACAGCTCAAGAAAATGGCACTCTCTACTTTTAAATGTGGTTTTAAGTCCACAAGGATGGAGGGATGAAGCCTTCTGCATGATCCCACTCATTTGAACTTGAGAGCAATTTGCTTATAACTTGCTGAAGACCACCAAGAATCAGTTTACAAGCCACTTTTGGTTTGAAGAGAGCAAGATTCCTCCCAGTGCTGACAAAATCCATACCTGGCAAAATCATCTCCTTTCCTATGCTTGTTCCCCACTTGTCATCTCTCCTGTGAGTCTGTATTTTGTACTGTGAGCTCCCCAGGGCAAGGCAGGCCTATACTCTGCATTTGGCAGTCAAGTGAGGTTAAAGTCAGCCCAAAGCAGACAATAAATCATTATCGTGGTTAGACTGTGAGCAGATGCCCTTGGAGGCCATCCATTTGAAGGCAAATTCCTTCCCTCTCTGACGTTTGCTTTCCTGTTTATTCCTTTCAGAGTCTCCATAAATGGTGCTCAGTTCTCCATCATCTTGTGACACTGAACTCCTTGTGTCCAACTGGCCTCCAATCATCTCCTGATGGTAAACACCATCAAGCTCCCTCATGTGCTGGAAAACTTAATTCCTCGGACAAACTTGCAGCTCTCTGTTCTATCACCCAGTTTTCGTTGGCCTGTCAGAAAGCTGATCTGGCCCAAGCCCTGAAAAATAAGACAGAAACAGGGCGTCATGTCACAGCTGATCAGAAGCAAGTTATTCAAGGAGGCAGCCTCTGAGGTCATCCAGAGCACTACATGATGCCTGCTGGGCAGTTTGTCACCTTGGGTGCATGAACTCAGATAGCTGTGGTAGCACGTAACTATTTTACCTGGATATTCAGGCCATGGTCAGCTAGTTGATGGTCGCATTTTTGTGCAATGAGATATCATTCCTCTTCTGTGCTGCAGCAATTGGTGGTGGGTGCACTCCAGGACCCAGGCTGATCTGCTCCACAAAAAGATGGAGGTGTGTGGAGGTGTGTCTATCTTGCTCAAAGGTTAAGAAATTTGAAGAATCAAATGCTTTTTTTTTTTTTTGGATCCAGCCTCTGAGTGCACCTACAGCTATTTCCTGGATCCACAGGATGGACCAAAGTCACCTTTTTACTTCACAAATCACAGCTTTCTTTGCAATAAGAAGTCTAGGTGCACCTACAAATTTAATTGCTATGTCCCAGATAAAGATGGTGGCAACTTCATACTCCTCTCGTGTCATTATTTCCTCTGAATATCCTGCTTCTAGAACTGTTTTGTGCTAATTTGGATGTCTCTGTGTTGCATTTCCCCATGCAGAGTAGAGAAACTGTGAGTTTTTACCACTTTTACCACCACTTTTTTACCACCACTCTTCGCCTGGACCCCTCCAGCTGTGACAGTCAGGTGTACACCCCATGTTAGCAGCCTTCTGCCTGAGAAGTACTCGCATCCTGGCAGTGGTTCAACTACTAATTATATAGTTCCTACACTGCCCGCAAAGTTATCTTAAATCAACAGACTTCTAGGACTTAAACATTCTGGCTTCTTTTTATACAGCTTCTGAGATTGGAAGTTCAGAGTTTCAACCAACTACATGGAACATACTTATGTTTTAAATGAACATTGAATGTCCTACATCGTCACATGGTTCCAGAATTTGGAACTTTTTGAAAAACCAGTTTCTTATGATATTAGAGTTGTTAGCACTATGTTAACTCCACATCAATTCTGCTTTGAAGATGGAACTGTTTTCTAGGCCTTGTGCCCAATCTTTGTGTATCGTGGACAACTCTTAATACGCTGCACATATTTTTGGTCCAAATTTAAGTTTTAGGGCTAAACCCCTTGCTCTTGAAAACCTTCCCTTACAAACTCAGCACTGGTTATTCCCAGCTCTTTGTTAAAATGGCATAAAACAAGTAGATGGTTTTTCACCTAGGTGTCGGGCCAATACAGAACAGAAATGCTGTGTTAGAAATGAAATGGACATGATCTCATCTTGTGAGAACCGCGGTTCCTGAATTACTGTTGTTTGCTTAGTAATGTGTGAGTTGTTATGTGTGAAATTGCAGGTCTACCGAGTCAATTAGCTTCATTATGCCATAAAATATTGGAGAAGTTGACAGTAGAAGGCTGATTTCATACATCACCTGATGTTGCCAAGAAGTCAGCTTGTGTGCCTGCTCAAACACAGGATGCAGAAAGGCTGAGGATCAGAAGACAGCAACTCTACTGACGGCCGTCTCAGTTACGTCATTTGACCCACTCAATAGCTTAGCTTCCCTCTCTGCAAAACTGGGGGACCAACCTTGCTGCTATGGGGTAAGAACTCACATCTGTGGAATATTTTGGAAAGGAAAGTGTCACAGAAGTAGACTGCTTGTTTTTTTGTGTGTTTCTGGAGGTAGCCTGTGATTTTCCTAGCATAATTGTGTGTGCTGTGGAACTGCTTTGCATACTTAGAACTCTTAAATTTCACTGGGCAAGGGTGTGACTTGGATAATACCTGAGCAGGGGAAGAGAATTGTGCTTTTATATGCCATGGATGCTGCTGGAGAAAGCACTGGGCTGACTTTCTCTCTTACTATGTAAAAGCAGGGAGTGTGCTGAAGGGATTAGCTGCAGGATTTAACCTCTACGCTGGCATCGGTGCCTTACCTACACGGTTTTAGAGGCAGTGCAGCATGACCTGCAGTCCCGTTCTTGCAGCACAAACACATTGTATTTGCTCCTATGCGAGTCTTAGAGTCCACAGCTCTTGCTTCAACTTGTACCTTCCTCAAAAATTGCCTTAGCTGAGATTAGCCATGAAGTAGCACAACCCCAGTGACTCCAGCAGCCCCACACTGGGCTGTGCTGTTCTAAGCCTTAATTCTCTGGCTGACACGCTCCCCAAGGCAGGCTGACACGAGACCTCAGTTTCCATAGGTCAGCTGCTCTCCCCCTTTTCCCGACTGTCCCCCCATTGCCTCCTGCCTCACAGACAAAATGACATAGTGTGTGTTGATCTTTCTCAGCTCTCTCAGAGAACCAGTTATAAAGAACCTACAGACTGCCAAGAATAATCTAACAGGAAAGCGTAGTCTTCTTGGACTGGGTATGCCACCCATGTTGGGATGCGTGGAGCCAGGAGAGGTAAGGAGAGAGCAAAACTGAAGGCTGTGAGGATACGCAAAGCAGCTTTGTATCTCTGGGATTGTCCTGGGAAAGAGAGATGTGGTCTTGGTTTCTTCCACTAAACAACCTGTGTAAAGCTCCTTCATTACAAGACCTCAGCAACTTGCTCACCGTCGCAAATCCCCACAAGGGCTGGGGTGAAGCATCACGTCTGGCTATGGGTGTTTCAGGCACACAAACTGTGTCGTTTACCCAAACACACACTGGGGAAATTAATAAACAACCAGCCTTATGCTCTGTGTGGGGCTCCTGGCACAGTGACAGCTGGCCTGGCAGACCCCAGGCCCCTCAGCAGCACAGCCACAGTGCTGCCACCACTGGGCACAGCTCCCCCATTTCAGCACCACCCCCTGCTGAGGTCTAGAGTTGAAGTTTGCCTTCAATAATATCATGGGCTGTTGTTTGCAGTGAAAGATGTTGTCTCTGCTAAGAAATGCATTTACAAGGGGATGCAATGCAGCAGCAACAGTTAAAGTAATCCTTGACAGATATCTCGCTTACTCCTGGAAAAATCCAGCTTTGCAGTGGTTGCAAGTATGGCCTAGTAGTGTAGTCACTGTGCTACATACACTAGTCTACGTAGCATGTATAGGACTTCTTCTCATCCAGTTTATTCTCAACTGCAGAGACCAACTTATAGAGCTACCAGCCCACTGAGCTGCTGTGGACTGGAAAACACCACAATAATGTCTTCTAAATCTAATCCATTGACTCTGATTTGAGCAAATGAGCCAGGGCTTTTTACTGAGAGTGAAAAGTCTTGTATTGTGTTGTCTCGGTGCTCTCCAACCTCTCTGTAACTCCAGCTCCTGCCCTGCTGTTGGCCCAAGCCCACAGAAAGGCACCAGGGATTAAAGGCAGGCGAGTAAACATTAGTCATCCTGAGCAGACAGCAAGGCGATGAACTCTGCTGCTCAGGGCTTCCACCCACCACAGGAGGTGGCATGGAAACAAAATCCAGCTGACAAGGACAGTAGCTGCCATGCCACCACAGCACCTTCCATAGAGAGACCCCATTTTTCCTCCAGCAGCCCCGGGGAAGCCAGATGGGCAGCAGACCTGCTGGCCCCACACCAGAGTAACCTGGCAAGGGTTCCTCTTCCAAATTTTCTAGGAACTCCCCATGTACTTCTGAAAGTGCAAGCAGTCCTGGGCATGGTATTCCCAGGGCAGGTAACAATTTAAGTGTTGGCACTCCCCAGAACCTACCAAGGGCACCCATGGTATCCTGAGCAAGTTTTCCCGCAGCCTGTATAGGGATTAGGCCCAGCTTTACTGAGAGCAGGGATGCTGGCTAAGGTATCTGGATATGCACGAGAATAGCAGGAATAGCACACCTCTGCATTAACTTCAGCACAAAACAGCAACCCTGACAGCATTTCTAGTGCTTTTCCATTCTGTGACCATGACTCATTCAGGTTGGAGACTTTCAAGACCAAGTCCAACTATGAGCATTGAGTCCAACAATACCCGTGCAGTGACAGGAGTCCCCTCTCACCGGCATGAAGGTAGCAATCCTATCAGAAAGGGAGTCAAGCAGTTCTGCCAGAAAACACACATCAGGGAAGCCGGCTTTAGCACAACCAGGTCATTTCTCTCCCACTTTACCTGCCAGAAGACAAGGATGAGGCACTCTTGGGTGAAGTATGAGCAATGCGGTGCGAGGCGAAGTGGGGATTGTACTCGAGATAACAGAGGGGGAAAGCCTTTTTCCCCTGCTGCCTGCTTCCCCTTTCAGCAGCTTTGGCGAGCTCTATACAGTCAGCTCCAACTGAGGCCCTGACTGAAACAGAAAGAAATACAACTTAAGCAATTTTCCAAACTGCAACATACAAATAAACACATTAGCCATCTTTTCCTCAGCAACCACAGAACATCCTCCCAAAAGCAACACAGCAAGTCACTTATTAGAGATTTAATGAGCTGTGGAAAAATAACACTATTCATTCTCAGCTACTTATTCTCTGTCCTTTCTGAAGTCATAACTCAGGCCACCACAGAACCACACAAGCAGCATGCAAACTCATGGGCAGAGGCACAAGCACACTTCAGCACACAAGCTTCCAAAATAGCATTTTCTGGCGTGTAGCTTTGGCTCTGACCTGGTTTGACTCCAGCCCTAGCTCTGTTAGCCCTAAATCCAACTTGGGTTGAGTTCATGAAAGCTGGAAATTACTACCAGAAGAATGGTGGGAAGAGTTATCCCCTCTAGCAGTTGATTAGCTATACTCCATCCTCACTTTAAAAGAACTGCAGATGCTTCTACAGTACTTTCTCCCCTAAGATCTCAAAGCACATCATGAAGTGAGGGCTATTCATAGCTCAGAAATCAGAAAACCATGTAGAAGGAAACTATGTGACTTGATCACTTAAAAGAGTAGAAGGGTTGAACCCAGGTCTGATATGCTCCTAGACTGAAAGGCTCAGCCCAGGCAGAGCGCCTCCTCCAGCAAGCTTTTACCACGATGGAAGGATGGATTCCTTTCTGTGCTATTTGCTGCTGTGGTCGGTGCTGCATCCCCACTTTCAAAACCAGCCAGCCTATGCTGCAGCAGGTTTGTCTGCTCTCGTCTCACATTGGCAATCTGAGACCTCTTCCAGCTCCAAATTCAATTCCCAAAAGAAGCAGGAATGGCTTGAAAAAGACTTCCACATTTAGACCAAGAGCTGGGACAAATACAAAACACTTTACTTAAATAGTGGTCCTCCTTGTGGCAGTTCCCGGCTCCAGCATAGTATCACCAAGAAAAAAATAACCCCTGTCCCATGTGACAGGACAGAGACCGCCATAAAAATTGCATCTACCCCATGTCACAAGTCCCTTCCATCAAGAACCAGTGTGGAGATGTCTGGGAAGCACCCAGCACAGCAGGATCTGCTTTGGATCCACTGGGCTCTATTACAGACACAAAATGTTTTATTTTTTCCCTTCATTTGCATTAATTATGCATACATCAATGAAATTCCCCAGACAGTTAACCCTTCTTTTCCTTCCTTTAAGGCTCCATCCTGCAAGATGAGGAGTCCTGAGCCAATAACACACCTGGGCACGTAGCTGGACCTTAGCAAAGGGCCAACTCTCAGCTGTGGCCAGGGATTTCAGATACTACATTACAAAGATATACGTTCTCCTCACATTGAGCATTTCTTTGTTGTGAACAGAGCTCTAGGAATGCAGGACATTTTTCTATACTTTGGATCCTTGAATATAAACCAAATCAAAGGCTTCCAAGCAGAGCCAGCCCCTTTGTTTTATAAACCAACTTGTTTCTGGAATTTGTGCTCTTCAGAATTAAGCACTTGCTAACATTTACAAATATCACAGAGTTCAGAGCATTGATTATGAAAAACAGTGGAAAAAAAAACACTCTGAAAATTCAACTAACCAAGAGATCTTGCCTGCATGGGGTGCATCAGCAACACTGTTGGAAGGCACAAAGCAGCACACATGGACCTGAGATCGATTCCTCCTGATCTTATCGCGCACTAATCACAACAGAGCTAATCAGCACAGAGACAGCTGTGGAGGCCATACATTACACACACGATACAGTTCCTGCTATAGTACATCACTACATTTGCCTATTTTCCCCATTTTGTTGGTTTGCAGGCCTTCTGCACATCCCAGTGCAACTTTTCAGTATGACTGCTTGGTCAGGGCATCTTAGTGCAGGGCCCAAGCCTGCAAGATGCGTGGGGATTTCATACCCAGATTTGTTTAGCAAGATCCACCAGTCAGTCTCCTTTGCCAATCATGAAATACTTCTGGAAAATGAAAGCTGCGACACGCTCATTCCACCACTTGGAGGACAGTGCCAAGTGGATCCTTTCCAAAAACACTGCAGAGCTTGTGAGTGGCTCTCTTCTCACAGATCTGAAAACCTCATATTCCAACAAATCCATTTCCTTGAAGAAATCCCAATCAAGGCCATCAACGGAGAACATGCATTTGATTTAGTGGTGGGAATGTGAATAGAGGAACTCGGACTGAACGCTAAATTGACTGTGCACATGTCACTGCGTGGGCTGGAAAGCAACGGAACTGCCCGTCAGGATCCATAAGTCCTCAAATGCTGCTAGTTAAATTTGACAGTCCTTCAGCCTGAGTGACAGCCTGAAGCAGAAGGCTGCATATATTCAACATGCAATCAGGAATGACTACAAAGTGGTTAGAGCATCCAGCAGAACAAAAGCAGAAAAGTCTTATGTGGTCATTTGGTAATATCAAAAGGGAGAGAGAGGAGTGGAAATTAAGATTAAAGTTCAGTTAAGGATGGTACTGCTCACAGAATCCACAGCCACAGACCAAAAATTAAACCATCAGTTTTACATCAGTTAACTCATGCTACCAGAACAGAAACACATCCCAAAGAATTGTCCAGTAACGGACTTAAACGCTGTAGCCTACAGTCTTGCCTTTGCTGCATGTGTGTCTATTACACTAAGTGACATGTTCTTCTCACCAAATGGGAGCTACAGGCTGTAATAAATTGCTTTTGAATCAAAAAAGTGAAAGTGTCCTTATCTATTACTTTTATTGGTTGGTGAGCTGTATTTTGTGTAAAGCAGAAGTTGGCCCTGTGCGTTGTGGCTGGACCAAAAACCTCTGGAGAACCTTCCAACCTCTTTGTGATTCTGCAATGATCCCATCCATCACAGACGATGGTCTACACTCTGCCCTGACCAGCACAAGTTCCATCACTCTCATCCTTTCTGGTTAGGCAAGGGTTGAGACCAGAATTCAGGAGCTAAGCCACAAAATCCATTTCAGAAGAGGGGCAGTCAGAGCCTCAGCGCACCCGAAGCAGGGAGCTGGTTGTAGGCCTGTCAACCTGACTAGTAACCCCCAGACAAAAGAAATACCTATGAGGAAATATTTATTTTAGTGCACATTCCAGACTATCAGATTTCTGGCAGTTTGACTTCAGCACTCGAGGAATCAAGAGCCATGGGCCAAACATGACACTGTCTCTGTGCACTCTTAATCTCATTGCGCTGGGAATTGCTGCTGGCCCCAGGCAGTCTCCAAAGAATCATCTCACTTTCTCTCTTCTTCTCCTGTCACCCCGATGGTGCCTGACATCCCAAGCAAACTTTTCCGCTCAGTGTTTGTATCTGACTCAACAGACACAAGGAATTGCAATGCAAGATAAGCAAGAGAATTTATCCTCGAAAGTGCAAGAGGGTGGGTCTAAAGCATATTAAGCTCCGTTTCCAACTCTGCCTCTGACAAGCTTCCCAGCAAGGTGAGAAAAGGAGTGAACAAGAAGCTATCCACGTTAGTCAGATTGCTAGTGAAAGGTTCAGGATGCCTGCATGACTTCTTGCAGCACAATGGTAGTGCTGCTCGTGCCTTTAATAATGCAGCAGCAAGCATAGCTCATGCGTTAATGTGGCTACCCAGTTTGCAAAAGGCTCAGAGTTAGAGATATGCTTCATGGTTCTTCAGCCCTGAAGTGAAACAGCATGTCCCTTCATCTCAGCAGGGCTGAGAGCAGCAGGAAGGACCGACTGACCTCTGGAGGTCCTTTGCAGTCACATTTTTGTGATGTCTATAGAAACAGCAACAAAATAGAACTATACATCTTTTATACACAAGCAAAACATTGATGTGTTTGAGCTACAGAGACTCCAAAGGAAGAGGTTTACACTCTTGTTTTTATCTCTATTTTTTCTTAAAGAAAACAGAATAAAATACTTTGGAAATATTCATTATTTTTTTCTTTAAAATCATCAGCTTTATGAAGCATACATACATGGACAATTCCTTTCAAATAATAACAGCAAGTTCGAAAACAAAAACAAAACCCAAGACGTCAATCCCTCCAAATCATAAAGAAACCATATTACAGTTAAGTATCTTCCATACCTTGTTTGAATTGCCTGCAGCAATCACAGTCATAAAGCAATGCCTCCTGCTGATGTGCTGCCCACATCCCATCAGGAGATAGAAAGATTAAGTGGGGCATCTATTTGTGATGTACTGAGACCTTCTCTTGCTCAAATACCACTTGACTTGGCGCTCCAAGCGTATTAACAACAGCCAAAATTTGGGAGCATTGCTTTCCTGTGAGAGGGCTGCTCTTCCTGAGGACAGGTAAATAATTTACCACCTCTTTACTCATATAGCCTGCAACAGAAATTGTACTGATGCAGTGGAACAGGCCAGCTACAGAGGGTTTAAAATTCTTAATGGCTCTGTACATTACTGTACATTAGGGTGCAACTAAGGGTGGTTTCTAACAGGGCAGAAAAAAAAGGGCTAGCAAATTTGCAGCAGCTTGGAAACCAACCCCAAGCCAAATTCCCTCTGCTTAAGGGCGGCTTGAGCCCATATCTCCATGGAAAATGCTCTAAGCTGTCAAGCCTTTCTTCATTTTATTTTTAGTATTAAATCTTCCCTCAATGCAAACAGCACAAATTGAAACCCATGCAGAAATATTTTAAACTGATAAAGCTAGGAAGTTCTCACAGGTATCAAATCATGAAATTCAAAGGGCTTCTGAAGAATCTGGAACTGGCTACAAGTCTGATTCTGCCACAAGGAGGGACCTGAGAGCACAGTCCTCTTTTCCCATGATGGAAGAGGGAGAGGGAAGGATGAAGGGCAGGAAAAAGAAGCAGTTTAAAGTAACGAGGTTACAACCACCACTGCTCCTCTCTCATGCCATTGCACATACAGATACTGAGCTCTGGAAATGTTCTTCCCGAGGTATTTAACAGATGGAATAGAAGGAGGAATACTGGATATATTGCGGAAAGCCTTCTTGCTTTCACAAGCTTTCTAGTTTATTTTCACAGACACATACAGCTCAGATCAGAAAAGCCTCCAGATTGGGGGAGCTTCTTGAAAACCCAAGCTGTAAACATGCTTAGCCTTCTCAGTGTAGCTGCAGTTGTTTGTCTGCAGATGTTCTGAGAAAAGAACTTCCCTTCTCCTGAGCTCAAATCAATTGTCTGGGGAAGCATCAAACAAGTGAATGCCAGGGAGCTGGACCCAAGAGTCTGAAGAGTGATAAAAGCAGATAGACCCGGGCCTCAAAGGGACCAGCTTTCCTTTATAGAAGTGCCAGTGCTGGCCCAAGAAGCTCATTTTGTGAGCAGAGAGTTGGCTGGCACTGCGCAGACCTTCCCAAATTATTTAACTCGCTTTTCTGCAGCCAGACAGGCTTTGGACAGGTGCTTAATAGCTGAGCAGGGCTAATTAAAACCACCCTTGCAAAAGCTGACCAAGGCCAGTAAAAAAACATAGATATGTTAATGATTGTCCCTCTGAAGCTCTGACAGAGCCCAGGGATGAATCCTCCCAGCATCCGATGCTGAGCTGGGGAAACTGTTTTGCTACTGCCCAAGCACTGAGAAAAGACAGCTTGGCAGGAGGCATACCAGGCACTTTAAGATGACCTTAAGCCTGGCTTTCGCCCCACGGGGTGAAGCTGGAGAGATCACACACCTTATTTGCAAAGATGCACCCCGTCTGTGGAAACAAACCCAAAAGAAAAGCACGAGCAACAACAAAGCTCGAGCTGCTGGAAGGAGCGTTCGTTAATAAGGTTGCCAAGTGGGGATTGCTAGGGCTCTGTTGGCAGGCACCCAATATTTTGGGGCTTACCACTACTCGGATGGGAACATGCCAAAAGGGTGGGCAGGCAGACAGACGCTGTTTGCTTAATGTATTCTGGATGGGGCTAATTAAGTGATGGAGCAGAGATCGATGCAAAGTTCAGCAAAGACAAAACCTGCAGTTGTCACCCAGCACCTGAGCAATGCTGGAGTGGCACTATCTCTTGGTTTCTCTCCCCATACTAGGGGAAGGAAATGACCATCCCTTAGTAGAAGTATAAACCAGGTCTGTCCTAAAGGCCTCCTTTGAAAATACTAACATACAATTAAAACTGAAAAGCAGCAGATATGGATACCTGCTTTCCCCAGATGAAATACCAATGTAGGCGCCCTGAAGGCTGGCCCATGGGGAAGCAGGACCAAAACCACCACAAACCTGGGACTTTTCTTTCCTCAGCTTCAAATGCACCCAAACTGCTGAAGCATCAGGGCTGCTGGAACAAGGTAGAGCAGCCAATTTTTCATTTGTCCCACAAACTTTGATAAAGGCTGGTGAGTACCTTAATGCTCTGTGTGCTGGCCTTTTAAAATCACGGGGTTTTTCCTGTTGGAGATTGCCAGGGGGAAGTTAGCTAAATGCAGCAAGGAGCACCCATAACCGCACTGCAAACGGATGCCCTAGGGAGGTGAAAGACACGCTGGAGGAATTCAATCCACTGTCAGAAGAAACAATTCAGGCTGGCTGGCCGTATACTTTCCGCGATCAGCCCTTCTTGAACCTGGACTCCTGCAACCGCTAGTCACAAGGCACTGCTTCTTTTGAAGGCTTACTCCCAGGATTTCTCTCAAAGGCTTAAACAGGAGAGAAATATGAGCAAAGTGATAAAAATTAAAGAAGGTTGTGTTTGTTTCTCTAGTAAGTTAAGCAAAGGATAGGGAGCCACTGCCAGACCACACAGTTCTGTTAGTCAGGTATTATTATTTTTTTTTTTTTTTTTTTTAAGGGAGACAACTTCGTTTTTGTTTCTTTGGTTCATAAATACAGCACGTGTGTGGTCTCCAGAGAAACACACCAGCCTGGGCTTTCCCATCCCTAGTCTCTTCCCAACCGTTTTCATGGGCTGCTTAAATACCTGGTGGTAATGCCATTAGTGTATTTGTGTGGGCAAGGAAAATCCTGCACATGGAACAACACTGGGGCCTCTCTCCTGAAGGGACAGCCGCCCAGCCTCCCTCTCCTCTTGCTGCCAGCAGATTTCCTGGTGCCTGCAGTTAAACTCGCAGATGCCAAGGCTAAATCTGGAAGGTCCAGCCTGCCGGCTGGTGAGACCTGCAGAGCAGTTGTCTGTGCTGGTGCCAGTTCTGCCTGCCGGATGGGGGGAACAATTAAAAGAGCTCATGCTTTAGGACAGATTGGAAGCGTCATATTGTTTTGGCTCCCTAGCACACATGGACAGGCCTCTTGCAACAGCCTCATCCTGTGCCAGCAAGTGACATACGGCCCACGCTCAGGACGGTTTGAGGTGAAGAACCAAGGCCCAGATGCTGAGAGATGCAAGGTGCCAAACTCCAACCCATTTCACAGCAGTTTCCCATGTATTTCAGTCTTAAAAGAGCGCATTAACTTCTGCAGAAGAGGCACAGGTAGAGCTAAAGCAGGACCATGCCTAGGTAGCTGTCACCTGTGCAACAGAATTGCTGAGTGCAGAGCTGCAGGCCCACCAGATTGCCTGGAACAAAATTATTTCTGTGTCTTTCAGTACATGGGAATTTCGTCTCTTAGATTATATAAATATTGAAGTGATCCTGAGTAGATTTAAAAAAAGACTTTAACTTTGGGAAGGAATGCTTGCTACCAATTCATTCAAAATATTGCACTTATTGGTGATGTTTGGGTTAAAGATGTTTGCCTCTGAGTTGCAAGTCCTTACTGTTCTAATATTTGTCCAGCTCTTTTTTTGCTGTTGCTATATTACAATTATATATCAGTAGATAACAAATATATTGTTATTGAATATAAACTCTCAGATACTGACAGAATATAAATATTAAGATATTTGTATTCCTTAGTGTGTAATCAGATATTCATTTGGTATAAATCAGCACTGGCTGAAATCAGTGGAGTTATTTCCCATCCTTGGGGTCAGCAAGGATACAGCTGCATTTGATCCCCACGTCAGGGGACTGTCACCAGGACTGGATTTGGCTGGTGATGTTTTGCACAAAGTAAGCAAACCTCAGTAAGCTGTGGTGCCTGATGCAGGGAGCAGCAGGCTAGGCACAGGTTCTCTCTGGCTGTATACAACTTTGTTTAGCTGATTTGTGCTGCTTCTCCTGAGAAATCACAACAACATGCTTTTCCACTGCTTTTGGACAACGTTGTTTCTGGTCCCAGTCACCCATCTGCTCTAATTTTCATACTTAATGCAAAGCAGAACAAGTCTCTGGTCCTCTAGGCAAGCCATGGGACCATTCCACTTCCCCACCTCCAAAATATAAAAAGCACGCAGCATAATCTTCCCTTCAGTCGTGAAAAATACAGCATAATCTTAAGTAAATATTAGTGTTCCACTTATGTAAATACAAACTGCCGTTGAGGGCTAAAGCACTGAGCCTGTCAAAACCCCTGACTGAACATATTTCTTTGGAAAGGACAGTAAGGGTCAGGAGAGAAAGATGCTTTGGTGTTTGCTGTGAGCAAGGAGAAGAGTTCTGCTGGAAAGGCAACGGGGCAAATAAGAACTTCACCCCAAAGCTCTCAGAAAACAGGATAAGGAGACACAGCTTGGGATAAAGTTTTCTTGATTTATGTCTAAATAAATATCTCATGCATGCAGTTCTACCCCATTTCTTGCTGCCTGATGAGCAGGGACGTGTAAGAAATTGGTTTAGGATGAAGGTGACTAAGGTGACTGCTGAAATGAGGACTGAGCCTCTTGTACAGCCACTCCAGCTCTGAGGAGAAAGGACGTCACACCCTGCCGAAACATTTCTCACTCAGCTTGCCCTGTTACAGACAACACTGTTCCCTGTACCTCCTCCATCCATTGTCCAGCCCTATAAAGTCCTTTCCCAATTTGACAGTGACTACACCACCTTTGCCTTCTTGTTTTCTTTCACTCTGGCCAAATGCACCTCATCTCTGTCTCCTGGATGGAGACCTGATATTGTTTTTGTAGCCCCTGAAAACATAAATTCACTGAGATGAGCACTTGTCAGTGTGAAATATAGATCTCAGTTTTTGGAATATCATTCCACCACTTCAGACCGCTTTATGATGGTAACGGGAAAAAGCCAGCCAGCAGTCCATCAGCATCTACAATCCTATTGAGCACTGGCTTCAGAAGATCTTCTTCAGAAGATCTGCTTCAAGTCCCATTAAAGATGAAGGACTTAAATAGATAATGACCACAGATCCATCCCTGATTCACATCCTTAACCAGTTATTTCTCCATGGTTTCCTACAGCACCTTGGATCCATCTCACCCATTGAATTCGGTACATTTGTCTCACGCAGCCTGGCATTTTTATTTTTACATGATCACTTTATCAGCTGCATACATATATTTCTGGTAAGTTTATCCATTACAGAGAATGATTTTCTCCTTGTTAAGGACTAGAGCAGTAACTTGTATCTCCCATTGCTCATCGTAGAGGAGACAATAAAACACAAAAGCTCTCAGGGCTCTAAATTACACCACTGACGACTTAAACCTGGAAGCCATGGGGACACATAACATCTTATTTCCAACTGAGTTAAGAAGGATGTCTAGCTCCAAGGGAGCACTGGCCAAAATGCGATAACACAGAAAAACTCTGCTGATCAATGCCAAATATCTCTTGGCTCTCTTAGGCTTCCCATCACCTACCATGAGCAGCTAGTCCTTCATGGAGATCAAAGCATTTCATCTACACAAAAAAACTGAGTCATAGTCTGAAGAAGGCACCGTTATTCTTCCCATTGTATTCAAAAGACTCTCACGGAATAATAGAAAAAAATAGCATGCCTGAAGTCAGCCAGGCACACAGGTTGAACCTGCACCTTTCAGTCCCTGGTCCTCTGTTTGTGCTGTGATGCCCTTCTCCTGCCCAAAGAGCAGGGCAAGAGGGAAGGCCGGACCCTATCACTGAACAGACTCCTGTCAATTTTTTGTTAGTCTTTAAAACATCAGAGACATTCTACACTTGAAATCTGGCTACATTTGCCCCACTATTACTTTCCCTAAGCATTAATTTCAGGCCTGTTTGTCTCATGCACTTTTAAAATTGTGCTGCTCTGAAGCAAAGCCCTGCTTGTTTCACAACTGCCATAACTTCGATATAGACATTAGATTTCCAAACAGAGCTCTGGCAAAAGGCGGTTTCTGATTATTGCTGACATCAAGAGAAGAAATCCAAGCATGCTGCTCATTTCTGCCCTCCAGTCCTGCAGAGAGGGGCTGTCTTTACTGGAGATAAAGGTAGCACGGAGGTAAAAAACTGCCTACCCCATATGGATCTGTGATCTTCTGACCCCACTGTACTGCAGCAAAACACACCCCATGGAGACACCAAAGGACATACAGAGAATCTCAATCCTCCTTGGCAGGTACGGCCTCCTTCGTGGTGACCTAGGAGACATTCAAAGCCTTTTTACGCTGCTGCCCTACACAAGAGCACTGTCCTAACACGGAGCTGCTACCAGCCACCCCAGACATGTGAGCAGGCGCCCAGGTCTGTCAAATTCCTTGTGCATGCAGCACATCTGATCTTTCCCTAAGCTCCACTAGCAGCATACACAGGGGCGCTAGTGCTGTGCCTGATGCTGCTCACCTCTGTTAAATGCAGGCCAATTTGCTGGTTTTTTTTTTTTGCTGACATTTCTCTTTCTGCTTGCTCACTTGCAGGATACCTTTCTTCATCTGCAAAGAGCTTGAAAGCACGAAGGCATCTAAATGCCAAGTCCCCAGATTTAGAGCCCCAAATACCTTCATGAATCTGCAAGCGGACAAAATGCCAGGAAACAGTGATAACTAGAAGGAAAAAAAAAAAAGGGAAAAAAAATAGATGAGCTCAAGCTCCCAGCCTTGGAGTCAGACTAAACGAACCCAGCTTCTTCCCCCAGCTTGCCATCCCTAGCACACACAACTGTGAGTGCTGCAGAATAATCACCTATATCCAGTTCCTCCCCTAAGCCCTCCCCCACCCGGCTCTGCTTTATGACACCGAAAGCACGCACAGCCCATTTTAACATTTTCCAGCCCGAGAGCTGTAGTCCAACCAGGGTGGGCAAACAAACGTCTTGTCACCGCCAAGTATGGCCCAACATTGGCTCCAGCGAGAAATTTCCAGCCGCTATGGAGCCAGACACATTTACATTCCTCTATTTGAAGTAAAACCCTAATCCTTTGGAAGATTTGCAGTCTGAGCAAGAGCTGTGCTCTCACCCATGCCTTTAAGGTCTCTCTCTGTCTTGCAGCAAGGGGCAGCAGCAGGCTTCCAAAGAAAGAAGGGGCTGTGAACAGGGAGCTCACCATGTGAAGGAGGTTTTTCTTTTGTTTTAGCCCTCTGAGGACTGTGAAGATTTGCACCAGTTTATCTTCAAGGTCTCACCTCTACAGAATAAATGAAACCCTTTTTTCCTCTCCTTATTTTACCAGCAGATAAACAAGAGCGTGTAGAAGGCAAGTGTCTTCTCTGAAGCCCTCCTAAAACCAAATCCAGCATGGGAAGTCAAGAGACTTGGCTCCAGTAAGCCTGTTAACAAATATTGACATAATTCACAGGTTTGTCACAATTCTGATCACTTGAAGAGTCACCAGCAGCTTTGATTTTCCTCCTTAGTTGTTCCCCAGAATTGTCACCCTCCCTCCCATTCGGGGATTGCATCCATTTGTACTGCATGTTTCATGTTTTCTTGCACACTCTCCATCTACTGACAATGTGTGGAATTCTTCTAAAAACACCCAAAAAATAGAGTATACACAGAAGTCAGAAGATGGTTCCAGCCTGGTAGGGGCAGAACCTGACTTTGCACCCCCATAGCCAGTGCCCCGAGTGCATGGCTTTGCTGTAGGACATAAGAATAAAGAATCAGGCTGGGTATTCACTGTAGAGGAGCTGTGAAAGGTTCCTATTTTATTTGTAGCACATCCACCTCCGTGGGATACTAATCTGAGGTTGGATGGTGCAGCATCACTGCATGCACTTGCTCAAATGAACAGGGCAAAGGATAAAGGAGCAGGGAAGCCATCCTAAGGGATTTAAGGAGAGCCACGATGAAGTCTTATAAAGAATCCTTTCAACCTAATCAAGATTGTATCCTATAGAGCAACAATATATATTTCAGCCTGACAGAAGGGATTTCAAACCCAGGTTATGCCTGGAAAAGCCTAAGAGAACAAGCTTCCACATTGTTATGGATTCAAAAAATGCAGAGCAGCTATCCCTGGGGTGAACAGCACTGGGTCTAGCCAGGCATCATGCCGGCGAGGCTTCGACAAGCTTCTGGTGGGCATCTCTGCCAGCACCCCAGGTGCTCCAGCACACCCAAACCAGCACCCTCAGCATCCCACCGTGCACCCTCTCCTGGTTCCCTGCTGAGGTGAGGCTGCACCCGCTGCCGGCGAGCTGTGGGGCGAGCACATGATGGTGATTGCCCAGGCTGAGAGGCCAGGATGTGGTTGTGGCCTGGATTGCAGCCGTGGCCCCCGGGCAAGATCACTGTGAGCGCAAGGGCTCCGACTTCCTGCCCGGCCAAGCCCAGGGACAAGAAGCAGTCTCGGAACGGGTCAGTGAATGGCTTCTCACTCCTGGAATTCCATAAAGATTACCTAGCAAACCATAAATTAGTCCTGCTTCTGGATTTCCAGTCAAGGCCTTGGACTTGCTGACCTGGCCTCTTGTTTCTTTCAGCACGGACATTGTGAAACTCCGACTTTTCCTGTTTTCTCTCTCTTTCTCCAACCCTAAAGGTTCTTTTGCTGGCCAGCCTCGCACAGCAGCTTTCCATGCAACATTACCACAACGGTTTCTCCTTACAAATGTCAGAACCAACCTCCCCTGCTTATTCAGTGACTGCAGACAGTTCATCTACTCTTTTCAGGAGGACGAGGGAGTAGTTGATGGTGGGAGCAAGGATCAAAACTGGAGGAAAACATGTTCGTTATGTGCTAAAGCATTATTCTCCCCACACTTCCCTCAGATTACCTCACCACTGCCAAGGTAGGTGTGAAAACAGAGTAAATAAACCTGCTGCAAAAGTCACACAGGCAGTACTCTAGCTCCTTTAGCTTTGGCCAGCTGCAGGAGTGTGACAAGACCATGTCCTCCCAGTGGTGGGACAGCAATACAGCCTCTGCTCAGATGCTCCAGCTTCTTTTGATCACTTGCTCTGCCCTTCTGAGGCTGGGCAATGCGTGAGAGCAAAGAGCTAAGAAGAATGGATGATGGGAAAGAAAGATTCCCTGGAAGGAATCTCCAGTTCATGTCAAGGATGTGGATTCTTCCATCACAACATAGAGTCCCTCTGTTTCTCCTCCTGAGAACCTTTCTGCAAAAGACTTAAATTAAAAGACTCGCCCATGCAAATCCCACTGTAGGCAGCACTGACCATGCCTGTTGTCACATCCTGCTTACAAACACCCCATGCCTCCAGCTTCCCTTGCTGGCTTGGGCATACCCCAGAAGTGTCACAGCTCCCTGCAGCTGTCTCACTGCCATTCCTATCACTGGATACCTAAAGCCCGTGAATAAATGAGTGATTTGTCTCAGATCTCCTAGCTGGTAAGAAGAGTAGCTCTGGAGGCAGAGACATTCCAACAGGATTACAGTTAAGTGGTTAATAAGCTCTGATGAGGATCATTAGAATCTGAAAGGAAAAACAAAACAAAACAGAGGAAGGGGAAGTGGGAAAGGCAAGCTGGCTCTCATCCCCAGCCCCATGGCATCCACTACTGAACTATTCCACCACCCAAAAACTGCAGCACCATACAAGTCCTCCCAGTGGCGTGCCTTTCCAGACTTGTTCGGGCTAAGGGCTACATTTATTTCAGGCTCACACTACAATTCCCATGCCTTTACACCAAGTTCTCTAGAAGAGAACTAATCCAGCTTGTACCATCTTGGTTAACTGGGCAAAGACATCCTCTGTGCATTTGAGAGGGTCAAACGTGTTAACATTAGACAAATAATCCCATCACGACTTGGGCAGAATTTATCACATTTTCCAGTTCTTAAACCATGGCATAAAAATAATTGCAGGATAACTGCCCCCCAGACTTTTGGATCTGTTTAGAATATCGCTCCTTGCAGCTAAGTGCCTACTTACTAATACAAAAAAAAAAAATATATATATATATATATATATATATATATCAGGTCCATTTTGATAGCAGGACAAAAAGCTCTAGCTCTCCACGCAGAGAGGTGTTTGTACCTGTGGAATACCAGCAGGAATATCTTCATGCTGCTCTCATAGCAGATTTTCTGTAAGACCTCCATAGGTTCTGGCTGGGAGGAGGATGTCTGAACAGGAGATGGTGCCGGGAAGCAGTCAGCTCATCTCGATCCTCTGTGTTCCTGTAGGTTTTGTTTTAATATGGTGAGAAAAAGGCACAAACAATGTTGACAGCTTCTTTACAGCATTTTCCAGAAGGCTGAAATGGGATTCAAGTGACAAACCTCTAAATTCCTATAAAGTTCCTCTGTATGCCATTGCAAATTAGGAATTTGCTGCCCAAACCACATATATTGAACTGGCCCCGATCCTGCTGCATTGACATTCTGATGTGTTTTCCTTTTACCCCATTTCATTCCCTTTTGCCAGCTACAATTGTTACACATCTGTGAATCATGGCTTCCTAGTCGTCAAGGCTGACCCACTAATAACAGCATTATTTGCATTATAGTCAGCCTATTTTGCTAGACATTGTGCAAAAATGTAGAAAATGACAGACCTTGCCTCACAAAGCCTTCGATAGCATTAGAAATGTCTGTTCCCTCTAGCACAGAGGAGTGAGAGGTTCTTGAATTCACTCATGTTTGTTCAATGGTTATCTGGAAATGGTACACTGAGCATTAACTGATTTCTACACAGTGCCAAAAGACCACCCTTGTAACCAGTTTCCTCTCCCATCAGCAGAGAGGCCATGGAAGTAATAGGCCTTGAATGTTGGGTCATCCTCTTGGTGCAAGAGTGGGATGAGGAACATGCTCTGCTGCTGCTTCTGCTCTCCCTGAACTGGCCCTGCCCTGACCAGTGCTGCTGGTGCCCGGGGAGCTACTCAGCGTCTTCTCCCTTTGCAGAAAGCAGAAGGGCTGAAAAGTAGGGAGCGTTCATCGCTGTGGTGAAGTGGACATGGAAGTGTTTGAAGTGTCAGCAACATCAGGCTGAGCAATATAAGGTATTTTGATCATTTCTTCCCCTCGGGAATCACAAACATGGTACTGCAGATAGCCATGAGGGAGAATTGTTAAAGTACAGATTCACTAGGTGCCATTTCAAAGGAGAATTGTGCTTTCAAATTGAAATTTACACTCTTAAAAATACAGCATTAGTTATTTATTGTCTAATAGACAGAGCTAGGAAGCAGGGCAGCAGGTTTCAGCTGCTTTAATACATAATCCTACACTCTGTCCATACTCAAAGTATCAAAAAAGTCTCAAACAGAGCTCTTGGAGGCTGACTGCCTGTGTGGCTGTGGAAGAACACAACGGGACAGGCAATTTTTGCGTTGTCTGTTCTTCCCTGGAACACTTTTTAAAATTAAAATAATAATAACAATAATAATAAATTAAATAGCTCTGAAGGTGTTCAGCACATTTTTTTAAGCAAAGCAACCTTTGAAAATCACAAATAAAAACTACTGGGACTACTGACAAGTGTTTCCCCCTTAACTCCACAAAAGAAGGGTCGTGACAGCGAGCAAAAGAGATGCACCCATCATGCTCTGACATCTGCTTAGATATTTACTCTCCATGTTCGTCAGCTGAAAGCTTTTTGGAAGCAGCTACCAGGGGAGCAGAACCCCCCCAGGTGGGCAGCTGAGGACAAGGTGCCTCTCTGGAGCAGCCACTCCAGCCCAAGTTCGAGCCGTGTCTGCCCACAGGTATAAGAAGGTAAAGCTTTCTCTCTTTTATGCAGGGACATGAAATGGAAGGTCTGATTTCTGGTCTTAATTTTGAATGAAGCCTCATATCCACTCTCCAGCTGAGAACATTTCCAAAGTAGACTTCTTCAGACCCCCTAAACATCTCTCAAAATCCTCCCCCTCAGACCCTTCTCATGTCCTCTCCTTTTTCCTTGCTTTTCTCTCTTCTGTGGAAACCATCCACATCTCTAACACAACTTTCCTGTATTAGGCAAAATAGCCTCAAAACTGGGTGCTGAGCACCTCGGAGCAGCATCTTGTCACCGATCAGTTACCACTGCCTACATACTTGAACCCAGAGGAATACGTCTCCTGCTGGCAGACTGCGGAGATTTGCTGAACCCCAGCCAAGAGGAGAGATGAGGCAAGGGGTGTTAAAAGCTACCGTCTCGCCTCTTCGTACACATCACACGCACGAGTGCCTTCAGCACCCAGGGCCCGGAGCCCAGACAATTCGCTGAAAGTCTAATGCATTTCAGATAAGGCTTTGACTATTACCTGGATTGACAGCCAGAGAATGGGAGGAAAAATCCCGGCTCCGGCCCACTCAGCCGAGCAGAAAGCATCCCAGTTCACAGGCTAACCTAGGTCAAGTGATTTGGCGCCTGCGGGGTATTAAAGCTATTTACCAGAGAGGAGAGGGAGGGAGCTGCACGATCTGAAGGGAGCCAACCCTCCTAGTGAAAATTATTTTTATTATTGTAATTCATGATATGTCCTGGCTCTGTGCCCACAGCCAGGGTTGGAAAGGCACTGTCTTTAGTAGAGACAATGAAACAATAAACAATATTTCTAAGCAATTCTTTTTTAAAAAATATCTCCATTTCACAACCACACAGCTCATCTGTTCACTTCGATTCTATGGGCCGTCACCTGAAAGCTGGTCCACATCAAAGAGAGGTTTGAAACAGGGAGAGGTGATCCTGTTTATCTCCTTCTAAGGCTTCATTCCTGAGAATAAGCCTTACCTGCTAAAGCCAGGAGAGCACATCATCCTCTGCCCATCCAACTGCCAGACCCAAAGGAACAGGGGCAGTTACATCAGGGAGAAAAGGTGGGCTGGGAGCTCCAGCCCAGTGGGAGCCACTCCATCAGCGTAAAGCTCCCACCTTCTCCAGGGCAATATTCTTCCAGTAAGAAAAACAGAGGGGGAATTATTCCTTGTGAAGCAACTGGGCACAGCCTCTTTTGGAGCCTTAGCTGCCTTTCCCAGCACTTTTTGTCATCCAGCTACCATGCATCATCAACGACTGAAAACCAGCTGGCACTTCGGCCAGCTCTATTCCCCATGTTATTTCCCAGCAGGGACACAGAGCTTGCCTTCAGCATCCATCCAGGACTGGTGCCTTGCACTGGGATGGGTGCTGCTTGTTCTGGGGGCAGCAGCAGACTTGTGTGGGACCTAAACCCTTCTGCATGGTGCTCTGAGTGCAAGCAGATGGGTCTGGGAGGCTCCGCACTCAGACTGGAGCCAGCACCAGCCCTGTGCCCATGTTGGGTCCCATGGTTTGGTCTGGACAGGCACGCCACACAAGTACAGTTGTCTCTAGAACATCTTGACTCTTCCCACTCCGCTTATATATTTGCTTTCCACTTCTCCTTTATCTTTTTTTTTTTCCCTTTCTGGGTTGCTTGTTAGTAAAATGTAATGTTCTGTGACCAACCTGCCCCCCACCCTTGCCTGTCCCCTCCACCTCCCATGCCCCTCTGCTCTTTGATCTGAAGATCAAAGTGAGAAAAGAGCACAAGCTGGCGACAGCAAGAAAACCAATGTGTGCTTGGAGAAAAAGAAACCACCCTCTCACAAAGAGAAGTAACATCTATTCCTCTGCTTGTGGTGACTCCACGTGAAGTTCTGGTCCTCCATTCTCTGAACTCACCACAGAAGTCTGACATATGAACCTGACTGAGAAATGCACAGTTTCTGGAGTATTTTGGGAACCCTCAGTTGTGGGCTACTATCCAAAAAATTATTTTTTACTTATAACCAGTTCAACCAATTTCTGCTGCAAGGCTCCAGTTCCATCACTGTACTCCAGTACCAAAGCATATCACTGCATTACTGAATCAGCTGCTCTCCTTGGGAAAGGAAAACCAAGTCTCAGAGCACCCATTCTGCATGGGATCAGTGCTGCTCGGACAGCAGGAGTGCTGCAGCATGAACCATCAAGAGCACATCCCTGGTCCTTGGGTTTCACCCTTACAAAACTCCCTTTTCAGTTCTGAACCTGCTTCTCTGAGGATTACGAGCAGAACCCTGCTCTGACACAGCATAGGTGCTCCACAGTGGCTTGAAAATCAGTAACCAAAAGGCTGATTTCTGGGGGCTGTGGTGTATTAGACCGGGAACTTCATTTTCCGGTATCCCCTACAATTATCCACAGCCCAGTATTGCTGTTGGATGCCCCAAGAGCAGGTAAGGACAACCTGTACCAGCAGCTACTGACAGCTGAGCCCTCAGAGAAGGATGCTAATCCATGGTGAGTCTGGGTGAAGAATATAGCAAACTATTTTGCAGCTCAAGCTCAGTTTCTGTGATGGAAAGGATAGTTTTGCCAGGCAAAGAGCGCAGGCCTTTTTCTTTTTCTTTTTTTTTGGTCCAAATTGCCTGGCAATTAAAAAAGAAAGGGGGAGGGAGGGTAAAATAGATGGCAGGGGAAGTGGATGTCACCTGCTGCAAAACCAGGGCTAAAAGCAGCATCCCCATGGGTCACTAACTCGCTGCGGCTGTCAGCACTGATCAGAATCATTTGGTCACTCATCACAGGAAGGCAAACGGTCAGGCCACAGCACATCCTTAGGATCAACAGGCTAATTAGGATACCTGGTCTTACTCAGAGAAGCCTGCTATTAAATCCCCAGGAGACCCGCCAAGCCATAACACTGTCCTCCAGCAACGCCATGGACAGACCCAAGGCGCAGCACCCCAAGGCCCCTCCATGACACACGTTTGTGTTTCAGGAGGAGGAATAACTCATCTCTGAGTGGAGGAGAGTGGTTAATTGGGCACCTCGTTTGCAAAAGGCCGCGGGTCGCCGCCGCGGCCCGGCCTGCTGTCCCGCTGGCGGGAGGCCAGCGCTGTCACTCAGCGCCAGCAGCCTCCCTGTCTGTGGCCTCCTCCGCCACCGCCGCGCTGACGGCCTGGCGCCCGGGCACCTGGGGGAGGACGCTCGGCGAGGCCCAATTTGTCTGGCTGCGAGGGAGGAGAAGCCAGGGGCGTGTTGGAGGACGCGTCCCGAAAGACTCGAGGGGAAAGGCACAGGAGCTAAGGCAAGGAACACCGCCTCCTTCCCCTGCTCCCCCTGCAAATCCCATGGGTTGAACACCAGGCCCTCTGTCTCCCTACACAGCTCCGTCTCCTCTCTCTCAACTCTTTCCTCTCTTTCTGCAGCTCCTGGCTTTGTACCTACTCTGTAAACAGTCTCCCACCCAGCATGGCTAAGTGCATTTTTATCCAGCACCTGGTAATTAACTTACTGAGAGTGAGGCACTTTTATTTTGCTTCCTACTGGCATCACCAAACCACATGTAACTGTTGTGTGCGTGCTAGGGATAACTGTGATGCTGCTTCCTTGCAAATTTCTCCAGCCAAATATTACTGCAGCGGGACAGTTCACCTGTCTCCTTGTAAATCCTGCAGCTTTAGCCACGCCGTCCTCACTGCTTTCTGCCAAGCTACATCCTGCTTTTTTCAGTCTAAATGACTAATTCTCCACACTGCTCCACATCACATTAAAAGGTTTCACTCAGGGCTGTGTCTGCTTAAAACAAAACAAAGCCCAGGAAAAATTGCTTCTAGCTAAAAGAAACATTCTTCCAATATTATATCACCATTCCTTTCCATCACATCTCACATTACAATTCCGAGGCACCGAACGAGAGCACATTTTACCTGTAAGCAGGAGGCAGGTTGGCCTGATCCCCCACGAGTTCAGGCACCCACGGCAGGGACGGGGCAGAATTTCCTCTTTAACCAGGAGAGGAAAGGTGTGTTCAGGTGGAAATACAGAGCAGGTACAAAGCTGAGACACTCCAGGAGATTTGGGGATGGAAGAGCAGAGCAAACTGTGCAGAGTTTTGCAGAGTACTGAGGGTATAAGAAGGTGCCTTACACAAGATACCTTCCTCTTGTTTAAACCTCCTTTTTACAGCTTTATTTGCAAAGGTACTTTAGAGGACATCTCCTGTTTGGACACAGCAGCCTTTCCCTCAAAAGGCTGTCAGTTACTGTCACCTTGAATTAATTGAAACAATCGCCCGTCAGCGAGCATTAGCTCAGAGAGGTTAAGTCCGATTAGTGATCTGCCTGTTAATTCACCAAAAGAGTTTTGTTTAATCATATCTTCCAGCAAGGAATTTTTTGCAATCTTTCCATGGGAGTTTGCTACCAAACGTGACCTTGGAAGTGCAGGAGAGAGGAAAGATCCTTGCTCCATCATGAAAACAATTTAATTGACTCTCTCAAATGTTAACAATTAAGGACAGGGTAGGAACGCACTCCTTTAGCTGGGAATCTGATAGAAAGTCCTTTTTCACCTTGAAAACTCCGTGGGGGTTTGAGGCACTCAGCGGTTTGATCCTGGCTCAGTCTAAATCCTGGTGGATTTAAACAATTCCAGACTAGAAAAACATCCACAGAGGCAGGCTGGCTTTAGCTGGTCTGAGTCCCATCCCATCCCTACCTTCCCAGCTCAGCATGTTGAATCTGACATGGCTGATGGATGGACAAGAGGATACTAAGAGTATTGTCTCCCTACAAAACCATGTAAGCATTTAGATGCTCCTGCCCTTCCCTGGGCCATGGATGACACTCCAGACTGCTCTTATTCCAAGATCTGTCCTTTTTCTTGGCCACAAACCCAAGTACTGAAGAAGGTTTGCCTGTTTCACCTGACTCCTGCTCGCTATTCAGATGGGCATCTGAACACCTCCTGTGGCCGAGAGCTAGCAGAGACCGAGGTACGAACCTGGTAGCCAAAGGAAAAGGGGACTGCTTCTCTCAAGGGGCCAGGTCTGCATCCTAAACTCCTCTGAGCACTTTTTACTCAAGCAAATAGCTTGCTCAGCCTCCGCAGGACTCAGCACAGAGTTTGTAGAGATGACTCACAGTGAGCACTGGAGGCTTATCACTCGCGTGATGGATTGTGAGGCAGCGCGTTGGTTTGGGTAGCGGTGGAGGAGGCTGGAGCAGCCAGCCTTCCTGCAAAATCCATTTGTAGCTGTGGCTGGGGGCACAGTGTCAGGAGACAGCCTCTGTAGCTGCAAGGAGGCAGTGGCACGTAGCCTCGTGCAAGACGCATGACCCGGTGCTCGCGTTGTGCCTGCGTGCCTCAGGTCATCTCGGGAAGCACCTGCTGTGTAGGTGCCAGACAGAGATGATATCAAATGAAACTTTGGCACCAAAATTGACGTACTTCTGCAAAGCCAATTTACATTCTTTGCTCTGGGCTTCTGGAGCCAAAAGGAAAAAAAAAAAAAAAAAAAAGTACTTTGGATCCAAACCTGACTCCGTGGCTCCAGTTTGCCTAGCATAGTTTCCCTGGTATAATGCTAAAATGAGGTTCTGGCTCACAGCACTGTGTCCTAGAAGAGTCCCCAGTGGGTATTGCAAAGTCTGTCATAAGAGCAGACTGGGAACAAGACAGCAGTTATGAGATTGTGATGAAAAATGGTCTATTTGTTGCATTGCCCAACTCTGTTCCCATCTTTGTCCTCAAGGGCTTCCTTGCAGACTCTGTGTTTTGCTTTTTTTCTTTAATGATGTTGGTTTGGAAAAGAGACTCCTTTTTTTCCATTCTCCTGACACACGCTCCATGTGATCCCTCCTTCCCTCTCTCCAGCATTACACCTTCTTTCAGCCGGGATCCTCAGAGGGGCAGATCAGCAGAGTCACAGCCCTAGAGGTCAAGCAGCACCAAACAATACCTGAAGGTCTGGTGTTAACAAATCCACTCACAGAAAATAGAGTTGGATAACTTGCATTTTCTGGTCTTGAATCTCCCCTGTTATACTCTGAGTTATTGCTTATACCTTCACAAGGGTGGTTTGAGAAGCCCCTTTGAGAAGCTCCAGCAGCTCGCTGCACACGCGCTGCCCAAGGGTAACCAACAAAGGGCAGTGGGGATGCAGCCTGGCTTCTGTCTTGATCTTTCAGCATCAGTCTCGAGCATCCAGAACCCGTTTCTTCCTTCCACCAGTAGCTAGCAGCCTGGCAAGCCACCACTCCCTCTACAAAGCAGAAACCAATAGCCCAGCATCAGGTTATCTTCATATAATATTGATGTAATAGGATCAAATAATACACAATATTACTGATGCTTACTATAACACAACATACTCATTTGCCTGCTTGGTTTTTCTTTTGCAGTTGCTTCACAGAGGCACCATCTCAATGTAACACTGTTAACACAAGTCATTTAGCAACATAAATATTTCCCAGTGTTTAGGCTTCTCGTGCAGACCTGGCAGAGAGCTACACACGTGCTTGGCAAGGGTCGGACCAGCTTACGGACCTGCAGGAGGAGGTCTCTGTTTCTCCAGTTTTGCCCTGGGAGTGCTGTTCCCTCCGACTGCCTTCCACAGCACCCTGTGCTCTAACAGATGCTGAAAACATCTCTGAAAGCTGAAAGAATAAGACTTGTTCTCTGCTCAGGAGACGTGTAAGGAGCTACAAAGATGCTCTAGAAAATCTGGTCTGTGGGAGCCATTTCAGCCAGCCCTTAGCATCATAATATTAGCCTACTATGCCTTTTGAGAGTAGCACGAGCTTTTAAAGCAAGGTGCTTAAGAAATCAGACTCCTGTTTTTATTGGAGTCCATTGAAGCCAGCAGCAGCCAGAATTAAATTAACTTGATTTTTTCAAAGGCTCACCCCCTTGGCCTCTGCAGCTTCTACCCAAAGCAAATATGTTCAGGCTATAAGGCTGGGCTGAAATGAAGGTAGTGCTCATTAGAGCATAAAGGCTTCACCTTTATGAGTAAGACAGCAGAGAAATAACACCAAACTGATTATTTAAAAACTGCACTAAACTTGTTTCTTTATTGATTCTCTTCTCTGAGGTCCCAATCAGGCAAATACTTTTGCAGGTGTGTAATTGAAGGCCCTGAGAAGTGCCAGGCAGTTAATTATTTGCAGGAACGGGGAACCTTTTGTGGCAGCTAAATAACGAAATATAAATCTGCAAATCTGTCAGTGAATAGGCAGCTCTCCCTTCATTGACTGTTCAAGGCAGCTTCCACTGGCAACAAAAAGCAGTGGTAAGTAAATGCAGAAAATTTCAGAGTCTTTTCCCATCTGGTCACCCGGGGCAGAGTTATCCTCATTGTTTCTTCTGCAGTTTTCCTTTCTGGGCAGGAGCATTTCAAGTCTTGGCTGCTGATGCGGGTTTATGATTAAAACTAACCTTGTTAATCCTCCTTAGTACAAAAATGGCTCTGCTTATCTACACTGGGGTTGCTTTTCTCAAGGCAGCCAGAGCCAGTCCTGCTTTGCTCGTGGGAGCCCTTCTGGAAATACACCCAGTGGCTCCTGGGGCCTTGAGCTCTCAGCCGTGCAGATTTGGGACTGCTCACCTCCAGGAGGGGGTTATTCCCACCTTTGGTGGCTCTTCACGTGCAGCTGAATTTTCTAAATGCTTTGTAAAGGCACCCAAAATGTAGGCAACATTGAGCTTAGTTTAATAATAGTTTCTGACAACTGCACTTAACTCTATTAAAAGCAATGAACCAGACATATGCAGAAAAGATGCTAAAACGTCAAAATGAGAAACAACACAAGGAGAAGGAGCGTCATTCCTGTCTCACCGCAGGAGATTCAGCATTGCACACTATTTTCTTCTGGCTAGAAGCTGTTTAAAACCAATCTGCTGTCAGGAGCAGCAGTTAACCCAGAAGAATGAACAGCCACGGCATGCAGTGTCCTGGGCTGCAGTGCTGTAACCACAGGGCTCGACTGAGGTTTCTTTTATGCTTGTGCTCTCTAGCATGACTTCGACAGCCTAAGGCAGCCAGGGGGGTGACTGCAGGGAAGAAGAAAGCACTCCTCCTGCTTAGACAGACAGATTTGACAAAGACTCACGGGCAAGCATTCGTGGCAAGTCACTCCAGCATGTGGCTCACAGCAGCACTTGGACTCTGGTACGATCACCAGCCGCATCCTGCAGCATCCTTCCCGTTCCCCCCGTACACCTCCCCAGCCAGCTCCTGCTGCAGGCACTCTCGCAAAAAGGGGTCCCATCTCCCTCTTTGTGCCTGTTCCCAACTCTGTCAGAGTAGGGAAAAAAACACCACGCATTTATTCTCTTCTTTAGAGGCCTGGGGTTTCCCTCACTTTAATTACAAATGGAAGAAATAGGAACGGCCTCCTGTGGGGTTACTTCTCCAAGATAAGCCAAGAAGCTTTCCCTGCACATCATCATTCCCTTCACTCCTCTCTCCAGAGCCTTCTCTGCATCACAACAGAGTGCTCACCACATCAGATAATCCATGAGAAGTGGCCAGTGGGAGAAATTTAGGCTGTTTCTTTCTGGGGGGAATGCATTTGCAGGAAGCCATCAGGCACCCCCCCAGGAAAATAAAGCACCGCTCAGTAAAACCAGGCTTGGAAGCAGAAGATCAGATGCGGGATCTTTGCTTTCTTTCCCTACCCACAGCCTCCTCTAGCAAAGCCTCAAAGGAGATTTGGCAGGAGGGATCACTTTACACATGTTTTCTCAGGGCGATCCGGAGCCTTCCTGGGTCACCAGTAATTTAGACACTGAGAGGTGATTTCCCTGCTGCCTCTACCCATCCATCTCCATCCCTTTCCTAGAGCCAGCCAGTCTCACTCCTGGCTACCAACCATCACAGCAGAAAGGACCAGAGGGAGCCCCTGAGGAAGGAGATAAGGGATATACGCAGAGCACGGCCTTGTCTTGAGCTCTGCAGCATTTCCAATCAACTCCTGTGTGCATTCTCACTGCTTTCTGTCTGTGTGTTGCTCAGATTTTCATGTGTGGGAAGTTTTAAAGAAGGCACTCTAGGTTTGGAAGGCTGGATCCTGTTTTCTCTCTCCTGTCCTCCTTTTCTCATGAGGTATATGAATACCTTCAAAAATGTTTGTGACAAAAAGGCAGTAACCAACCACCTAGAAAGAAGCAAGATGGCCTGATTGAAATCACCAAATGGGTGACCTCAGGCATCCTGCCTCCCAGGGTTATTAACAGGAAAAGACTGAGTTTTTAATGCAGGGAGGTGGGGAAGTCAGTTACTAAATCTCCAAGACAAGACTGGAGCCCACAGTGTGAAACAAGTCCATGCACAAGGCAAGCTAGCATGGTTCCACCGAGGTCACAGCTCTGCCACTCATGCAACAGGAGAACCGCTGGATCCTCAGCATCCAGGGCCTCTGACACAAACCAAGGGGCTCTCAACACAAGCATCAGCTCTGTGCCACTCGCTGCAGCTTCATTAAGGTCATTAAGTTGTGTGGAGCAGTCCCTGGGCAAGGCTGCTAGCAGCACAAGGACACAGCAAGCAGGAACCTGGCCGCAGCTGGAAGCAGTAATTTTTTCCATTTCCCTCCCCACCTCCTCCTTTTGGGCCCGATACAACTACAGTGCGTCTTTAGCAAGTGCTCCCACCGAGTTTGCAGAGTCAAAACAGCACATTCCTATGGCCCAAAATGCCTGCGTGACTCCGCTGGGCATGAGAGGAGAGGGGGAAACATGACCAAGGCTGGGCTGAGCCGGGCCAGCTGGAGGGAGGAAGCTGGTGTCAGTGGTCCAGTGGAGACAGAGCTTGTCTGGCACGGCCCCTCCTGGAGACGAGCACCACAGCGGGTGGTTTCCAAGCCCTGAGGACTGGAAACACGATCCTCAAGCCCAGCTTCTGCTGCATGCAATGGGCAGCAGAAGACCTCCCTTCTCTGGCAGCAGAGCTGCACGAGGAGAGGCAGCAGACCCACGGGCATCCCTGGGGAACGAGGGACTTTGGGCACAGGCACCCAGCACGCTGGTTTGAAGGGCTGCAGCTTGATGGCGTGCAGAGGGGGGACTGATTTTGGATGGTGTTTTCACGTGGCTTGAGTTCATCGGGCCTTGAAGAGGAATTCCCAGCTCTTACTATTTTCGCTCCAAGCAATGAAAGCTAACAACAAAAGCATCTAGAGAGATTTAACATCATTAACGGTGGCTTGGAAAGAGAGGGTGAGGTAAGCAAGAGGAAGCATGAGAGGAGGACTGAGGTCTCTGGACAGGTATTCCAGGCATTTTCCACTGCAGCACAGCAGGCTTCAGTCCTGTCTGTTCTCCAGAAGCTGCAAGGACAAACTGCCAGGGAGACCTTCAGGTTTTGGACCTCTCTTGCATTAGGCTTAGGGCAAAGACACTGATCACTGCCTCCTCTTCCTCCTAGGAGGAAGAAGGCATCGCGATGAAGTCAGAGCCTGCTGCCTGGCCGTGTCTGACAGTGCCTAAAGGTGTCTTGAAACACGGAGAGAAGAATCCTCACGCTCATTAAGTGAGATCATGCTTTTTAATTAGCCTCCACTGACAACTCAAGCATGAACAAGCCTGGTGAGCTTCCACGTTGCAGGGGCTGTGCGCACACACTTCTGCTTGTGGCTGTGTGGGATGGGACGGAGCTGACCCAGGGTTCGGTGCTAGGTGCGAAAGGACACGGATCGTGGCAGCCACGCGCACCCAGCAAGCAGCTCCTGCTGTTTGGCATCCACCTGCATCCCCTTTTCCCCAGCATCACCCTGCAGGTCTGAGGCTCAGCCCCAGTTGCTGTGGCTGATGGAGAAGGTGAGCATCAGTGCTGTCACCTGGCACAGCCACAGCCCCTCTCCCCCTCATCCACCTCCCCATTATCAGATCCTGTCCATACTGATTTAAGCTAATGGCTTCCTCACGCACAGCCCAGAATGTATTATCAGCCAGATCCCTATCACTCTCTAATATACCTTAAGGCTCCAGCTCCTATTTGTCTAAATCAGAGGGGAAAAGAAAGAAGAATGTAGCCCATTGAGCCCTAGTGAGGCAAGGGGCAATGGCTGGAGATCCAGCCCTGAGATGTCTAGCACTCCTGTCTGACGTCCTCTCCCTCTTTACCTGGCACTTTGCTCTAAAAGGAAGAGTAAATATGTCAGTACAGACCAATTGCACAAATACCAGCCTGCGGGAGCCAGCCTGGCTGCAGTTTGCTTCTTGGCCCATCTCTCCTGGCTTCTCAGCCTGCTCCAGCTGCTGCCCACAGCTCCGTGGCAGTGACCCTTCCAGAGACAGGGACACTCGTCCGGGTGCAGGGATCCAGGGGACACCAACGAATGCATTCTGAGTGCTCTCTACAGCCCTCGGCACAGAAAGGACCTTCCCAAAAAGCCTGAGTGGAATTTTTCCCTCCGTAGCACCGAGCAGCCCCATCAGAAGTGGTTACTTGTTTCTGGCACCAACTGGGCATTGCTGAGATGGGCACTACAGCAACAGAAGTACCAGGCTGAGCGTTTTCACTCCCAGCAAGCAGTCGTGTTTTGGTTCACACCTCAGGCTCAGCAGCAAGTGGTGCCAACACAGCCTGCCCTCTCATCACCAGAGCACCCTTCTGCTTTTGCAGGACTGCAGGGTCCTCAGGGACATCCGCTTCTCTCTCTCAGTACAAACCTCACTGACAAATGCCAGCAGCAGCTCAACATCCAGAAGACCAGTGCGCTGAAGACATAAGAAAACACCAGAGGGGTTAAATTTTCCTTGGGGCTTTTGTTGGTGCGCAGACTACCAGTGCCTTTCTTCCTGCATCTCCAGATCCCAGAGGTCCTTGGCTGCTCTTGCAGCATTGCTCCCACTCGCCATCAAGGACTTTTTTCACCCATTGCTGGTGGTTCACACACTATCCTTGGTCAGGGCGAGCCACGGGATGCAGAGAGCCATGGAGGCACTCGCTAACTGATGCGAGTATCTTACTGCAAGATAAACAGCCTCCAGATAAGTAACTCGATACATTTTATTATTATAAAATGGGATTTTTATGTGCAGAATTTGGATGTCACACATACTTTTGTTTCTTTTTTGGACCAGGAAAGATAGGCGGTTAATTGATTAAAAAAAAAAAAAGCTACTTTTAACACAGCAGAGAATATTAACCCCCTCCTTGCCCCAGGCACTCAAAAGCTCTGACAAAGTGAAGTGGAAAATAAACTCTTCTCCAGTCACTTAACAGGTCTGCAACAGGAGGAAATAAGGAACTCTGCCCACCCCTCAGATTGCATTAGTCAGACACCGCAGCATTTTTCAAATAGTCTGTCATTAATCATGACAACACAAGAGAGTGAGAAGGAGATCAAAGAGGTAGAAGTCTGAAATTCCAGTTACGGATTCTCTGCCGTTAAGGTAATGACAAGGTTAGGATCCAGCAACAAGCAATCGGGAAGTATTTCAGTCTACCTGGGCATCCACAGCTACACGAACCAGAAGAGCCCCCTAAACCTTAGGGGAACGATGCTGGTGCAGCCCAGGTGAGGATCCAGCCATTGGGATTTATGCAAACCACAGAAAACAGCAGAGCAGGGCTGGAATCTTGAAAGGGGTGATATTTCCAGTAGCTCCTGCCTGTGGTTGAAACTGGAAACACCATCCTCTGAGGTCAGCGTTTCCTCACCTCCAACCGAGGAACACCTCTGGCAGCAAGAAAATGGGGGAAAAACAGCCCAGACAATGGAAGTTATCCAGACGTTACCCAGAAAGGTTCCGGAATGGACGCTCCCCCTGCTGCTGGGGAAGTTTCCATTTGATTTTCAGCAGAAGGTTTCAGGAAGGCTGATGACTCCTTCCCTGAGTGGGAGGCAGATGCGATCCCTCAACGCCAGTGCCCTCGTGCACAAGCCCTATATCCCTTTAATGCCCCACCCTCTGCAGCAGAGAGCTGATTCACAATTTGTGGCAATGTTAGCAGGAGTTAATCAAGCTTGTAAAGCACCACTGCTCTTCACAGAGACAGCATTCCTAGTGGTGTACAGGGCTACCAAACAATACCTAAGGGCAACCTAAGTGAGCTCCAGAACACGAGCACTCATTAACCTTGCATGGGCCCAACACATAGGGCGCAGGAATCCACCAAAGCCACTTTCCCAAAGAGCTGCCAGCTGAGATAGGGAAGACACTAAAAATGAGGAGCTTTTCTCAAGGCCAACAAGCAGGTCAGAGAGAGTGCCAGAAACCACACCCAGGCTTTCCATTCTCATGCTCCGAGACATATCTGCTCCTGCAAGCAAGCACACATCCCCTGAGGGTACAACACCCAGGGCTTCAGAGAGCTCCAGCCAGCATCCAGCCCCGCGGGCAGCACACAACGCAGCTACCCCTGCGAGCTGCCCTACTGCTCGCTCTCCAGTCTCTTGTAAAAACATCCCCAGAATCTCTATCACTTCATAAAACTTTAAAACCCAAACCTGGTAGGAGATATTTATAATGCTTGAGATCATTTCCCCCAGATTGACTGTCATTGCTGTTTTATAGATTACTGGCAACTCCCCGTGCCCTTTGCTGGGAAAAAAAAAAAAAAAAAGAAAAAAGAAAAAAAGAGGGTTTGATAATTACAGCAGCCCTCGAGACCTTTGATTTAAACAAAACAAACAAACAAACAGCTTCATTCTGTAAATCTTTATTAGACTCCAAGCACAACACACACAGCAAACATTCAATGCCCCATCAAAGGAGACGCCTGAGATAGTTCAAGGACTGTTTTCAGCCTGTCTAAGTTGGCCCAGCTCTCTTCTCTTGCAGCTAGAGCTATATTGAACAGTGTTCTCCCATTTTCTGAAGCTTGAAAGCACCATGGCTGAGACTCCTTCCCAGAGACCAGCTGCTCTTCCAGTGCTCTGCAAGGCAGCCCCAGTTAGAGGGATGACAAGCAGCAGGCAAACGCTGTTTGCATGCTTGTCTCTTCACTGGCTTCAGTGTTTACACCAAACAAACAGCAAACAATGATTTCTTTGCCAAAAAGAAGGCAAAAACAAGCAGCAGTTATGAACCAGAGTACAGAGCAGATCTAATGAAGAAGCAAGTATCTTAAATGCAATTTCTGGATTTAAGAGTTAGGGCCTGAAAACCTGGAAGAAAGTTTTATGGAAACACAAGATGCTGTTCTCCACGCGATGCCAGGTTTCTCTCTTGTTTTTCATCAGTGTGGCAAGTATTTCTCAGAAGTCCTAATGCTAGGGAAAACATTTCCAGGCACGTTAGCACCGTGTGTGGGGACATCTGAGCTGTGCTGACACAGTGCAGAAGGGGCCTCCTGCAGAGACAGCCACACAAAAGCACCAACGCAGCTCTGGAGCTGCCGCTGCATTGCTGCGGAGCTTTCAAGCTGATATTTCCATTCTTATCTCCATTTGGAGCCTCCCCAGGAGCTGATTAACTGAATATATAACCAAGAATAAAGATATTTCACAGCAGCTCCTTCCACCCTTGCCCTCTACGCAGATTTATTTGTCTAGGCAGTTACAGAACCACAGGTCTATGCAGGAAAGTTTGATGTAGGTACAAGAAAGCTGTTCCTTGGGTGGTTGTGGCATGATCTTTATGCACATAGTGGTTTATGAAGAAGACACAAGGCAGGCAGGCCGGGCTCACTGTTCGGTGTTTAATTCCAGTCCTCTAGAATCCAGTCCCACCTCCCCAGCCCTGCACTCTGGTACCTTCCCTGTTCACATCCTGGTGTTCAAAGCCAATGTTACATTGACCCCCCCCCCACACAAGATACCCTCACCAGCTAGGTGCAAATCCTCCATCCCACATACAGCCAACACCTACTCACCAGCACTGCAGGTACAAACAGCTGCCTGTCCCTTCCCCCTGGCTACTTAGCAGGGGAATGGTGGGTCTAAGGAACCTGCAGGAAATTGGCTATCCTGGACTAGATTTAGTGCACCTGAAACCCTAATCTCACGTCCTCTTACTCTTCACTGATACCAGCCCGACTTGAGCATTAAGGAAAGTCACTGAACAAGAATCAGCTGTGTAACTGATGAGTTTGGTACTCTCTTTGCATAGACAAGCTCAATTTTTACAGTCAGCAGCTTCCAAATTTTCTATGGAAACGTAGCAGATGAAGCTTTTTGGAGCATGCTGCTATGGCTTTCTCTTTCATTGCAGTTGCAATGCTGAAGTATTAGTTTTAAAATATTATGTAGTATTAATGCCCATAGAGGGCTAATTTTATTCTGCCTTTTATTTATTTATTTATTTATTTTTATTTCCCCTACAGTCACCAATTCAGAGCAGTTTTAAAATTCCCCTTGAGTTTTCCTTCAAGACCAGTCGGCCATTCCGGGTGCGGGCTCCTCTCAGAGAAGAGGCTTGGGGAGGCTCTCTGGTGCTGTTGGATTTCATCACCGTCCCCAGGCCTGATTTATAACCTGCGCCTATTTATAGCAAGAGTTTTATATGACAAACTCATCATTTTGCTTGAAGGTTAACAGCCCGCCATTCAAGGGGCGTTTACATCTGCCGGGCCTTCTTCTACCGCTTGAGGAGAGGCAGGCAACCTGCTGCTAATCCAACGTAAATACCCCTGGAGTCAGTCTGGAGCGTGGCATCAGGATCATTTACAAAACTGGAAATTCGAATAGAACTTAAAACCTCATAACCTGTCAGCTCCCAGCCAGGGAAAATATTCACAGGCTGGATGCTGGTGTCTGGATGGTCGCTTTTACTTGTCTGTAGATGAAAGCATGGGGCTGCAGGCTGGACGGCCCTGGGGTTACAGTGGTGGCTTTTCTCAGCTCCTAACTCCAACACAGCCTGTCCAAGGCCCTGTGTGCATCAAATAAAATTCCCTGCAGGTTCCACGTGTGAAGGGCTGCTCCTGCACAGCACCGTGCCCTTCGGAGGCAGCCCACTCAAGAGCAGTGACAATTGCAGAGCTGGGACAACCCAGCTGTCCTTGTCCATGTAGCTCACAGGACAAAGTTTAAGCAGCCACACTAGCAGAAACACACCTGAAAGGCAATCCTGGTGTTAACCCCCGAACTAGACCCAAACGCCCGTTTTCTGGGATGAATCACTTGAGCTTTAACCAGATTTTCCCCCGGCCTCAGTGGGCTCTCCATCAGGCTCAGGAACTGCAGTTGGCAGCAGGTTTTGTGAGGGCACCCAACAGAAAGGGAGCTAAAAAAGCCTGCTAGCAATACCATCTAGCCTCAACACTTAAGTCAGGGGCAGAGACACGTCCCAGCAGCATGAGGTTATATTTACCATCTCACTAAGCAAGTAACTTTAGCCTGAAGCTGGAAACTTTTAGCCAGACTGTTTAGAATAAGGAATTATGAGTGAAGATAATCACTTTTATAGACATTGAAATTAGCAGTCCATGCTCATCCTAGGATGGCTTGGTTTATTGTTCCTGAAATATAAGCTAAGCCGTGAAGCAGTCTGTTTACATCGCAGCCCATGTAAGAGGGATGTGTGGTGACCACAGCAATGCAGCATCCAACAGGAATATGGAGCTTGGAGAGTCATATGGGCCAGGAACACCAGGCTCAGGGTCAGTATCTCACAAGCAAAAGCTCTCAGGTAGGGAAAATCCACACAAGAGATGTCAGAACCCTGGATAGTGAACGCAGCACAGAGCACTGACTCCAGCAAAACCATGCTGGCTTGCATTGGCTTTGTCTGGATCCAAACTGCGCACAGGGTGCACAGCTTGGTGCAAAGGGGCCGGGAGGAAGAGTGAGCAAGTACACGGTGAAGACAGCAAAGATGTAGGAAGCGTTAACTCATCCATGTCACTGCAACCTTCCTGAAAATGTTCCTGAACTAGCTTGTAAGTACCTGGACAAAGTTCTGAGTGCAAGTACAAGTTACTAATGCTTGAAGCTTTCCAAAGGTGATTGCGTGGCAAATATTTCTGTGAACAACTCAGAGATGAGGGCAAGAAAGAAACTTGTTCCAGTAAAGCAGGTGTGCTTTTCCTTACCTCGTTTCCCTGAAACACTAAAATTCTTAGAAATGTAAATGAAAAATAAATATATATATTGAAATATATATTATATGTCTATATAACATATGTATATATTTTTAAAATGTTCTTTGAATGCAGTTACAGATTATTTAGGAGAAAATAATTTTTGGCTAAAGCCTATCTTAGACTAGCACAACTCTCAGCCATGTAAATGCAGTCCCAGTAATATGCCATGCTGGGCTAGGAGCAGCATTTGTTAATGGGAAATACAGAAGTCCTCCTGGCCCTCCTCCTTCAGTGGTCCAAACCAAGTTTCTTCTCAGAGGGACTCTTCACGGGTCTCACATACAAAGGCCAGGCTGAAGATGTCATCATCTCAATGGGCATTAAGTGGCCATTTAATCTGCATGCATCTCAGATTTCTGCCCCCTTGCACAAATTGCCATTCGCCTTGGGTGGGATTAGCTCACTTGGCCATTAAACCATAGGCTCAAGCACACGGGCTTTAATTTTGTTACAAACAACTCCATCATACTGAACTTAGTCCTCCCGAGTTCTTGTGTTTTCGTGGACTATAAATTTTATGACTACAAACAGAGCAGCATTGAAACCTCGCTTCTCACACCATTAATCTCCTCAGCCTCTAAAGAGCTCAGAAGCCTTGCAGAGCGTTTGTGTCAGCCACGGCCCAGCAGGAGGCAGTGCCCACATTAGTTATCAGTTTTGTGCACTTGCACCTCGATGCTGGAGGCCAGCCTCAGCTTGCTGCTGGCTGTTTCAGTGCATTCTGCCCCCTCTCAAAGGTGGAGAGATGGCCTCATGCTCACACTGCTGGCCGAAGCCTGGGGATGGAAGAGAATGGCAGCCTGGTGGCATTCAGGGCTCAACTTTTAGCCAGAAGACAACCCTTCTTGTTCCCCTTAAGCAAGAACCTTCAGGATTTTTATTTTGAGGATAAAAAGAGTTGATGAAAACCCCACAAGCTTCCTGCTGGTGACAGTGGACTCAGGGCAAGCTCAAGAGACAGTGTCAGTTTCCCTCTAATCTTTCTTTTCCCCTAGGCTATGAGACTGAGTCCGACCCAAACAGTCTCTACTGGTTAAATGAAAAAGGCAACGTGGCTTACAGAACATGGAGAGAGACCAGAGATGGAGGAGAATATGAAGAGAGACCAGAGCTGGAGGTTTACTTCTCTCTCTGACAGTGACCAGAAGCAAATCACTCCTACCAAGGGAGATTTAAGCCATCACTGTTTAGGCTGTGCGTTCCTCAGGGCACTGTGATTATACACTTAGCTTCTGGCACACTGGGGAAACACCTGCCAGGAAAGCACTCCATACATACATAAAGGCGGGACAATTCACAGGAGTAAAACACAACAAACAGGGAAAAAAATAAGTCACACATCCCCAAACGAGTTCTGATAAACATTTTTTAGTTCTACAACAAAATAAATATTTTAACTCTGATTTACCAAGAACAGTGAGACTTTGCTCAAAAAACCCATAGGTATAACAACATACATTGAATGTCACAACACTTGGTGATTATGTCGCTGCAAGTCATGCAAGTAACAGCCCAATTTATTACAAATATTCACGCAGTAGGAAGTACAGGATAGTAATACATGCTGGGATATAGGCCATTTGCCCTGACTGCACCCACTCCATCAAAACCCAGTGCAAACAACCCGTCTTTGTTGATACGGTTCAGTGATATGCATGTGGGTTATTGTGAAGCCCCAAAAATCACTACTGTGGCAATTTGCTGTCTTTCAGTAGCTGTGGATTCCCCTACACCAGGGGAACAACCAGTACACAACAGTGTACTAAAATAAATCCACAGGTATTGCTGGCACGTATTGTATAGCAAGAGTTAATATCTCATTCACATATCCAGTTAGAACAATTGCATTCTTTTGACTAGAAAAGAGGAATTTACCTATGTATACCTGAAACAGCACTAACAGATTGTTCCACATACTCTCTACTTACTCTTCCCTTAGGTATTTTAATACATTCTTAGTGAATGAAAAATACCATTTAGTCCTCCCTTTAAGATCAATCTTCAGGTATTTAGAATGGAGATAAAAATAAAGAGCCTCGGACTTATCTATTTTAGGGCAGAATTTTCCACAGCTCTTGAAATAAGACATCTTTGCTACAGCAGTGTTCCTGGAGCTTGTAGAAACATCATATATTGATCAGCCTGAACAACAGACCCAGCAACAGATGACATTTGTTCATACTTTCTGTCCCCAGCAGTCTTTGTTTTCATTGCATGAAGATGTTGTAACTGATCATAAAAAACTGCAATGTTATACAACTGGTATCTTCCTTTCACTGCAAGTGCTCCAAAACAAGTATCTGGACTCCATTTTGGGTCTTGCTAACATTATTTATGATGCTGCTATACAACCATTTCCTTAGTTAAGTTGCACCAATAAAAGGGCCAAGTCTCTGTTGAAGGGGAAAGCTATAGAGGTACATTAAATGAGTAGTTTAGTTTTTTTTTTTTTTAATCACAATTTTTTAGGTTAACACACTAACCCACTGAAATGACAACACCCATTCACTTTTTAAAAAGAGTTTATAGCCTGAGGCTATTTTCAAAGCAGCTTTGGGGGCTCAATCTCACATGCTTACATTCGCAAACAGATTTGTGGAAATCCAGAACATATTCACTGCCTGCAGGTTGGCTTTTGTACAGTCTTTGACAGCACTTCCAACAAACAAGCAGAGCTCAGACTCCATTTTACCCATGCCATCTGATGGAAGTAAGCCTTGTCCTGTGTTTTCTTTATTTCACCACAGTCAAAAAAGCACCAAACAGGTGACATATCTGATTTGAGGCTGCTGTCCTCACTGTCTGTGCCAGCCTTTGGACAACTGTCGTAATGCATTTGATACATTTAAAAATGAATATATGGCATCTGAGAAGATGCTGTGTTATGTGATGCAGTCCAAAGCCAAATATATATCTTACTAAAACATAAGAACATGACTGAGGGAGTTCACGCTAGAACTGGTGCCATCGGCCTCACTTTTTCTTAAAAACAAAACTGCGCAGGCAGCGAGGTATTTGGCTTCATCAATAACATCAAAGAAATACCTAGGTAGAGAGAACCACAATTAAACAGTTCAGACTTTGGATTCCCATCTCTGGAGCAGGCATTGTTTGAGAATTCAACATGCTACTTGTCAAATATATCTAAGTTTGGACATGAGAGGGCCTATACCATTTACAATTGTATGAAAAACAGTTTTGTTGACAAATTCTTGTCTCCTTCCTCCACAGCACACTGAATATAGTCACTATTTTACTTCCCCCTCAATCCTTCATTTACCAACTTAAACACCCCTCAATCAATCCCAAAGACGTGCTGATTACAAGTGTTATTGTGTGAAATAAAGTTATAAGGTAACAAATGCCATATCTCAGTGTATTGCTCAGTGAGCGTCTGGTGAAGCACAAATTAAATATTACAGTTTGTTTCTGAATTATAAAAGTGTATTTTTTTTATGATGAATGAACTGCTGTGGACCTTGAAAAGCAGTAGCCTCTGAAAGCAAGCTGAAGTATCTGCAAAAGGAAAGGCTCTTTGCTCGTTTAAAGTTGCCAACAGTTACATGAAGCAGTTTTCAAGAGTCTAAGTAACGGTTTCTTCAGTCAAATATATACTGCAAGGCTCTCGCTTGTATCCTTCCCTGACCCAGCGCTGCAGACGATATTATGCGCCCATTAGCATGCCCATGAAATCCGATCCATTCTGAATGGTGATGGGAGCTCCAGCACTGTTGTCCACAAATATGGAGGTGTACTGGCCAGCCTGCAGAGAGAACGAGAGGGAAAATCTGACATTTCATCCCAGTGTAAAAGGAGAAAAGCATTTCAGTGCCATGAACTAAGCCTAGAAGTTTCCTGCTGTTTTCTGTGGCTCCTGGGAACAGGATCTGGCCCGACATCTTCACTGCAGCACTAAGGCTTTGACTTGGAAGAAACCTGCTGCAGTGAAACTGTTTTAAGCTCGTTACTTAACTAGACCCTTACTGCACCAGTGTCTTCTTCAGTGATCACAGTCACATGGCCATCTGCACTTCAGATTTGCTTTTATGAAATGGGAAATATGACTGCCACCTTGACAATACAGGAGGAGATTTAAGAAAGAAAAACATTTGTTTTCATTGTCATTTCTTAGAGAGAAGGCTACCTCCATGACTTAAGATCAGAATGTGCAACATGTGTTCTTTGCTCCTGTTCCTGTCACAGATTCTCTAAACGACATACCTGGGGTGACTGTAACTTCATTAACCTTAAAAAGAAGGTTAATAGCTTTCCCACCTCCTGGTGAGAATTCAGCCTTGCCAGTGAATAACTCCACATCCTGCCCAGCAAACTGTAACTGTGCCTCCCAGTCTGCAAAGACCTACCTGCAGCTGCAGTAAGCCATGAACGTAGACCGTGAAGATTTTGCTGTTACTTTCCAAACCAGCAATGACTTCCAAAGACCTAAACAGTAGCAAAAGAAAAATAAACAGGTTAAGCACCTGAGGCAGTCACAACACAGCTGTATGTGGAACAGCAATGGTCTCACAGCCTCCCTAGAAAGAGGACCTGGTGTGCCAGTGTCCATCTGTACTAAACAGGTGGCCTTGGATCTAGCTGAAATCAGCCTTGGAAGAAGAACAGCAGAACTCTGCCCTCACTGCAGTAACTTATGGAAGACCCACAGAGTACACAGGGTTGTGGATGCAAAATTCAGCTGCAGGCAGAAAGAGGGAGCCACCTCCTCTCACTAAGGCCTTTCTCAACACCCTGTGGTCTCTAACTCTCACCCTGGAACAGAAGCTGAACATGTCCTTTAGATCCATCTACGTGCCAGTTATCCCACAGTCTGTTGACCACCACAACAGTTTATACTCTTGTTATTCTGCAAAGAGCTAGCTATATATTACAGTTCATTTTCAAGGTGTGAAAGGCCTATTTCACCATAACAATACATGCAGTCAGTCTGTGCAAGAAAAAAAAACATACTCTGCAGCTGAAAGCTATTTTTGGGAGGCCATATAGATCAGGGATCACATACAAGCTAAAAAAAAATCGTGTGATTCAATTTAAGTTTGTGGGAGAGCTCCAGATCACCCCCCATCACTGTTCTTTTCTAATATCATAATGTTATTCCCATCTTATTCCTTGCAGCAGTAACACGTAGGACAGCCACTCTGTGGCATCATCAGTTTCTGGAGAACCATTACTCAAAGCAATATGAAAGCACAAAGCTCCATGCCTGGCTGGCTTTTCCAAAATCTGCCTAGCCAGTGCTAGCAGATCCAGTTGTTTTTCCAAGCAAACCAACCCCCCTCCCTCCCTTTTTTCCATGAAGGGGCGGTGACGAAACCTAGCAAGTGCAAACGTGCTGTTTCCAGCCCCCTTGCAAGGAAATAATGTGCACAAAAGGTAGGGGCAATTTGGCCCTGAGAGAGCAAGCCACTTGGCACCACCTTGATTGAAGAGCTCAGTCTGTGTGTCATATCCTGCCAAAAGCCTAACTTGGGTGGGAACTTCCCACCATTAATCTCTTCTACTCCAACTGTCTCCGTGCCTCTCAGTTTCCATCTCTCTCAGCCGAAAGCCCTCAGGGCTCTTTCAGCTCCCTAAAATGAATGACTGTGTACGTAGACATCCCCAGGAAATTCCACAAGTACGGGTAGCAGCTCAGCCTGTGCCAGCAGAGTGTCTGTCCAGACAGGTTCCCATCCCTCCACCCATCCTCCTTCCATCCCACAGACCAGTCACACTCTCACCCACTATAGGAGGGAGAGATGTCTCCCATAGAGCCGGTGCTGGTCCCACTTTATTCCCACTGCTGTCCAGCTCACTCAGCTCAGGACAGCCTTGCAGGACAACCGACAGTAAATTGCAAGCTTGGACAATTGATGAAAACTGAGTCAGACTTCAGAGAGCTTCATCTAAACCATTAACAGCTGGGTCAGTTCTGACTAAGAAAAAAAGTTTTTATTGTTGTTGCTGTTTGGAGAATGTAGCTATAAATTCTTCACGTGGCAAGTTAATCCCAAAAACATCCCAATAAACATGCCTAGGCTGTATGTGACAAAGAGGTTGTTCACATATCCCAGATAGTACCCGAAGACCTTGCTAGGAGCTTTCAGCTAAACGACCTGCAATGTGAAAGTCCTGGTAGCTTCCACGATCCACACAGAAGCTTCCTGTTAGGTAATTCTCGTGCCTGCATTTACCAGAACAAGTAAACAAGACTAAAGTCATGTTGCAATCAGAGGCTGACATCCATTCTTAAGTAATGTTACTGGTTGACTGAATGGACAACAGAGAGGAGAAAGAGACACTGTCCTTGCAAACAGAAGTGAGCCTTAGAGAGGAAAAAAAAACCACACTTTGTTCTTTCTCAGATGCCTTAATTAAATCAGCTGGGAATTTGTGGAATCATTAAAACTCACCACTGGCACCTTCGTTTATTTTTCAAAATGATTTATCTGTCTTTCCCTCTTGAAAGGGCACAGAGTGACAATGATTTCCTAAGTGCTTCAGGCTCTAAAACAGCAGTGCTTTAAAGCAAACAAGTCCCAAGCCAAGATGCAACGGCCTCATAGGTTCTATAAATCAGATTTATATTTGTAAGTAGTTAGATATGGGTTTAAGAATTATTCTAAAAATAATTTTTGGATGAGCACATAAGGAGAGCCTTTTCCATTAGCACGCTCTCCACAGATGGCTAAAGAATGACAATCAAATTTTACCTGTATTCAGGTCATTACTTTCAGTTACCTCACTTCGCTTGTTCTACCTCTAAAACCGTGGAGAAATCAGAAGCCCTGTGACACTTGAGAATGGAATTTAGATTTTCTATATGATTTTGTAAGTGAAGATTTGTGAGAGCTACTGGCAAAAAGGGCAGTAACATTCTGCCCTATTGTTCCTACCTGTTCCACCCCTGAGAATAAAAGCCTGGAGTCTCCCAAAATCACTCGGTGTCATCAGACATTCCAGATGTCAAGATCAGGCCCATGTCCATTCTTAACAAGATCTAAAGGACTCCTCACAAGTGCAAGACTGCAACCAGTCTGTCACTGCCTCAGCTAAGTGCTGCAATCATAAAAGACTGTTATAAAACAGTCTACAAGGCTGAATAGGTGCCAGGTGCTCTAGTCAACAAGCTCCTTGACTTCCCATCAGGTCAATGGGCACGCAGCTCCTTGTTACCCTAGTTACTAATGGCTACTCTGACGCCAATCAAGTCTTTTCCACAGGCCAAAGAAACCTAAGAGAGCTGGTATTTATTGTATGAGGCTTCATGTCAAATTCATCCTCCAGTAAAGCCTCTAAACTGAAATGCCTGTGGAGAGGTCAGTCCTATTTACAGCGCTTTGAGTCATGGAACGGGGAAGGTGAGGGCTGAAGTAGCCAGTCCAGCAGCAAACTTAAGGTTTTGTGGGTTTTAAGCTGCACCTGTGGAGTCATTTTATGGATGTATTTCAGTGGTGCTTTTGCAAGGGTGTTGCTACAGCTGCACTGGAAGAGCTGCAGGCAGGGCAGACCTTCTGCAAGCCCTGTAGAGGCGATTTTCCTCCAGTGACAAAGATCCAGCCACAGATCCAGGCAGTGACCACTCTACCCAAGCAGCACTGCCCTCTGCTGGGTGCATTTCAGCCCAGCCCAGGGGTTCACCAGCCGCCTTCCTCCAAGCAAAGCACGCCAAGCTCAACATCCTCAGCAAGCTGGCCCCCTGAGCACCTATGTGCTACAGCTGAAAGGATGACAAAGCCAGCAAACAGCAGCCAACAGCATGCTTATGGCATGGCCCTTTGCATGAGGAGCAGCACTCAATGTTGCCACCGCCTAACAAAAGCCTTTGTTTAGCAGTGGTTTACCAAATGAATCCCAACAGAGGAAGATTCAGCTTGGATGTCTGAGCAAGCTCCACAAGGCAGCTAGGGGCTGCAGGAAGGTATGACAGACCTTTAGGGAAGCTCTGCTCTTTCTGCCTCAGGAACCATCCACCTCTATTTTCCACCTACTCCTTTTTCTCATCACCCCAACACTTCTGTGGCAACACTAGCGAGATGGTGTGCATTCCATTCAGGAGGCAGGTGAAATTGTAAAACTGAGCTAACAACCTCCGGCACAAAAGTGTTTCTCTCACTCCTTGTGTTTATGATGATAGCTGAGCACTCAGCACCTTTAGCTACATCCAGTTTCAGCCCGCTTCACTCACAATTCTCTCAACATATGTAATATTTATTCTGCTATTTAGAGTACCTGACACCATCCACTGAAACGTTAAAAAACAGGAAAAAAAAACACAGAAAGCCTAAGGGCTACATGGAATCCATCTCTTCAGAGAAGTTCTACAAGCATTTTTGATATAAAATTCACTGTTGGTGAACCTGATTTCCACAACTGGTTGAAACATCAGCCCATCTGAGAAAAATAATTGCCCGGATAGCACTGCAGTAACTCACGTGTATCGGTGGCAGAGAGATTCAATGCAGATCAACACTCGGACATTATCTCTGGCTCGGAGCTGGACTTTACTCTTTAATTCACTATGATCTGGCGAAGGCAGAGAAACAAATATAACCACTTTTGGAATACAGCAGAAAATCACTTCCCAGCATTTGGCTCGAAAGAGATTCCAGTAATATTGTGGCTTCTTAGGAAAGCACCCTTCTAGGTGCTTCATCACCAAATGATTAAACAGCCAAACAAATGCATTGGTGACAAGCTAGAGTCCAAAATGTCTTGATTCAGTTCTGTATCATCACACTTATTTTTTCCAATGTCTTTTATGGAAGCCACACACTCTGCACATAAATATACTTGGTGCCTAAGCTCACCATCCCTAAGGAGTGGTGACTTGTTTGGTTTGCATGGAGCAGCCTGCTGTGAAATCACCCAGTCCTAAGGCCAGGGTTTTGGGTCATGGTGTACCAAAGGGAGAGCTCGCTGCAAAGGGCTGCCATTGCACATGCTTCAAATCAGACAAGACCCACCAGAGATCGAGTTCTCCAGGACTCCCTCCTGCATTTCTCAAGCGGTACAGGGAAGGCTTCTGTGAACAGCACTCACCGATGTGGACGTTGGCTGAGAACTGGTAGATCCCAGACACAGGTGCTGTGAAACGTCCCGTTGACAGATTTAATCCTGTCCCCCGGAGAAAAGCTCCTTTGGCCAGAGGCTGTAAAATAAGAGCAGACATTGAGCAAGTCCCCAAGTACAGGTACAGAGGAAATAATCATGGCTCTCCAGCCACTTCAGGTAGAAGTCAGACAGCTCTGACACTATTAAAGAAAAACTGTTCATATTCTTACAGATTCCATATTTAGTTTCATTCTCTTCCAGCCTTGGATTCTACCGATTAGGCAAAAAACCTAGGGAAACAGCATGCAGATTCTCCTTATGGCAAGGGAGCAGTCTTAAGTCAAACTCACAGCAGATTATCTGACTTAGACTAAAATAAACTCTGCAAGAAATGTTTATTGTTAGTTTTGGCCTGTCTAATATGAATTTGGCTAGAGCTGGGGAGAAGCAAGAGTGGCTTCAATGGGCCAAGAAAGCACATTAGTCAGACTCTGCTTCCACCGCAAGGGCATTCTGTGCAGTGTAAATCCATTCCATGGATGCTGTTCTGAGAGATTTGTCCTGCGTTGGTCCTGAGGGACAGAAGAGCAGTTCAAACCTGCCTTTGTGAGACACACACACTGCTATTTCCCTAATACATGCATGAATGCCTAACAGGGCAATCTCAACAGAACTCAATAAGCCAAACTTTGAGTACTTTCCAATGCTAGATAGAGAGAAAGACAGTGCTGGAATTCATAGCGATGTTGCTACAGGTGTTGTTATACTTAAAAAAATAAAAAAAAAAGAAAAAGAAAAGAAAAAACTGCTTAGCTGCTTTCTCTCTGAAAGCAAGTAAAAGACTGCAAACATTTGGGTCAGGTGGTGCCTGTGTAGAGAGTTACTGCATGGTAGAAGGAAATGACTAACCTGCAAAATCCCAAGCAAGGCTCACAGAGTAATTCTCAGTCCCTATTTAGCAAGATCCAGAGCTAGACTTAAATTCCACAGAACCTAACTGGAAATGTTTTACAAACGTATCTACATTTATCAATGTGCACTGATGTGTGCTTGTGAACAGATACACACACACACAAAAAGGAACCAAGTTTCTTCTATGTGTGGAGGCACAGAGGATCTAACAGCTAACCTCGCAGCAAAGACTGTGGAATGAGATTGATTCCACTCTTATGCCATCACTGTGCAATCACTTTCAGTAATGCTATTTTTAATTTACATCACTGGAAGTGCAGATCCAAGCCCTGTATGTTCAAAACTGTTCTGCATTGTTAATTCATTCCTTTCTTGTTACAGCTATTAGCAGAATCAGCAACCTAATTCCAAAACCACTGGATGGGCATGGAAGGCAATTTTAGGCACCAGTAAATTATCACTGATAAAGCATTCCTGTTTCTTCATGCCTTCTGTGGCTTTGTTATTCTTTTGCTCATAGAAATAGACAATGCAAAGGGTTGGTTCTGAGAAGGGAGAGGTTTCTCTGGGCAAAAATATTCCATTAAACCTCATGCCAATTAGAGTTCCCTGTTGCATTTACTGTCTCACAGCAGCATCCTCACCTAGCTGCTTCCAGCACTGCAGGGATTTACATCTGAGAAACTACTTGTACACCAGGTATTTCAATAAGCAGACCAAAAGCAAACAAGTTAGTGTCCATTTTCTACAAACCAAGATCACCTCCTCTTCCTCAGTCCATCTCTTATCCCCATGCCTCCCCCATACACTCCATGGCTTCCTTCCTGGTGGAAAGTAGGAACCATGCACAGAGAACTGAGATGTGAGCTGCCAGCTTAGCTCTTCAGTGACAAAGACTGTGGAAAGCAATGTATTGACTTATCTGTTATTAAATAATGGATAACCCAAGCCTGCACAGCAACAATAATGCATGGGGGATCTCCCAAAGCAGTAATGAAGTTCAGCCACTAAAGGCAGACATTTAACTTGATCTCAAGGCACTAGAGACACCAGGACTCCTCCTGGGATCTTCCAGAATGAACACATGGGCCACCTTAACCTTGAATGATCCAGCTCCAGTGATATTCCTGGGCCCCACATTAATCCCACTTCCATGGCCTGTCAGAGGCTATAGTTACTTCAGTTCTTGCCATTTTCTTTCTACGAAAAAGAGGTAATTTGTCAGAAACTCCAAAGCCTGAGATACAGGAAGCAGAGGTGTGGCGGAAGGAGTACTAAATTTAATTCCAAATACCAAGGACATTGTAAGACAAAGAAGAGAGGGGATGAACACTCTTGGAGGAAATTTAGCATGGGAAGATGAGAAAACCATTATATGCTCTCTGAATACTCAAGGTCAGAGTGACACAGACACCGCATTCAAATGACAAAGAATAGGAGTACCAGTCCCTTTCTTGGCCCACGGTCATTTCCACATATCTCAAAATACTTTGGATAAGTTCCAAAGCCAGGAATTGTATTCATTCCCTATCATCTCACTGGGAAGTATCAAGCCGCTGGCTTCTTCACACCATTAAACTGACAGGGTGGAGGGAGGGGAATTCTCTCTCCCCCTTAGACGGTCTAAAGACAATGTTTTCATCTTTGCAGGAGCAGCCACTGTCTCCCTCCCTGTTAAATTCCCCTATATCAGAACACAAGCTAAAACCAGACACTTCTTGTCCCAAAGCTGAAATGAAAGGCTGGCACCCAGAGGCCTGCCAGCCCTCCCACATCAGCTTCAGGGCCAGAAGCAATTAGAAACAAGCTAGGCATACGATAACAAAGCATGGGAAGCATCAGCCTACGCGCTGATTGCTGAGATGTCTTTATTCACATTTTCCCTCCTAATTAATGAGGCAGCAGATCTCTCTAGCCCTGCCTACACTTCAAGTACAATCTTGCCTCTGTGCCAGCACCCACAGTGCTGTCAAACCAGGCTTCCACAAGTGTATTTGGGAAAGATCCAGGAAAGCACCCTATCCAGAACATAACCACTGCCTCTAGTCCTGCAGCTGTGAAGTCCTAGCAGCAGAACTACTTCATAGAAAAGGATCTGCTGGACAGGATTCTGCAGAGATGGGACTTAGCATAGCTGGGATGAAAGCTCAGCACCTTACTGCATAGACGGTTTTTAGCTATTACTTTGACTAACATCTGTACTTCAGATTCAGGTCTTATTTGCAACTGGTTCAGAAATGGTTAGCAGAAGGTTTAATATCATCAAATTCAAGAGCTTGCTTATAGTGACTTACAGCATCCCATGACGGTGTGCTTGTAATTTTAATATGACTATAATAAAATTATATAGGTAACATTTTTTGTCTCCCATTAGACAATATCTAAAGAATTTTAGCATCGAGACCGACTCATCTAACAAAATGATGGCCCTTACTTGGGCTTACAAATCTATAACCAATGACTGCTGTCTGCTTCTGACATTTTTTTACATCCAAAGATTACTCTGGAATAAAACGGGGTTTGCACCGAAAAAAAGAACACATCCTTCAGATGAATGCCAAATGTGGACAGGTCTTTCTCTATCATTAACTGAAATAGAAACTGACTGTTTAGACCTGTAAGACAGCCCTCTCTTGCACAGACCTGTTAGAACTTCAGTAAGAACTGTCATGAGACTCAGCTGGGATGCAAGACAGAAAGAAAGTCTGCTTCTCTTCCTCTGGCAAGGAAGAAGACAACCCAAAGCTAACTGTCCATCCTACTGCAGCTGAGCTTTAGGACTGAAATCACTGTGTAAGGTCCAACTTATGTCAATTACATAAAAAGGTAGTGCGATATTCACAGCATCCAATCCTGAGATGAGTTTCCGGGATCAGCCTTCCCTTTCAGGAAACACCTTTCTCTACAGAGCCACCTAGCAGCTTCGCAGACTAGGGGATCTATAGCTGATCTACGCACAGTGGCTGTTGTGGAGTTGCACAGGTTCAGTCTCTAATCCCTTCTCACCGACTGGAAGTTCTGAAGTTCTACCAGGGTCTTCTTATCTACGACGACTTGTCCTTTTAGCTTGCAATGGAATGCCTCCTCCACACGTCTGTGGGGTGAAACTTCCTCCAAGGAGAGCAGGAGCGGAGGCAGCTGGCTAGGATGGGCTGAAATAGCAAGGGATGCCCGACGCTCAATGGCTTCTGAGGACAAAAAGAGGAAAAAAAGGCTTAGTTTAAGCACCTGTTCTATGAAGCCATCAGCTGTGTGATTAGATTTCTCCTCTATGCTCTACTCATGAACTTGAACTAAGGAGCATTGAGGAAACACTTTTCCAAACTTCTGATTGTCAGGTAGGGAAATGCTTTAGGGTAAACATTGCAAAGCCAGTTTCTTATTTGCCATGGTGCTTACCAAAAGGAATTGAACACAGAAGCTCAAAGCTCTCACATTCTTTACCTTTTAATATCTCCTTAAACTCCTGCAGAAGGACTTCCCGGGTGACTTCAGCACCAGGTGCTCCTGGAGGTCCCTGAGGGCCAGGAGGTCCTGGGGGCCCAACAAGGCCACGCTAAGGAAGTAACCAAAGAAAAACATGAGAATTAGAACCAGGCAATTGCACTGGCAGACCGAAAATTCTCCCAGCCACGAGCCAGTTCTACAAGGCTGTCAGCCACGTGAGCAACCCCCTCTGATATCAGTTCAACTCCAAGCCTGATGCAGTAAATCTTAAACTGACTCTCGAGCCAGCAGTGAATTCCAGCACTGGGAATTTACTCACGTATTTATGAGGGAGGATAAACTTTGCTCAGGTAAACACTAACTGGTTCTTCAAGCACATATAAACAGTGTGAAGCACAGCAGGCACAAGACTGAGTTTGGTAATAGGAGATAAAGAAGCAGCAAAGTAACTTAAGCTGCTTCTTACTCTGCCTTATTCTGCTAACTCAAACAGCCATCTGGCCACATTTTACATGAACATATATTGCTCAGACATAATGATCACATACATGAACATTTGGTGTGACAGCAGAGCTCTGAAAAAATTAAACTGTTAATTTAAAACACCTGGAAAGGTTAGCTACACACATTAGAGCTTTAAGCTGGTAGCAGGAACATGAAACGGTGTTATCAATGCTGTTTCAATGTGTATTGTTCTCTGGGAGCTCCTACTTTATCAACTAAACAGCAGCAAACCCACATGGAAGCAGCTTATAAGCTCACTGAGAAGTAAAAGGAAGTCATAAAAAACATTCTGTATTGTCTAAGCAGCAGATGAAAAGTGCACACAATCACTCAGCAGGTGATCAGTAATTCACTGATTTGCAATAAATGATTTTTCCATGCCTTGATTAATGTGTCCTTTAAGCTGCTTGCGCTTTATCTAGTTGTAGAAGAAAAATGTTAATTTTATTTCTACTGAGCAGAAAAAACAACAAGAAAGTATCAGCCCAAGAAACAGCTGGTTTAAACAAAAATGAGTGCTGACAATGGAATTCACAGACACTTATCTTACAAAGCATATACACTTATTGTCCCAAGCTTCTCCAAAATACTTTGGAAAATTTAACACAAACAACTGAAAACACAGCACTCCAGGGTGGGAAAGCAAAAGCTGGAGCATACAAAACACCTTGTGTAACAGAGTGGGAAGGGAAGCCATGGTGCACATTTGTTAGCTGATGTCAATCTAGAAATAACCTACTAATTTCTTGTCTTTCCCTTTGCATCTCCTTTTAGAGGTGTTGCCATCATCTGGGCGGTGAACAAAGGAGATCCAGGTCCGCCGTGGATCTGTGATTCGCGGGTCTGGAGATTCTAGGATCTAAAGAGAAACAAAAGCAAGCACTGATGACATTGCATCTCTTTGGCCACTACGTGAACTCAGAGAATAGAAAGTTTCCAGACCAGCCATCTGCTACCTGAACCAAATCCTTGATCCAAATATACTGCATTTGGGAAGAAATTGAAGGCTTAGGGTCCACTGTAAAATTCCATTTTATCCCACTTCTGTAGCAAGCAATTCAATCTGATATTACCCAAAACCATGACACTTTCTCATCATTTACAGGAGCATCACAAAAAAATAAATAAATAAAAATCCTTTCTCGTAACTTAATACGTGACCTCCTGCAGGGTGTCCCAGCTCCCTTTACTGAAGGGATCAGAAAGAGCCAAGAGCTGGGAGCCAGCGTGCCTCGGGGACCTTTCTCAAACTACCGAGGCTCAGCCCCCTGCCAGTCCTAATACATGCCACAGAAAACTTGCACATATGCCAGAGATTGTTCACCGCTGGCATCTGATATTTATCAGTTGGATCTATTGAGAGATAAAGGGAGATTAAAATATACAGGAAACCTTGAAGTGCTCCGTGGCTTTCAAATCAAAGGCTAGTGGGATGACAAATGTGCACACGGGAAAAACAAAACAAAAGCATTTCACAATAAAAATAAAGCCCATGTCTGACCACAAAATAGATGTGCATTTGCAAATTGCCCCTTCCTATGGTCTGCAACTGTATCACAATCATAGAAATCATTTAGAGAAGTTAGACATGACAGTGCCCAGTTCTGGATCCCTTCTGAACAAAGTTTGGACAATAAAGAGGCTCTGTTGTTAGGAATCTGAGTCCACTTCCTACTGGACTCCCTAGTACCCAGTACTCAGCTCTCATACAGGACCAGGAGTAAATAATCAAATGACCGTACCTGTTGTTTTTTCCTTGGGCTGGGAACGAACTCTAAATTAAAAAGGCACCAGAAATCATTGCTTACCAATACCTGCCAAGTTCTTGTCAAGACCAATTAACCATTGACTACGGGGTTCCAGGCTGTCGGCACATCAGCCTCTCAGATGTCCATCACAGTGAGGATAAAAGCACAAGCCTTCCCAAAGTTTCATGAATCGTGCTTAGGTTTTCATACCCATTATGAAAAAGACAGAAGAAAATTGTAACTTTCCAGCAGAAAAGCAATACAAGGTAGGGGTGGGTTGAATAACGATATCAAAAATGATTTCTAGACCATTACAAGTTTAAATAAATCAGGGTTGATCTATCACTGTTCAGGAGGAAGAAAACAAGATAGGTGTGGAAAAAGCATAGAAGCAAAGTCAGTCAAGAGCATACTTCCCAGATCTCAAAGTATTTGTTTGCCCTTGGGTATTAAGCTCCTGCTAATCTCACAGCTGCAGACACAGTTCTGCCACAGCTCAAACATTACTGGTCTACACTCAGTGGCCCTAATAGCAACAGCAACCTCTTTTCAAAACCAACAGGAATAGGACAGAGGATTGAAAATTTTGGCTAGAAATACCAGGGCAAGTCCATTTTGAAGAGAAGAGAGCACAGTCCGTGTGATCTGCTACGAAAAATCTATGCAGAATAAATATGAAATGAAACCTCAGAAGCCTGCTGGAGCTCCAGCTGGAGGTCATGAGGAATGTTGGTGCTCCTAAGCTGATGCAGAGCCTGGAAAGCTCTCTCTGGCACGCAGCCAGGCACATGAGCATTGTACAAGGCACTTGTCTGTAGATTTGGAGCTGATGTGATCACAACTATTTATTTCAAACAGCTTGGGTCACCAGATCATTTACAAAGCAGCAGAGTGTGAACAGCTCCACAGCAGTCACAGATGCATTGTGAGCTGAGCAAGGGTATTTTTTAAACATCTCAGAAACTCTAGGAACCCAACTCTGTCTTCTCTATTCAGATAATCTTGGGTGATTTACTGCTCAGACATGACCCACAGAGAGATCAATTCCTATTGAATTGCTCCGTGTGCGAAGTCCAGTTATCCACCCTACAAATAGATGGCTGCCAACAAGAATAGCTGGCATCTGTGCGCTAAGCCAAAGCAAGGGTATCCCAAATCATTTTGCCATATTGATCATGCATTCCACTGAAATTAATCAGTTATGGTTAAACACTCCCCAACGTGCTCAGATTTAGTGTGCGTCTCAAACAAGAGCACACCAAATTACTGACACAATCCAGTTCATTATTTCTACACACAAATTAGTCTTCAACAGCCTTTTAATGCTTATAACCACATTTATAATCAGGTGCTGATCATGTTTTGTCAAGGCATTCCATAAAGTTGTTTTAGCTAAATTATTTGTCATGTTTACTTACAGCACACAGGACTTTTCGCTGTTCCAGTAACTTTCCAAAAGTCCATTGGAACTTAATGGAAATGGAGCACCACAGAAAATTCCAGTTATTCTAAAGTTAGTCACACATCTCTAAAACATGATTATTTTGTCACAGTTTCCTCCTCATGCTTTGCAAAAATCTGCAGTTGAGCAAAGACAGGCTGAGAAGGTCCTTTGAGGCAAACCTCTCTATCTTTCCCAACATGCAAACCTCAAGTCCACAGACAAGTGTTCGCAAACCTTGAAATATCCTTAGAACAGCACAGGAGGTACAACTTACTTCTACAACAAAGATGATTTATATTTACCAGAGGTTCACAGAAATTTAAAGGTTTCTGATAGGAGTTGCCAATTTTTTCTACCTCACAGCATCTGAAAGCACACGCATGCGGCGTCATCATACAGGTGAATTCACACCTACGGGGGGCTGGGTTTATGAGCACTTAAGTTTAAAAAGCTCATAAATATATAAGCAGGTAAAAGCCTACCTGTGCTGTTTGCCCAAAGGAAGCAGATGCATTTTTCCCCCCAGCGACTGGGACTGACAGGTCTGTGGTAAAGCTGCTGTGCATTTCACAAAAGAGAAGGAAGTAACTTATTAATAGCAACACCCAACTCAGGCAGGATGGAGTATTCCCCCAGTGCTCTAACAGGAGCCAGCAAAACAACAGCTGGGTTGCAGAGAAAAGGAAAATAAAATCAGTTTGTTCTTCAAGAAGAGCTAGCTCGTGTGGCAGGAACTCAGAAGTACAATCTCCAGAACAAAGCAAGACCAGAGTCTTAGGAACCAGGATGAGGCGTTTGCTGCTGATGGATACAAGACTATTCAAATATCCCACCAGGCTACAAGACAGGCATAAACCCCCTGTCCAGAGCAAATGGGGAAACATGCCAGCTGGGAGCAGAAGCCAGCAGTCATGGGCAGAGTCTGACCATTAATTGTGAAGACAAACAGATGTCCTCAGCCCTTCTGGAGTTCCAGCTGTGAAGAAACAGCCCAGAGCAGACATCTTGTCAGGGAGAAAAAGAAAGCCAGATGACACATCCCAGAAAAATAAATGAGAAAGAAAGACTCCTGAAGTTAAAAAAAAAAAAAAAAGAAAAAGAAAAAACAAACAAAAAAACAACACCTCTCCAGTGGCCTGCTTAAATTACAAATCCCTCTAGAAGACAGCCATGGCACTCCCCAGTTTCTCCAGCGCAAGGATGATTGACAGTTAAAATGAATGTTCCATCCTTGTGGTATTATTATTTAATTACTATGGCATGCATGAGCAATCCCAGCAATAAGCATGCAAGCCTCTATTTTTCTTGGCAGCGGCAGCCTCCAGCAGCCAGAGAGACCTTGCAGCCAACTCAGGTATCAGTCAGGACTGAGAACAGCCTTGGAATCCCAGCAAAGGGGACTTGTCCCTCCTGGGGTGCTGTTTACAGAGCAAAGCTAACTTGCAGGAGTCAGGAGGAATTCTCATGTTAACTACCCTGGAATCAGGCTCAGTCCTTACCGCTTGAAACGGTGCCTCCAAGAACAACAGAAGCCCTGCCAGCAATTTTTAATGAACTTTCAATCAGGTCTCTTAACGTTGCTTTGGAATCCGAATACAACAGCACCCAGCACTTCGGAACCAGCGTTATGACACCAACATGAGCTTAGCCTCCTCTCTCCTCCCTCTCTCACAATAAAAGAGGAGTTGAGCTGTAATTTAGGCTGCCGTACACAAGCAGAACCTGTGGTTCTTTCTGGCTTTAACTCCCAGAACAGCGTGCACTGCCCAGAAACACACACAGCCTCTGGCTAAGATTCAGCCAGAATGGAAGAAACTACTAGTAGGGATCTACAGTCAAGTAGCAGAGTTCGGATCCTGAGAAATTTCTGAACTGTATCTGAACTTTCCTAAAATTCAAGGATACCGGGATCCAGTCTGCACCTCTGCTAAAAACCAAAGCAAAATGGACTAACGTAGTTTCAGAGTTTGGGTAAATAAAAGAAAACACTACGAGCAAGACTGAGCAAGTCTGTACATCCAAAAAGCATTTCAAAGTGTTGTCAAGAACACGTAACCCTTTTTCAGAGTGGAAAAAGATGGAAAGAAAGCAAGAAAAGTTGATACTTTTGTGAGAGGACAGCATCCTTTCCATCTGCAGTGAGAGATGCACCTCAAGGACATACACCTAACCACTCTGGTTCTGTCTTCATGTCTGACATTACTGCCCTGAAAGTTTGCTCAAAGAATTGTCAATGCAGTTGTTTATCTGTGATGGAATTATATTTAGAAATTCTTTGCTTAATAATTAAGCAGTTGCCAGACACAAAACGGACCTGACTCAGCATTTCAATTATCTTAATCCATAAATCTCTATGTTGTTATGCCTGATTTACACCAGCAAGAGTATTGCCAGCTTCATTATGAAATTAGCAGCAAGTGATTTACTTCAGTAGTGTATTTTATTTGGAACTGGTTAAAAAGTGACAGATCACTTTTTTAAGCATGAAAAAATCCCGTGTCAGCTGCTAATAACTCATGGTTATGCACACTCTTGATTATTAATGAGATGTAAAACCAAGGTCCTGACCACTTGTGGTTTTTACAGATCTCTCAAGAATTTTCCCTAGAGCTGAAGTGTTAGGTTTGGTATCGGAGCCAAATCCCTACTGGAATTCCTATCTAAATTCCCACTGTGTTTGGTCACTGAAAAATTATTCTTCATTTCTCTAAATGGCTATCACAAAAAGCTCCTCCCCTCCATTTAAACACGGACTGCCCTCAGTGCTCACACCCATAATGAATGTAATGAACCTAAGGGAACAGCTCATGGGAGCAAGAGCTGCTCTGGGAGAGATGATGACCGTGTTTGTTTCCCTGTTAGCCGGATGGCAGCGTTCATCCGTGCCACCTCTGAATGCACAAAAGTTCCTTCTTTCCTTAGGGACACCACAAAAAGGTAAGGACCCGAAGAGCGCTGATAGAAGAGGCATAGCACGATGCATCTAGCACATGAAAACACATTTGATGTAGGACTATCTATGCCAATAATGAACTTTAAAAATATCACAAACAGCTAAGAGAAACAAGACCAAATGCTGCGTTATTTCCATGTGTGATGCACAAATCCAGTGTTATTTTACCTGGGCCACAGAGGTGCTGGGAAGGATGATATTTGTTGTACCTTGAAAGGAAACATCTCTTCCTACAGACAGGTCACAGCCTAGTCCCTCCCATGCTCTCACAGGGCTTTAACACTCGTCAGGCCCACAAATGCTCTCCATTACACATGCAGTCACACACTTCAGGCTGTGACTGAATCTCTGTACAGAGCAGGAATGCAATCTGTGCAACGTCATTGAACCAGCTGCTGTTCTCAGCTGGAAGCAAAAGGCCCCAAAGAAATAATTCAGAGAGATTAATAAGCCTGGCAGACCTAGCCCGAGATATCTGACAGAGACAGAAGAATCATTTCAGCCTTCCGCAACTCCAGAAGTCATGTCTCTGATCCAAAAGACAAAAGCTCTGGTGTTCGCACTCAAGATCCAGCCTTCCTTCCATCAGTCTTAGAGGCAGTTTTCAGCTCCCGTCCTAGGCTGAACAGAGTCCTCTGCAAGGAACGGGACATTTCTTGTTTCCCACTGGAACATCTGCCTTGAGAAGAGCAGTTGCACATCACATGAGCTAACAGGCCCAGCTGGGGATGGAGAACCTCAGCACCTGCTTGGAATTACTTTCCTGAGAAAACTTTAAACATATTGAAAGTAAACTCATTAAATTTACCTCTAGAAAAAAAAAATAAAAAGCTTTTAAGATAGCAAGGAACTGGAACAGTTTAAGAGAACTGAACTCACCCTCAGCTTTCTTTTCCTCTCACATCATAAGCAACAGGCTTGGATTATTTACTTTCTAAGCAGCCTTAAACTAGAATGAGCCTCGAGATCATCAGTTTTCTGCCTGAAAACCATGGTCTTACCAGATTTCAAGACACCGGACTTCATTCCAAGGTACTACCTTACTGGGAGACAGCCAAGAAAAGACCAGATTGTAAAAGGAACCTGTACAGAGGGTTGAGAATTCTTCCCCTATGCTTTGGAGTGCCTCAGAGTGGTGCTTTCCAGAGGAAGTAATATTTCAAGGACCCTTTACCTACGTAGCGGGTAACGAAACTAAAAATATTACATCATTTCTTGCAGAAATTCCATTGAAATCCCATTGACCTCAAATCATCCCTGAAATTTCATTAGGACAGCTGAGTCAATAAGTTTTTTCCCCAAATTAAGATCATGCTGTTCTGACACTTAACTGAACCACCTCTACCAGCAGCTCACAGAACAGCTGAAGTTAGCAGGCACATCTACAGGCTGCCTTTTTGAGCTCCCAGGCTCCAAGCAGGTGAACCACAGCAGGTTATCTGGGACAAGGTGCAATCAGGTTTTGCACATCTCCAAGGTTGGAGACTCCACAGCCTCTCTGTGTGTTTTTTTTCCAGTGTTTGATCACCCTCATAATAAAATGCCTTCCCCCCCCCCCCCCCCATGTTTAAGTGGAATTTCCTTTTGCCTTTTTTCCATTGCCTTTTTTTTACCGAGCTCTGGCTCTATCTTTTTTATTCCCCCTACTTAGGTATATATGCATATTGATAAGATTCCTTTGAGCCTCCTCTTCCCCAGGCTGAATATCCCCAGCTCTCTGAGCCTCTCCTCATACAATGGATGCTCTAAACCTTTCACCATCTTCACGGCCCTTTGCTGCCATCACTTTAGCATGTCCAGGACCACAACTGGTACTCTAGATGTCTTCCCAGTGTTCAGGTTTCCCCTCGGAGGACATCCACCTTCCTTAATCTGCTGGCAATGCTCTTCCTAATGCAGCCCAGGAGGCTGTTGACTTTTTTTGCTGCTAATGCACGTTGCTGCTTCATGACCAACCTGTTGTCCACCAGGACCCCCAGGCACTTTTCTGAAAAGTTGCTTTCCAGCCAACTGGCCCCCAAGGCATACCGGTGTGTACTGCACTCCACAAGTGCAGAACTTTGCGCTTCCGTTCACTGAAATTCTTGAGAACCCTCCTGGCCCATCTCTCTGCGCTGTTGAGCTTCCTCTGGCTACTCTCACAACCATTTGGTCCATCAACCCCTCCTCCCAGCTTTGCACTTGCCAAGGGTGCAATCTTCCCTAGTATCCAGGTCATTAATGAAGGTGTCAAACAGCACTGGCCCCAGTATCAACCGCCAGGATACTTAAACCACTACTAACAGGCCTCGAGCCAGACTTCATGGCATTTGTCACAACCCTGTGAGCCATGCAGTTCAGCCAGTTTTCAGTCCACTTATCTAATCTGAACTCCATCAATTTGTCTATGAGAGTATTACAGGGCAGAGCACTGAAAACTGCATTGGCTGAAGGGTACAGTTGATTTCCCTGTATTCCACCCGATAAATGATATTCCAGATGGCCACTCCAGTTACCAGGGTTGCTCACGCATAGTCAGTATGTTACCTGGATGCCAAAAAAAGCAAATACTTACTAGCCTCCATCCCGCAATGCCTAGCCCAGCGCCATTAATATTAACAAGCCACAAGTGTGAAAATTGTCTAGACAGTTTTCAGTGCTACTGATAAAATCCCATGCCAGTTAGTTTAGATGGAAATTGGGCAGCTGGCTGTCCTCAGAGGACATTTAATGAGACAGAAGAGAACAATAGACCAAGCAAGAAAAAAACGACTTCGTCCTGAGCCTTACCTGAGCTAGCTCCATAGAGAGATTTAACTTCTGGAAACAAGAACCTAGCTACAGTCAGGTACAACTTGTCAATCCCTAAGAAGAGGAACCGTTGAGAATAAGGAAATGGATTTTTTCTCCATTTGAAAGCATCAGCACATGTACTGCCATTATTCAGCCTATCCACAAGGTAGCTGGGGCTTAAAAAAATTTTAACACGGTTTGGGCACACAACAGAGCACTGTGACCCTGCAAGCTATCACTTCAAAACCACACCAGATAGGAATCAAACAGCAACTCCTGATCAGGGTCAGCCTTATAACCCCACTGGACCATCTACTCCATCTACTACTGCTGAAGCACTGGTAATTTAATGCCTCATCTTCTTGCAACACAAGACCCACGCCTGGAAAAGGGAAGACAGGCCTGGTAGCTGCAGGTACCCCGCCACTCCCTGTCAAATTAAGAAGATACATTAGAAAAAAAAACTTCTGCATCCATCCCTCATGGTCTTAGTCCATCTGTGTCACAGGAAAACACTCATGTGCTTTGCAAGCACATCTCATTGACAGCGAAGATAAAACTGGAGAGTTTTTAAAAATACTTTTACTATTTCCCTTAGATGTATCAGGTTTATCAGAACTGAGATTTCTGTCTCCCTCTTTTAGGCAGAGGTTTCACCACAAGTCGTGTACTGTCACTGTTAAAGAGGAGCTTTCTCAGCTCTGATTTAAAAACAATACCCAAGATAAATCTGTTCCAAAATGTTCTGGTCAATTTGAAGGAAAACAAACCTACCTTTTTAACAGCATGAGTAAAAATCGCTGCTCTCATGTAATATTTCATTCCCTGCTCCTGCTTTGACAAATCTACCAGCTGGCCACAGAGTCTTCCAAGGTAAACACAGCCTTAATTTTTTACTGTACAAGGCCAAAAAAAATTCCATCTTTCCTGTTATGTAGTGCAGAGAAATGAAATAAGACACTGATGTTGTTCCACGTCCCTGCACAGGGCATCTTTTTACTAAGCAGAACTGCTCAGCAAGGCTCAGAGATCAGTCTGCCACAGACCTTTCAACTTCTCTTTAGCTTAGTAGGTTAGGCAAGGAAAGCTTTGCTGTTACTTTACTAATTTGCCACCCAATTAACAGGAAAGGAGACACTTCAGAAGAAAAAAAATTGCTACATTTGAAAACTGCAGAAAAATAAGGCAGTTCTCTATCCTGCTGTTGAATTTCACCGTCACTACAACTACCTGAAGAGCCCAATTGCCTCTTCAAAGTCTGTCAGTCACTGCTCACCATAAGGTAGGAATTTACTGGTGATTTACAAACCGCTAATTTCTGGCTAGTCATCTTTCACACCTGGAACTTTATTTATAAGGTCATTTAAGCTGTTTTCTGTCAACAGCCAGTTGTTCTGAACCCAAAATGAGGGGCTGGTCACTTTACCTTGACATTGACTAACACATGGGTTTAAGGCAGTACAGCGAAGGGAAGAGAAGAGGATCCTTTTTAAAAATTTTGAAAAGTAACCTGATAAATCCAAGGTTATTAACAGAGATTTAACTGAAGAATTAGTGATCCAATCGCATTACAGAATTAGACATTTTACCTAATGAATATTTATTCCTAGCTGCACCAAGACACCTCTACATGGTACAATTGTATCTCACTGCTGAATTCACACGGTAGAGCTGTAAGAAACTGTCTCAACCAGCAACGTGTGCAGTGGTTGGATAGAGCCTTCCAATAGAGAGGCAAAACCATGCTGATTTCTGAAGTTCTGTATTTTTAAAATTTAGCTTTTAAAGCTTTTGGTGATCCCAAGACCCGCTGTTTTCAATTTTGAGAGTCTAGTCCAGAGGCATACACACAAAGCTCACAGTTTGTTCAGCATGAATGACCCCAGAGACCAGCCTTAAAAATCCAGGTCCTGTTTGCCCTACAGCACTTAGTGAACGCAGACTGGGATGTCTGGCTGTGAACAGCAACTCTCATTTACCCCAGAAACAGCAGTGATTCTTTATTTGCATTTATAATGTATGTAAAAGAATCCCCTAGCTTGGGCAGGTGCTATATAGATTACAGCACGGACACCCACGACATTTAGAAGCATTGCTTAACTGGAGCCTGGGCTTCAACCTTAGAGAGATTCCAAGAAGAAAAGTTCGTGTTGCAAAATGTTGGAGCGCGTATCAAGCAGAGTTCACGAGCATTTACATCAACGATTTGGTTTGGTCCCATCCTTATTAAGCAGAATCTGCCTTCACTGAACTCTCCAGCTCCTCCAGCAGCCAAACCTTTGTCATGGATATTTTAAAGCAAAATATTTCAACACAGAAACTACAGCTTTCAAACACTGTCTGTTTTAATGAATGCCCACTAGCCTCTGAATGGGTGCCGCGTTTCTTCTAGCAGTAATGGATGTGTGACTGTATCAGAATAAACCAGGACCGGTTTCTGCTGGCTTTTGCAATCAGAAAATATTCTGATTGTGGTCCAATACATTTCACATCAAGAGAAATTAATTCCAAAACAGGCTGAAATGTAGTTGCTCCAGCTATCTATCTGGCACAAGGAGGACGAAGCAGTTCTAGAGAAAGTGAAAGAAAGTGATTGAATATAAGCACCTCAAGAATTTAGCATGTATACAACCTGTCCTGACGAAGCCCTGCAATAAACAAAAATAAGCTGCAGAAATGCTGCTTGCAGTCCCCTAATGATCATTTTAAGTGCAGCAGCCAGCTTTTTTATACGGAGGACTGTTTCCCAGACTTGCCCAACCTTAACCAATTACTCTCACAATAGCACTGAATAGGATATTTAGAATGTCAGCCCAATTGTTCTAACGTGCCCCCTCTGCCATGCCCCAATTTTTGACAGGTTGTTCCTCTATTGCTATAGTGACTGCCATCCCTAATGCATGTGATCAAAGTCATGTTTTAGAGGTCACCTCCATTTGAAACAAGGGACATTTTTGTGTGAGTGGGAGAGAGTGGGAAAGGGCCGTGTGATAGCGGACACTCCCTCCTTTCTCAGCGCTGTAGTCTCCCGTTTCATCCTGCTCCTACTCCCAGGACCTGCTTTTAATTTCCTGAACTCCTATGCAAATTTTGATCGTAAAAGATTCTGAGGTCTCTGACTAGAAATTGCATCTTTCAGCCTGGGGTGATTCCCTCAAACACATAGCTGCAAGGATCCTGCCCTTCAGAACTCACTCACTAAGCCTAGCAATTCGTCAGCTGCAGCCATTCATTTTTCATACACAGCCTTACACTTGTCATTTATGCACGATTAGCCCCATCCTGAATCCTTTCCTGAAACAGCCAAAATCGTCTTAAACAGATCATGTGAATAGACCAAATATTTTCTCGTCTGTAATTTTAAATCACCAATCTCTCTGGTGGAACGCATGGTGCAGAAGAAACTCAGATATGCCCAGGTGTTTGAATTGTTGGATTTGCCTAAGCCAGTTTTCATACAATGTTCCAGAGAGCAGATTTGTTTGCAAGAGATGTATTAATATTCCAGTACCGTTATTGTACTGAGATAGCCCTTTTTTTTTTTTTTTTTTTTTTTTTTTTTTTTAATGCTCATGCCTTCATACCAAATCAGCTACCAGGGGACTGGAACTTCAGTCATGCATATTCTAAAATTATCTTTATAAATTGTATTCCAGTCATTGCTTCAGTAAGCTAGGAAATAAATCATGCAAAGGCAAAAGAGAGAACTCTCTTTGAAAAATCAAAGATATTTTGGTGAGACTGCTTCAATCAATGAAAAAAGGAACCAGCATCACATTACTGCCAAAAAAGAGTTGCACCAAGCACTGACAACAGAAAAACACCTACCTTGGGATGCCCGTGCAGTTCTTCACTGTTTGACAGGGTAGCATTGAAGGGCTCTGTATACTGATTAGGTTCTTTCTTCATCTTTCTCTCTTTCTTTGCTGCCATAACTCTGAAGAGGCAAAACTGCTGACAAAGTAAAGTTGCCACAAATACCCAGGTGCACCCCTTCATTTTGAAGAGGGAGTGGCCAAGTCAAGGAGGGCACTCTCCAAGCTCAAAAACCTTCACCACCAATAATAGGAATAGACACAGACTTCTCTCTAAAAAATAAATAAATAAATAAAAAGGTTAGAACTATTGAAGATGATCCTCTGGTCTATGCAATGTCAAACGAGCTGCATGCATGGGTGTGCTGGTGGCTGGAGAGATCTCTATTCAAGCAGGACGCATTGAAATGGTACAGATAAACTTGTCTGAAAATCTGGATTCACTCGAAGAAAGAGGTAAATCCATTCAGCCTCTTGAAGCTTACGTAAATACAAGGGGCTCTGGAAAGTCCTGCCACCCACCTTGAAGTGTCATTCCCCCCACCCACCCACCCAATAAGTCTTCAGACTCGATTAAAATGCACTCAACTATGAAACCCAGAGAAGTCAAATTGCTCAGGGCAACAGTTGCTCAGGCCGGAGCTGACAACACAAACTCATTAGGGGGGAGTGTTAGGTTGTTCCTCTTCAACAGATTTCACTTTCTGTCATTTAAAGTGTTGTGCTCAGTTCAAAGCAGGCTCAAATACGGTCCATCCATCCTCCCTTGAAGGATACCTCCCTTTTCTCAGTGACAAGTCCTCATCCTTTCCTTTCAAGACGCTGCAAAACCGTAACCCAAGGTTGCTACAGCCACTGCTCTTCTGACGAGGCTGAAAGCATCACAGCTCAGCCTTCTAAGGAGAAAAGCAATTTTTCATATATCATAAAAGTTAAAACAGGGAGAAATAAAAAACTGTGGATGTACCTAGGTCCATTAGGAGCAGAAAAAGTTTTCCCAACACTAGTTTCTCTCCCTCTTTAGTTGGGTTTATCTTCACTTTTCTTTAATGAGACGATGAGCAGCAAGTCCCGATGTCGCAAACAGCTGTCAGGATGTAGAAACTTGTCTTTTCCATCCTCGTCTCCCCTCACACCAGGCAAGATTTCAGGTACCTCTTAGTGTAGATAACGCCTGATTTTTCTCGCTGCTCCTTTCCCCAGCTGAAAGCTGGCAAAACCCTCCTCAGCTTTTGCTTTACCTCAGCAAATAAGTACTTCTTTCCTGAACGAGTTTCCATCAACTTGAAGAAAGGGGAAAAAAAAAAAAGAAAAAAAAGGAGGAGGGATCACATTCTAATGAGCTGTCAAGCCTATTCTCTTCACATTCCTATTAGACTCACTGATAAGTGGAGCTGGCCTGTGTGCCAGGCAGATTTAAATCAATGCCCGTTCCCTCCTCCCTCCCCTCAGCCCTATTCTGTACCTCCCCTTCATTATCTCAGAGAAATCACCATTTTTCTGGGAAGTTTGTAAAACTGTACACGAGTGTGTGGTAGTGCTAAAAATATGTGGCTTGGAATATGCACTCAGCATCGCAACACACATCCATACATCAGACCTCTTGCTTTCTGCTCGGGTTAGCTGCTTCACACGTTTTCCCCCAGCTCTCATTAGAGGCTGGCTCAGTGGGGGCTTTCTGATTTATTTACTGGAGGGCGGGCTCATTATTAAAAAGAACAGAAAACCAAAGGATACAAATCTCCTACAAACATTGCGTAAGAGAGATGTTAAAGCATTTGGACAGTCTGCTAATCTTTGCCAGTTGCCTACCACCAGGAACAAATCTTCCAATTCTCTCTACAAAATGTATCTGAGCTTGTACCACAAAAAAGTCCAAGAACGATAAAAATTTGAAGTCCCTTACGCTGTTAAAGCGAGCCTGTTGCTTGCTGACTATCTCCTTACCATGTTTTCTGTAATCCAGGTAATGCCAGTACAGTATTTCATTGGACTTTAAAGGCAGGCAGGGTGGATCGAGAGCATCAACTCTGCTATCTCTGTTACCTGTTTCAGGGAAACTGAGGCACGAACAATCAGAGTACAAAATCAAGAACTCTTAAAAGTCAAGATTTTTTTAAAGCACCTTTTCAGGGAGAGAAATGGAGTTTGGGAAAGTGAGAGCAAAAAGGGAATTGCAGAGAAGCTAAATAGTTAACAGCATATCTCCCCTCCCCCAACCAGCTCACATTCCATTAAAACTACGTGGCAGACTTTATTTGTTAATAATATTTAACTTTCTTTGGCGCCTTCTCATACTTAAGCCTCTTTTTTCAGGTTAGTTGTAGACAAGCCATGAATTTGTAAAAGTGCACTTGATGACACATTAATAGGACAATCTGTCATATTGCAGCTAAACAGCCTGACAGATCCACACACCATGGCAAGAAATGACATTCAAGGCTGGAATGGGGTAATCGCTTTTTCGGTCTGCTGGTACAGGCTGCATCTGTCTGCCTGCAACATCCCCTTTCTCATCCCAAGAGCCAAATGCCAAGACTACATCCTCAGGTTTGGGGGAAGTGAATCCTAACATTATCAAGCACAAGGCAAAGTGGTCCACAGGGACAAATTAACTCACCAGTTCCTGCCTGTATAATTTTCTCCATTTAGGGCTGCAACAAGTGTCAGCACAGTTGTTACCTCTCCTCCAACCTTCACTACAGCTTTTGTATTATTTGTAGAAAATTGCACACCTTGCTGCTTGTTCTTTCATCTCGGCTGCAACAGTTCCAAAGCACCTGAGTCTTACCCATGCGTGAACACCTGGAACAGTATTCAAATCTGTTTGCAAAAAATAATAAATAAAATAGGCTGATGTTGCGCTTAATAGCGAACCAAAGATCTCAAACGGACTGAAAGTAGTTTCCTCTCTGACCCACTGCAACAATAGCTGGAATAGTTAAGAATGAAACAACACCAATTCTACATGAGGAAAGATTAGAAATAAGGAAAGTATTACAAGAAGCCACATGACGTCTGCATGCAACAACCCAAGTACAATTTGTAAACACCGTATGAACTGTGTGTAAAGCTGGAAAGGAAACTGAATAGTCAGGCAAGAAACTTGTGACTAGAGCTTTCAATCTCTACTTATGCAATTTGCCTTTTACTCAAAATAGTTCCACCTTCCCTAACTATGCTAAGAATAATATCCAAAAGGCAAAAGCTGGGATTTTCCCTGGACTGCCCATTGTAGATAAGAAACAATGCCTACGCCTTGGTGCAGAGATTTTTTTTTAAGGCAATGCAGTCGTAGGCACATTACCATTCATCGACACACACAACTGCTTGATAAGCAGATAAAGTCTAGAGTACTCCTATGATAGATCCCTTAGATATAAACTTGGCTTCCCAATGCTAACCTGTTATAAACTCAAGCTGTCGATTGGGGGTAATATACAGCAGCTGTTTGAACAAACCTAAATACAATGGCAGACAAAAGAGCAGTTTGGATTGAAAGACCAAGAGCTTATGGTCACTTCAGTTGCCTTCTGCAAAAATACTCGTGCTGAGCTGACTGGATGCTGTTTCAGTTCTTCATTTGGATCTTTCATGCCCACCCCACCAAGCACACTTGGTCTCAGCCATCCAGCTGCCTCTTACTCAAGACGAAGATGGAATTACTGCCCCATCTTGTGGCAAAGCCATGGAAATGACAAGTGGCTAGAAGACGAGTCAGCAGTACTCAACGTTTCTTGTGAGTTCTTCAGAGTGACCAACTGTGAAATAAAGTTGCTGGTGCAAGGCATTTTCCACACATAAAAGGATCCTAATAAACCCTAACAAATCGTGCTCACTTGTTGCCCAGAAAACATGCCCCACAAAAGTCTTTTTTGATAACATAAAACATGAGTGCTTTACTTTCAATAGCCTCCCTTCTGTGTGTGTCTGCCTGTGTGCAGGTGATCTTTCCACTGAAAACATGATTTTTCTACTTTAAAAAGAAAGAACTAGCTTCTGCGGGGCAACAATATAAAAAACAGTGGAACAACATTTCAAAGAGTAGCTCCTACACACCTCAGAGTAGCTTCTGAAAACAGGTACAGCATTTCAGTGACAGCTGTGTTGTATTATAGGCTAAATATCTATCTGCATAGGAACTGCACTACAAAACACAAGAGCAAAAAGACGTTGCTACTTGTAGGTCTTTTTGTACATGTTTTACTACAGATACAAGGGGTTCCAAAAACTAATGTGAGGAAAAGAATCTGGAGGTAGGGTAGAAGCAGTTTTACCACAGTCTCTACTTCCTATTCCGTATCTATCCAGTTAGATTCTTCAAATGATCCCTTTGCCAAAAACAGTCCCACAGAAACTTCACATTTTGTCATGAATGTTTATTATGAACAAACAACTTTACAATGCAGTCATTTCTACTCCTCAGTACATGCTTGAAGTGAGGTAATTTCTGTGACCTTGGAATCTTGAGGGGGGAAAAAAGTTAAGACTACACACAAATCCAGGATTTTTAGTCATGAGATCTTTAAAGGCTACCATTGAGATGTCTTACGATTCAAGTTGCAAAAAATCCCTATCGTCTGTGTAGAACAATCTTACAGAAATCTATGAAATTGCAGCATGAAAGTGAAGGGCCAGACATTTGTTCTGGTGTCATATACTGAGGGACAGCTTTTAGTTTCATTATATTAAGTAATGCACTGCTTCAGGGCATGATAACATTTTTGCATGGCAAAGAATGGTCTACTCCATCTACTGACTTTGGTAACAAAAAGATCAGATACCGCATACTATTATAAACGCTTTAAAAAAAAAACACAAAACATCATAAACTACACAAAAGGGAATAAATCTTCTGTTACCAAAGGCAAGGAGCAAGGACATGTATTGAAATCTTGTAAAGCCATAGGTGCAAGGGGTCAGTCAGCTACTGGGTGCCATTTGTTGAAAGCCAGGAACTGTCAAGTCTCTCTCTGAATCCAGGGTACTGAAGAGAAGCTGCATTTGGAAGGTAAGGTTTGGGTTTTATATAGTTGTTTTTAAATACAGCCAATTCTCATAAAAAATGCAGCATCTCCAGGGTTTGACCAAAGTTTTTGTTTCCAATTGTGGCACTTATTAAAGAGACCCACCTTCAGATGCTCAGGTGTAGTTTAAGGCCAACTTCTTGCCGCATAATAAGCTGTGTTGTAAGAAATCAACATCTCTCATTTTACTAGTTCTTTTACCTTGGCTAAGTACATTTCACAAAAGATGCAAAGACACCATGCCCGAGGTCTCCTTGCCTTTGTCTTCAGTTATGTGGACAAAAGACCTTCCATAAGATAAACATAGATAACCATTTATAAGCTTTTGTCTGTAGGCGACGTCAACGGTTAAAAAAAGGCATTGTGAGAACACAAACATGTTTGACTAATACTAAGATCTATGAGACAGAACAGCCTCAGCTAAAGGTCCGTATGCTTTGAGAAAAAAAAAATCACTCCAACAAGCCATCTTGAAAGTCCTATCACTACAGGAAAGACATGACATTCCCCCTTCCTTCACAGCACACCCCCAGACTGACAAAACATTATTGTTTCTACAGACACATACAATTGGTGCTTCTCTTTTAACAAGAGCTGATTAAGCACATACAAGAGGCAAATTAGTTATAAATAAGATTTGGTAAAACCACAAAATCAAAGATTTATAAATACATTTTAAAAATCAACCTTTTCCACATTCCATCCTCTCCTTCCCTTCCTTACCTCAGTAAGATCTGCTTTAAGATTTTTTTAGTATAAAGCTGTTCTGCTAGCTTTGATAATTCCTACCTATTGCAGAGAATTGGTCACATTTATCGATGCTCTAAGCTGCATGGCTCATGGGTTTACCATATGTTTTTGCTTACAGTTCAAGATACCAAGGAGAAGCAGAGAGAGAACAAGTCTGAAAGGGAAAATGAAAGTTTCAAAAATTCTTAAAATACATGAGGTAATATTTATTGGGCTCTTCACAATATCTAGAAGACTACATGGTTAGAGGCAGAGCTTTTTACCCTATCACCTTTGACAGTTCGTTGTACCATGAACAGTGAGTGCACTCTTCCCAGATGACTAGACATCGCTGCCAATTTTTAAAGGCACAGTATGTTTGCCTCTAATAAACCAAAGCACTTAGATAAAACTAAGCAGGAAAAAAAAAAGGCAAACTGAGTTGAAAAAGTAACTTCAGACTTTCAAACTACATTTGCAGCTTCAGTGTTTACGCACAACCCTGTATTCTCATGAACAAACATCAATATTGCAATCATCTGAAGGGGAACAGAGAGGAACTTGGATCTACAAGCCAAAAGCTTCTAGAAACTCAGATAAATTAGTAGGGTTTGGGCTTTGTGGGTTTTTTTGTTTGTTTTGCCTTTTTTTGGCCAATTTTCAAGTAAGCAAGCAGAACTAATGTGAAGGGTTTACTCCAGCTACTGACACTTCAGACTAATTCAGCTGGTGCTGAAGAAGCTCATTTGTTATTCAGACACATTTGACTTTGTAACTTCACAAGGGCTAGGTTTACTTCATTTACCCAGGAATTCCAGAGATTTTCTCAATACACAATCAGCTCTCCAATGGTCTGTGCATTTTTATTATTTTTTTCAACAGTGGCACCTTGTGATCAAAACAAAGTATTACAGTTTTAAAATCTCCCAGAATGGAAATCCCTAAGTGAACAAATACAAAACAGTACTGGATATCTGTATTCCCACTAAAGACTGATTCAAACACTTTTTCTGGCTATTCATTCCTAAAGTCTGACAACTGCACTTCTTGTAGCCCAAATAAAACCTTCAATTACATTGTGATAATTTAGACAACAAATTTAACACACATGGTGTTATTTTCCCACTCATCTAATCACTACTGACTAGATATGCAATGATGTCCGTTCTATTAAAAAAAAAAAAAAAGAAACCAGCCATCTTCTGGAGTCAATGTTCACATTAACCAAATCCTTACCAAGTCCATGTTTTCTCCACTTGACTCATTTTGCATCCTGTACAGACTCTTTGCTAACAAAACTAAAATGATATGCATCAAGTGTTAAATTTTAAAAATCGTTCAATGAAGTAAAAAGCCTTATTTGCTTAAGATTTTCAAATCTCAAATAACAGATGGAGAAGTGCTAGAAAAATCAAAGCACTAGAAATGTTAGTGTTTCATCAATAATGCTTTGACTTGACAACAGGATCTGTGAGCAGAACTTCTTTTAGTTTTCTGACTAAGTGAACGTACTCCATTTCCCAAACAGAACCCATGAGCCAACCAAGGTTTTACCTGCAACTTGGTAACACAAATGTTTATCCCAGTGTCAAAAGTCAGATGCCCAAAGAGTCCCACTCACTCTGCAACTACCTCTAATTTGGTCTTGGATTTCTTTTATTCTCCTCATTCTTGCGCTATGCTTCTCAGTACATACTTGACTGTGTAGGCAAAGGCTGCAAAACCAACTATAACAAACAAGTTCGCCAAAGCTCCACCTAAGAGTCCATGGTTACGATTAGCCTGCTGGAGGCCTGGATGATTGGCAGGTGCCAGCGGAACATGCCCGTTAAGAAGGGGTATTCCATTCTGACCATAGTGTGCTTCCCCGTCAGGGACAACATCTGGTAAAGGGAGGGATGGAGGTCTGTTGTTGAGCTCTTCTTGTGCTTTCTGTTTTTGTTTAATCTCCTGGAGGGGGAAAAAAAAAAAAAAAAGTCTGCAAGTTAAACTAGTGAAACTTTTGGGTGTTTTGAACAGATTTCAGAAGCCAAGTTCTTACATAACTTTAAGAAAAGGCTATGGCACATTTCCTTATATTGTAGATCTTTCAAGCTAAATTAACTGCATTACACTTGTACAGTCTCCTCAACTTCCTCCAAAATGACCTACTTCAGTAATTGACGCTAGCTATCATTTGTACAAGTTTATTTTTAGTCCACCTGTACATATGCTAGAAGCTTTTTTCAGAAAAGAGAAATTCTTGCATCAATAGTCTTGCATGTCCAGCTTATTTTGAACACAAGATACTCAAAAATTGAAGAAAAAAATCATAGAGGCTTAGTAAAATTAAGACTAGAAGTATTGTATGTTAACTATCTGCCTGTACTTGGAACAGCAGTTACCTATTAACATCACATTACAAAAAAACCAAAACGATCTTTCTGATGATTTAGGTTCTACCAAAACACAACCTCATGACTTCAGGTATCTCCAACAAAAACACATCTCTCCCCCACTTAAGAAAATGGGGGGAAAAGGGGTCTTTTACATCTTTTCCCTCCTTTTTACAACAGTATGTATTCTTTGTGCAGTAATCAAGACTTGCAGTTTGACAGAATTTGTACCCCACAATACAGTACGCCTGACATAACACATTTTAGACTCAGAATACCAAATGCCGGTGAGCATCAGCATTCTCGTAGTTTAATGCTGGACTCATGAAACAGCCTCTCACAGGACCTGTTCCCTTCATATGGTATCCAGAAAGTTAACTCTCAACGTCTCAACAGGAGGCTGAAAGAACTGAATTCCCTCACTAAGAAGTTACATGAAGGAATCATCTTAAGACAGGAGAGAACAAAGGAGCACCCTTCATTCTTAACAGGTAAGACCTTTTAAAACCAAGAACTATGAGTGGAAATAGTGAATCCAAAAGGTGTGAATGAAGTGCAGTACTTTTTCCTACACACTTCAGTTGTTACCTGTACCTGAAGATATAAACTGATCAATATACCCAGAGGGTTAGTGTTGTACAAGGAAGATACGCATCCTGGTAAGATGTCACTCATTCTCAGAAGTTAAGCAGGAAGAACGTAATGACCTCTGATCTTAAAGTTGTGTTAAAAAAAAATCTAGGACAATGATGGACCAAGTCCAGATATACAAAGGTTAGTCCTACCTCAATTCAACAGAGTACATAATTCTAAAATATTGGGAACACAACCGTATCTGCTGTGTCTGCAGCTCAGTCAAGGTTATGATACCAGTCCTAAATACATTTAATTCTCTACACAATGGATCTCTGTGCAATAGCAAAACGGTTCCATGTCAAGATTCAAGTTTTTAATTTTTACACGTTGTAAAAGTGCCTTTTAAAAGGTTTCCAAGGTTGACAAAAGTAGCCAGGGTCTTGGAAAAGTCCTACACAACTAGTTTACAGATCTACACAGAAGCTGAAAACTACAGAAAAACGAGTTACTGCAGGAATGAATTCCCTTACCTCCACCACTTCAGGGAAGAGCTCACAGAAGACTTTATCTTTTAAATTAAATGCTAAGCTTTGTGCAGCGAGTTGTCTTTTCTGTGGAGGAAACAAGAGTTATCAGCTGTACCATACAAGCAAAGTTAATACACTTTAATGCTGCATCTGGTTACTTCCCACAAGAATGGTGCAAACCGCTAGCCAACTAGTTTCTGACATTTACAACTTTATACCTGTCAGTATTATTCACTATAACAGACGTTTCTAAACTCAACCTGCATTCTCATGCCTTCACTTTACGGGATTAGTGTTCTGTACTGGTGTGCTTGTTTGGCAGATATTTCTAAGGGAAAATTTAAAGCATGCTTTTTAGCACAAAGGACTTCAATTTTTCTTCAAAACCCTCCCCGTCCTCACACTTTCTAAACCTGACTGCCCGCCACGTGTAGTAGACCACAATATATTTCTTTCATAGATATCAAGACATCAGCTATCGCTGTTGTGTTAACTTCAAGGTCACGTTCAACATTCCCTCAACTGGCAGAAGGTACATGACACAATCCGGAGCTTACTGTGAACTCTGAAGTCTCTATGCTGCCCAGTGTGGGGCCCTTCTCCACCATAAAACTAAGAAGGCCCGTCAAGATCGTTGAGACTGACCAAGCTGGATTCCATGTATCAGGGTGGAAATCAGTGATTGAAAGACATAACCTTCAAAAATATAAGACAGAATGTGTTTATTTTTGCCATTAAAATCATTACACGTTACACATATTGCTAAAATGGTGTTAATTGCTTAAGTGTTAGAAGAAAATCCTTACCTTGTATTACACTTAAACCTTCCGTTAGGTGTAATCATATAAATACTAGGAGGTTTAAAAGGAAATTCTCTGGGGAATATTAGTTTCCCATGATAATAGCCACCTGCATTACATAGAGAGATGAATTACTTATTTTGCATGAAGATGAAGTCCTAAGCTACTCAAACTGGGCCAAATACTGCCCTTTACCTTACTCCTTCACCCCCTCTCACTAGAGATCAAGTTTATTATCCTGTGCCTCTAGAACACGGGAATAATGATCCACACCTGCAGTAAATTTACTTTGGAGGCTATTCCCTGACATCCATATCACAATCAGTATTTTCTCTTTTCAGGTCCCTAATATGTTTAAGGAGTATCAGCCCAAGTGTATTTAGTACAATATAAATGCATCAGTTTCCCACAAACACAACTAACTGCAAATGAAGCCCCATGAAGAATCTGACTTTTAAAAGCGTTTTGCAAAAGGCTGCAGAAGACGCTGCGACTACAGCAAATTAATGTAGCTTTTTTGTTCCCCACTTTCTCTAGGAAAATTCATAGAGAATACAAGCCTCAGTTCAGTAAGAGCTGCTTATATGGCAGCAGATAAGTAAGTCATACTCAAAAAAATCCATTTTTGTGTTTTATTTCTTAGGATTTTTTAAAATTATTTTGACTGTCATGACATCTAACGCAACCTATCTGCTCCAAGACCTTAGCAATTACTTAACAGAAACTCATCTCCCTTCAATTTAACATAAACGTGGTTTTGCTATCATCCTCAACAACTGAAAAATGAACAGACAGTTGCACCCCCAACTCTTTTCAACAACCTATCATGCATGTCACAGACAGCTTTGAAACTGTATTTACAGTTTTAGAGCTATTAACTGTAGGTGTACTTTGCCCATTCGAAACAGCCATGCAATTACTCAAACATGCCGATCACAACGTAAACTACAGGCGTGTTTTCACTACGTGCTTTTACCTTCATAGGGAGTCATTTCAGGTCCCCGGACAACATAGTGCCTAAGACAAAAGGAAATCAAAGCAAGGTGAGAGCCATCGTACAATCAGCCATCCATTTCTCTAGAGAAATGAAGACCTGTATCATTTCAGCAAAACATTTTTCACGTGCCACCTCCCAAAACCAAGATTCCCATACAATCTGGAGGAGTAAGGGAGTCAGACTTGACGACCTGGAAAGTCTTGTTCTCTCCACAAGTGTGCGAACAGTTCATTCTAGTTCTTACCATTCAAGGATATTAGATGGGAGGGGTTCTGCACATATATAAGGCACTGGATCTTTCTTAATTCGAAGGTAGTCTTGTTTTAGTCTCTGTGTTGCTGTCGTTGGTGCTCTCTTATTACTGTTGTTGCTCATCTAGTTTTCAAAAAAAATATATAAACACAATCTTAACAGGCGTAGAGCTATTATGCTTCACTGAAGCTCCATATTTCCGGAAAATCTACAGAGTATTTTTAAATATAATTACCATAACTTTTAAGGAGCAGCTTAACCAACTAACGCACTCCCAGAAGACTCCATACATCATCCAAACTGGAAGATACGCCTTCCAGGAGACTGCTGCGTACGTGTATAAGCAGCAAACTGCTATCAAGAGAACAAGCTGTGCTACAGAATACACATGCACTGTTAATAACCATTTCTGCGCTTAGGCTGACCATGCGCTATTAAGATAATTTTTTTTAAAGGGCTCAGTCCTTCGGAGTAATTCATTGCCCAATTTAGTTTGAATATCTATTATGTAAATTTGCTCATGGTTTAAATTCGTTTTCTCTCTTTCTACCACATCCAGTTATTTAAAATAATAACAAACAAGAAAACTCCGTAATTGCATTAATGGCTTTGGGGTGAGGAATTTTAAGTTAAACCTGCTGCCTGCTGAGGATTCAGTTAAATTTACAGAAGGGAACTTCAGAGACAGATTATTCTCTTCCGGACAAAGACCTCATCCAAAATCAGACAAGTCGGTGTGAAGAATGGAAACTCCACGCTGCTTTCAAGACAAAGAAAGCATTACCCCTTACAGGGCATCTACAGAACACACAGCAATTAATAACTGCCATTTAGCTCACTTTCCCTCAGGAAAGTCTAACAAGTTACTTAGTTTTCCACGTGGAAATTCAGATGAAAATGAAAGAAAGATTTTACAAACAGCTTGTATAAAGAGATAAGACAATGCTCACGTGATAGCAGCATTTGACTCCAAAAGTATGTGAAATGCCTTTGGACCTTTCTATTCCTTCACTTCAAGCAGATAACCAAATACATTTCTTGAGAAGTGGTATTTAGGTCACCAGCAATAACTACACGTGGTCAAATATGCAGACCCTCCTCAAAATAACCCCGTTTAACCCATTTTTTGGTAAAATCACTGTACACCATTTAAGCACATGGCAGTTTTTCTTGAAAGAAGTTGCACATGCTTTTAAGTCACATATCTTTAAATCAAAATATTAATTCTTCTCTAAAGAAGTCATGTTTTAAAATAGGATTTCCTTCATGTTTTTTAATTCAAGGAAAAAAAATGTTCTGAAGCCTTGCAATAGAGCCCCTCACTACAGACTGCAAGAAAACACACTGAAACCTTCTAGCCTGACACAGAGTTATCGAGGTTTCGATACCCCTCGGGGACTTATCTAAAAGAATATTTATATTTAAAACGAGAAACTGAACAGGAACATTTACAGCAGCCAGAGATTTCCCCGAGGAAGAGGAGGAGGAGGAAGGGGACAAGCGGAGAACCCCCGGGCTGCCCTCAGCGTGCTTCCCACAGACCCCGCGGCCCAGCTCCGGGCCGGGCAGGGGGCGAGGGCCGGGGGCAGGGGGCGAGGGCCGGGGACAGTGACAGGACAGGGGGCGGCCGGGCCCCCTCAGGCCCTACTCACCTCTCCTCGCTACAGCAGCCCCCTCCAGCGCCCGGACGGCCCAGCGGCCAAGCGAGGGAGGCCGGGAGCGGCTGGGGGGCGGCGAGCAGGGCCGGGCAGGAGGGGCCGGGCAGGGCCGCGACCCCCGCGCCTCCCGCTGCGGCGCGACCGCGGCTCCCAGCCAAGATGGCGGCCCGGCGCAGTGCTGCCGGCCGCTTCCGGGAAGGAGCCGCCCTGCTTCCGGGGCGAAGGGGCGTCACGTCCGGGCGGCTGGCTGGCCTCAGCCCCCCCCCCAGCTCAGGGGGCGGCCCCGTCATGGCGGCTGTGGGGCTGCAGGCAGGGCGGTGCTGGGCTCTGCCTTGCCTTGTCGGTTCTCTCACGGCCCCTCCACAATCAAAAAAGCACCTATAAGCGGTCATGAAGGTTGACTGCAGGGAAAAGAAGTGTGGCAAAAGCACTGCAGTATATTTTGACATGGCCATTCAGCCCCCATAGCTTCACATGAAATTGTATTTGGGAGGAAACTCGGGGTTGCCTCGACGTTTATTCCCTGTTCTAGCTGTGTTGTGCCACACGTCTCCTGAATATTCTTTAAATTCTCAAAATGGATAAATGTGAACTCATTTCTTCCCTGTTAGTTCTGCATGTGTTATGCCACATGTCTCCCAAATCATAGAATCCTAGAATCATGAAGGTTGGAAAAGCCCTCCAAGACCATCTGGTCCAACCGTCCCCTTACCACCACTATCACTCCACTAAACTGTGTCCCTAAGTACCACATCCAACCTTTCCTTAAACACCCCCAGGGACAGTGACTCCACCACCTCCCTGAGCAACCCGTTCCAGTGCCTGACTACTCTTTAATATCTTTACTATTTGAATCTTCTTTAAATCCCTCAAATGTATAAGTGCCAACTCATTAGTGGCCAGTCAGTACACAGCCAATATTTCTGTTCCAAGATTCTACCAATGGCCCCATAAAAATAGAGCAAAACGTTTTATATCATACTTAAGCATGTTGCCTCAATAACGTTTAAGAAGAGCAAAAGAAATGATTCCCTTATAGTTAGGCCAAATGTGATAAAAACTGAATGGGTATTACCTCTTTGTTAATTTAGGATCACACATCCAGGTCATCTCCTGTGTAAACACAAAACTCTTGCTCCACTGTAGTGAATGCAGAGCTCTTCTGGGTCTTCAGCCCCTACTTAGCTCACTGTCCAGCACAACCACACACTGCCCTTCCCTTAGGGGATTCTGTCAGATTTGATGGTTAAAAAAATTAAACATTTTAACAGCAGCGATTTGAATCCAGCTCAAAACTGAGTTTCAGATATATGGAATTGGAATACTTGTAATTCCTATTGTATTTGTTCACGCACAAAAATCTCCATGCAAATAAAAATAACTCAAAAATAAGAAATAACCTATGAATCGTATCTCAATGTAGAGGGATTTTCTGCTCACTCCACTGCTTTTCTTTCAAGGCTTTTGAAATTTGATACTCAGATAATGTTTCTGAAAGAGAATTCATAGGCAAAACCCCATGATTGCAATAAAGGCCAGAATTTTTCCTTATGTTCCAGGAGATGCAGGCATCTTCCACATGGACAGTAACTGGAGTTTCCAGTTCTCTGTACTTGAGAATTTCTCATCTGTATCCAATAGAGGGCAGTGGTAGCCCACACTTTTTTTAAGCTCTTAGTTCTCTTTATTGCGCGAGTAGCATAGGCTGTTTTCTAGAGTTGCACTCTGCATATGGGTGTGTGGAGGTTAGTCAACAGCAAGAAGGAAAATACAAACAAATGGCTGTGATGTCAGTACTGATGGCTGAAAACCAAATTTGGAACCATCTATACATGTTAAACTTCACTTTGTTTCTACAGACTGTTTCTACTTGCAAAATATTATGTCCTCGTGAAATATCTCACTTGAGCATATCTGTCCTTGTTTAGTGGGAATACTTGGTTTTCATTTATTTTCTAAGCATTGAGACAGAGTTGTTGTGCCAAGCGACTGTCATATTAGACCCCAGAGACAGCTACAATCGTGCAGCAAACTGGAATGGTGTATGGACACACAGGGCCACACACAGAGATGTTGCAATTCTTATTATTTAAATGTCAAACATCAAGAACAAATATTTTTTCCACAAGTAGGAAGAGAGACCTTTGGAAGAAAAAAAAAAAAGCCAATCTGAAATCACGAAGGGAAAAACTAACCAAGGAAAAGTATTTTCTGTTTGCTGAGAGGAAACAAAATTTTAATTTCACAGTAGTTTCATTTGAACTGTATAGTATGTTCCGTGATTAGCTCATACTCCATCCACAATAAACAGATTTTTTTTAATACTCAAAGCATTCACATGTCCCACCTATGGCCTTGTCAAAACTTTCTGGGAGTCTTTTAGTTAAGTTTATCAGACTGTATCCTTTTCTTTGAACTTGATTTTGGTACCCTGAAACGCTTCATGAAAAAAACATCTTGCTTCAAATGAGGTAATATTTCATCTGCTTTGTTTTAATTTCTTACACTAGCTCGTTGTTATATCTAATCTGAGCTCACAGTTTACAAATGTGTGAAGGCTTTTGAAGAACAGAAGGAACTCTATTATAAACTATTAAAGATGAAAAACACTGTATAATTGCAAGGTATTATTAGAATACAGTATTAGCCTGAACACATTCAACCTAATAAATTCCCCATGGCAACTCATTCAGTATAATATGTACCTAGCTTTATACCTTCTGACCTGGAGATAATCACCTTCCCTCCTCCCCCCCCCCCCATCTGCCACACCATTTTCTCTTTTTTTAAGTTTTCACTAGAACTCCTACTAAGTCATTTAAGTCTAGAGATGTGAGAAACATGAACCTGAAGACAGTTAGAAAGGCCCCAGGATGCTGGGGGATTTGAAATGTGTTTATTTCTCTGTCATTCTCTCTAATGTTTCCCAGCCCAGAAGTATTTCATACATAAGTCTGTTGTCATTAACATTCCATTCATCTGCCTGGTATGTTATTCTCAACACTAATGATAGCATAGAATGAGACCTCTCTCTCAGAGTAGTTTCATTCTTTCTTCCCAGTTGTTTTCGAAAATGCAAATGAATCACATCCTAGAATTTCTGCAAAGCAGCTTTGGTGCACTGCTGTCATGTCTTGAAGGCATATTTTAAACCTGGGCTGGGAAAGTCAGGTTTAAAATACCGTTCCAAGATTTGGTTTTTAAATCAGTAAGCGCACCAAATAAGTATATACTGCTAAATTAACTTTGAAAGCGATGAAGTTGAGATTGTTGATAGAAAATACCATGTATTTGTATTTTTGTAGAAATACGCTATATTGTGAAGGTTGGAATCAAGCGAGATCGCATGGGCTCTTAAAGGACATGAAAATGTCTTCATATGTTTGTGATAGATTATCTCTTAATACCTACTGATGTCTTCAAGGGCCCAAGTCTAGATGGGTCAGAGGTGGGATGCGTCCAGCCAGGACTATTGGATTTGTAGTTCCTGGTGTTGTAGCAGCCAGGTATGGACTTTCAGAGACTGCTGCAACTTCAGAACAAATTGTTGTTCAAAATATGTTTTTAACTTGTTACCATCTGAATCTTCTGTCAGGGGTCTTTTCTTGTTAGTGTCAATTTGTAGATTAGATTAATGCTATTCCCACTTCCCCCATTGCCATGCATTGACATGGCAACTGATTGAAGTTTCTGAGAGAAAGAACAGACCTCTTGCATTAGTCTTTTAAAATATGGAGCTGTCTGATTTTCTCGCTGCAGAAAAGATTCCTTTTGTTGTAATCAGAAGAAAAGCATTGCAAATTTTCAGGTCAGATAGAAATAACAGGAGTCAGAATTCAGAGTACTGATCTTTGTTCTGTTCATGGGCGCCTTTGGGCATGCAGGCTCTCTAGGCTTCACTTTCTTGTCCTGTCTCACATGGGCAGAGCTATGTTTCCTCACAATAACGTGTGTGTGTGTGTGTGTGTGTGTATGATGGTGGATTTAGAACATTCCCCAGGAAAGTTACAAGGCTGAACAATTTTGAATTGCAGAATTTTGAGGAGCTGCTGTCTTCAGATGATTTCTGAGCAGTTCAATGAGTAATGAAAATAATTACCATACCACCACCACGCTCCCATATCACTTTATACCAATTTTCTGGAAATAGGTGTAAAAGAATCATCTCTAGTAGATGACATTAAACGTAGAATTCAAAGTGCACCCATAAAGCACTGATAAAGCACTTATTTAAAAGTACAAGTAAATGATGAATAAAGCAAACTCTTTTGTGTGAAAAAAGGAAACTTCTGACATTTCTCAATCTCATATAAACATGGAAATTCACAAAAAAAAAAAGAGACACCACACCTAGCTGAAATTGCCATCATCATCTTCTGCCATCAGCTTGGAGCAAATGCTAACAAAGCTCAGCCCAAACCACCATAGACACAATAATGAAGAATGACCATAGAGGATTCTAAAATGTCCTGTTCCTTTCCTTCTTCCAGATCTATTTCTTAAACCACTTTAAGTGCTCCTTTAATATCCACATATACAGTAGAAACTTTCTGCTTTACTAGCTAATCACGTTCCAGAAGAAGAAATACAGCTGTGGGAAGAAAGATTTCAATTCCAATGCTGTTTCATCACTGAGCTGTGTGACCTGAAGCAAATTGCTTCAGTTCTGGTTTTGATTCCTGTCGCCCTGCATCTTGCGTGGTCATTTGCACTAGAACATTAACCTTGTAGGACTGCAGAGATTAAGTCCTTTGCCTCATTTTCTCCTTCAAATGAAAGTACATTGTGCACTACTGCATGCTTGCAGACAAATGAGTACATCACGCAGTCAAATGAGTATTTGGAGGCTGACTTTGGTGGATGAAGAAATAATTTGAAAAAGAAAAGGCACCCAGAGGAACGTAGTGAGGGTTGATTAGTGTTCACATGTACTCAAATGCAATCTTGCCCGGTAAGTGTGACAACACTGTGGCTGCTGAGCCTCTCTCTGTTCAGATTGTCTACGAAGACAGAGAAGGCTTGGAACAACAGCCATGTCTCAATGCTGCTCTGAACTGAGGATGCTGATGAGACAAAAAGTCTAGTGTCCCAGAAAGATGTTTGCTATATCCATGGAGAAGCAGTTTCCCCAAGGCCTGTTACCAACAGATATATTGCAGTGGGGTCAGGAGAGGACCTAGCTGCATAACTCATATGTACTCAGTGGGCAGCTTTTTCCTTTAGATACCACAAGGGTTGACCATTGAACCCACTGCTGCTTCAGAAAACCAAGATAGGTCTCTCTGGTTGAGCAGGGAAAAAGCCAGGAGCCTTTACTTCTGTCCTGAACGCAAAGAACAACCACCCAGGCCCTTTACTGGTTTTGGCCTCTCTATAGCCCATGGAACTGAAAGATCAGTCAGTTATAATGTGCTTTTTTACCTTACACGTGCATGTAATGAGTTCCCTTACTTGTACGACAGTGACACCCCAGATCTATGCATTTCATTTGCTGTCTAAAGCCACTGCTGACACCATGTAAGCATTTTAGATCTACACAGGCAGAGTTTGCTAACCGTGGAGACCTTACTGCCTACCAGCACGAGATGCATTAAAGAAATCATTGCCCAGTGAATCACTGGAAGGGTGTGGTGGCCTCTCATACCTCCCAGGACAGGGGGCCTCAGGGAACAGAAGGTGCTGGGCAGACCCTGGCAGGTTGCTCCATAGCAAAGGGTAGGGCCAAGATTCAGAGCAAGCCAAAGTCACAGGGATCGGTGAAGAAGGCAGCTCAGGAGTGGTATGTCCAAGCAGGAGAGGTGTGGGATTGGGCAGAGAGGCAGGGAGCCTGGACAGACTGCAGAATAAGAGAAAAAATGGGGAAAAACACTCAAGAGCTTTAGAGAAAAGGGGATTGTGGCAACCTTGGTCTGAACGGGCTGCAAGAAAAAGGTCAGGCATGGAGCTGACCTTTTGCAAAGTCACAGGGAAGGAAAGAATAAATCTTTAGGGTGTTGTTAAGGAAGAAGCAGGACCTGAACAATCACCTCGAAGAGTTTATCCCATGAGTAACTGGGCCAGGAAGCCCCAGAGATATCTCCTCAGGGTGGGAGCACTACTTCTGAGCATGGCTATTGTCGGTTGGATCTCATTGCCAAGGATGAGGCAGAGTTGCAGGGGGCTCTGGAATTCTGGGGAACCCATTTTTCACTTATGCCAGGTGAAATCTATGCTCCAGACACTGTCATCTGAAGGGCCTCAGAATTTTGGGTTTGCACTGTTTAAGCACTAATAAATATTGCTGAACTGTACTTAATCTTGACTTTTTAAAAGTGTCTTTCTTCTTTCTTGGGTAATGCAAAAGTCAGTCTTTTTTTTTTTTTGGCTTTCACAAAATAAATTTGGAATTCTGAGCCCTGTTAAAGGCAGAGGATATTTGCTGTTCAATCTAAAGTGAGTCTTCATCACTCCATCAACTCCAACTGCAGTTGTAACTACCCGTGTACAGATGGGAACTATGATATTGAGAAACTAAATCACTATCCCAGGTCATATCTGTAACAAAGCACTAACCTATCATGTTTTGCACAATCTGAGCTTGCATTTAAACCAACAGATATCCTTCACCAAGGATCCATCAGGTCTTTCTTGTAAGAGTACAGGATGTTAATGCAAATGTCTTGGCCATACTCCGTTCAAGTAATTGCATTCTGCCTTCCTGAATTCCCCTCTAATTTCAAGTGCATATGAGATGCCTCACTTCCAGGTCTAAGCTATGACCAACGTAATTTGCATCAAAACATCTTGCTGCTGTCCCATCAAAATGTGGTTCCACTTCATTGATGGAAGAAATTATGTCTGTAGGGGTTTTTGGTTTGGCTTCCTCATTAACTGCTGCCAAGTTGACACTCTTAATCTTTGGTCCAAAGGCAATTTAGAGGTGTTTAGTGTTTATTTGTTTTTATTATTTTAGTTCTTTGTCCTCTGAGGGATCTTATTGCTTTAACTACCGTACTGGCATTTACTGAATGAAGTTGTCCTATTTATTTTAGCTACAGGTAATTCCTTGGTTAAAAATGGGTAACTTTCCTTCAGTGACTGTTTTGTCACTATAGTTAGTGCATTTTGCTTCATAGTATTACAGAAGTATAGTGTATTATCATCTGCTAGACTATCATTTTGTAGAATTGCCAGAATCTTTTGATTCCCTAGGAAACTGATCCCCATCATTTTCTTTTGACAGGGAACTGATAACTTGTCCATAAATAACTTCAACATGGATAATTATCTTGAGTTTCAGATAAGGGCTCTGATGGTTCCTGGGTATCACTAATTCATTATTGATCATGTGGCAATTGTTCTATTACTTTGAAGCTCCATTTTTCTTCTACAAAGAAAGGCTAAATTTATTTATCTGCCTTTAGTGGAAGCATGCATGCTTATTCATTTGGTGAGTGTCACCCATTTTGAGCTGTCTGGATTAAAGGTTCTGCATCAGCAAGTGCCAAATGTGAATCATAATCTTTGTTTTCCATAATAACTGCTGTTATGATAATGATCAACGTTGTTCATTTATAGGTCAGATGAATATTTCCAGGCATCATACATCTGTTGGGTTTTACTTCATTTTCTACAGACTAAATTTGAGAGGCAGCAGGCAATCAGATGGCCTTAGCTGACCCAAATAAAATAACAAGCAATTTAGCCTGAGCACCACTGTTGGAATCCCCGATAAACTTGCTGAACCCAGAGCTTTTTTTCCTTTTGATTTCCTCTCTCCTGCCTGGCTAAGGCCACGAGTGACCTCTTTCCTGATGACTGACATGGAATTATTTGTACTTAGAAAATAATTCTGGCATGTTTCTGAATCAGAATGTGGAAAGGTCAGTCCTCTTCCTTGTTTATTCCCCTGATAAGGGGTTCCATCACCAGGATTCTGTTCCCATTTACCTCCCTATCCTGCGCTTCCCAAATGGTAATTGGCACAGAGCTATCAGTGGCCATATGCGTGGCCTTTTAATGACATCACCTGTAGACACACAGACACACTACGACATACCAGTTTCTCCTTACTGTTCATCACTTTCACTCTGAGCCTTTCACTGCTTCCGCGTGCTCCTCTTTGGCATTTGACATTTGTATGATTACATTGCTCTTTGTATCCAAAGCACAGCATGCCTAGTATTAGAATTAGAATTATGTTATTAAGCTATTACCTTGCAAGATGGATGTATGCCTTCAAAAGCCATTATAATGGCTGTGGTTTCATTACTGCTGAACTTCCTTTAAAGTCAGGTAGCCTGTACAGATAACCATTCTTCAGAGATGGTTTGGAATTTCATAGCAAGTTTTTGTGTCTAAACATTTTTCCTTACTCATTTAAAATAGTAATTTACTCCTACAGGAAGAATTCTGGATGAGCTGCCAGTGTTTTTTTTTCCTCGTTAGACACATAACGAGCCTCATTGAATGTTTTGATTTGCTAAGTTTCTTCAGCAGATATGCCTCTGCCTTGACCTAGAGGAATTGCCTCCAGTGGAATTGGGCCTTTTAACGAGGAAGTGTCCCCTGCTTTGTACAGCTTGCTAAGCAGCACAGACCACCTGGTAAACGTGGTAAAGCCAATTCAGTGTAGATAAACAGCTCACTTATCGATGCAAGCTTTGGTAGATGCTGCAGCGTTGTAAGAAGACATCTCTGAAGAGGAGGGAAGCTCTTTGGAGCTGCTGATATTTGTATACTTAGGATTGTACTTGTATTTGTATACTTAGGATTGGTGCTTAGGATTTATGTCTGCCAGCATAGACTCAGGGCAACTTAAAAATAAGTATACGTAAGGCATTATCAGAAATAAGATAGCAAGGCAGCACAATTTCCTGTAGCACACAGGATAACAGAATGTCATCCCTTCTCACAGTCTACACTAAATATTCATGACAACGTGTTCTAGGGAGTCTTCCCTTGGGGAGTGCTCAGGGCATATTCTGAAGTCTGTGACAGATCAAAGTTAACCTGCCCTTGTTCATCATAACAGCAAAAAATACAATCTTACCCTCTTTGTAGTCCAATATTGTGTTTCATGTGTAACATATATATAGCGTATGATATTCTTGAACAAAGAACTGACCTAACTGCAGTAGCAAAGCAGGGCATAGGGAAGCAGGGAATATCTCGAACAGTGTTTCACAGGTAACTGCTGTTCTATCAAGTCGATGTTTAGACTATTGATGGAACAGAATATGAAGCTGATACTTGCTGCCAAAACCTGCTGGAAGACTCCAGTCAAAAGTGCCAGAGGTAATGAGAAGAATCAGGGTATTTTATCTTAAGACACTTTTCAAAATAAAGTAATAAAAAGGCATTACTTACATCGTTGGCCTCACTGTCAGTCCTTGTGTGATGAGTGAATGATTGTCTGTCAAAGGGGAGAGAGAATTTGAGGAAAAAATTATTACGTAAAGGAGATAAGCCCACATGATGTACATTCACTTCTGTTCTTGATCTGTAGATCTCTGTGCTACAAATGGGTCTAGAAGTGAAGATAATCTCTGGATCTCGATCTTTCTCACTGATGAAGTGAGAAGAAAGTGTATTAAGCAACGAGCACTGCACGGGGCTCATTCAATGAGGCTGGAAGCTAGAGGCCCAGAGATATGGGGTCTGATGCAGGGAGCACCCCTTGCACATTTTCAGAAGATATCTGCAGGACCACTAAATGCACAAAGATTTTGTTGGCCTTTTGTCTAATACAGAAGTAAAGATTCTCTTAAAACACTGGATGAGATCTAGGAATACATCTTTAAAAACATGTTTAAATACTTCAGCATGACTACTACCCATCCTGTTGCAATTAACAAGCAGTATCAAAGCAATAGTCATCCCTGTGCTTACATGGCAGCTTACATCACCAAAGCTTTATACAAACACCAATTAGCGCTCTAAACAATGCTGCCAAGTGTCATTACGTCTGTTTCAGAGGTGAGGCAACCGAAGAGGCAAAAAGATTTGCCCATGACTGCCCAGAGAAGAGAAAAGTTCAAGAGTTTAAGGCTTTCAAATCAGTATTTCTTTGTCATGCTGTGACAGACTCTGCCCTTGTCTGTGGGTGGAGTGACATCTTCATGGCCATTATTTTTTGCAGTCCTGGTAGTTAAAGAAATAAATAACTTCTTGTTGCATTTGTTTTATTATTATTATTATTTTCTAAAAACACGCTGGAGACTGGACAAAACACCCTTGGCAAGCAAGGAGCCTCCACGAGGACTTAATTTTTGAACAAATGGTTGTGAAGCATGTGGGGGCTTCTGCCTTTATGTGGGTTTTGTACAGAGCTGCTGGGGTAAACTCCATGCCAGTTTAGCTCATTTTGGTTACAAAAGACTCCTGGTCTGACTTTTGGGGGCTGTCTGTGGACTTCTCTGGAGGTTTTCTGTTAGCACTGACCAGACAGGTCAGACCAGGAGTATTTGGGCTGTTCAGGTGGACTGTTCGCTCTGCATTACTCACGGTTACGTACGGGCTGTGAGAGTCACGTGGCAGCATTTCTACTCCTTGATTGGCAGGTAAAGCTTTCCTGAGCATGAAAAAAATGAAAAACAAATGATTAATAGCAAATCTTCAGGCTTACCAGTTAAATACAGTGCTTTCCATATGAATAAGCACACCCTAAGCATGACAGCAAACAGAGCCAGGGCACACAGACATTCACAGCTCACCCCATCTTCTGCAAGTCTCAATGAATCAAAAATAAGTCATCTACATAACCTTTACATTAATCTAGCATTTTGTATTGCTTTTGACATCATTGTAAGGTTAGAAAATGATCTGGTTTTTAAAGCTGGGTCTTCTCTTCATCCATAATACCTCCTGGGGGCGTGCCTGAATTCAGAGGGTTGTTACTGAGCTTTTTAAAGTTTTCAGTGCCCGTAGCCTGCTTGTAAAAAGTTTGCACATTTGCCACTGGGGCACCAACTCTATGACATTGCAACAACTCTCAGGCACAGCCAGACCTGTTCTTTAGGAGGCTGAAGGAATCCCTTGGAGGCTGCTCCTGGAAAATACAGTATTTAACCCAAAAGCATCCATCTGCAGAGGCATGACAGCTGCCACAGCCACTTATGTAATAGCTAGTTTCAGTTACTGATTTGCTAATGACTGTTTTGCCCTTGCGCAGATTGTTCCAAGTTTCTTCATTCTCCTCCTTCCTAGCTGCCATACTGTGATGCCTCTTCTTCTTGTCGACATCTCTTCCAGCTCCCAGTAGAAAAGCCTGAATTTGCTGGATGGAATAACCCCCAGGGAACTGCTAACACATTGTATTGCAGCCTCTCTCCTCGGTACCAAGAGGAATAGGGACCGCTGGGGGAGATCTACATTCCCATTCCCAGAAGACAGGAGCCAGAGGTACCATCTGCCACTGTCTCCTGGAGCTTGGACAACTGCTCAGGGAGATTTGGCGTTCAGGTGTGATGGAGATATGGGGTCGGTGATTGCAAGGCGGCTGCATCTCTCATGTCCACAGAACAAGTTCTTACTGATGTCCTACAGCCTCTGCCGGTCCTAATTGCCTCAGCATTCCTGCAGATACTGTGTCTGAGCTGGAGGAGGATAAAAAGTCCACCGGCAAGCAGGATTTCACCAGCCTGTCAACCTTTGAAATGGCTGAGGGGTAGGCAGGTCCCAACAGGTGGAACAGCATCTCTGGAGGCCTGTGACTAAAGAACAAGGAGAGCAGAGAACAGGAAGGAAAAGAAAGAGCAGGTACTCTCCCAGAGGGATGACAGGAGCAGCTACAGACGTCTTACTCAGACAGGTGAGTGAGTGGAAATGAATGCTTGGTCATACTGGAAGCGAGCAGGATTTTGCTACTGAAGCTGCATTTTTGACTGTAAGCGCCTCTGGTGGAGGCTTAATGAAAAGCAGGGTTTACGTGGGGCCTTTTCATAACGAGGGGTGTAATTAGGGAACATTTAAATGGCTGGTGACTAGCAGAACACGCATGTGCTCGCTGCTCTGACTTCTGGGTTTTGTAGGGATGTTCCAGCTAGCTTTAGCCTTGCTAACTCAGGCACTGCTGGTGACAAAACCGGAGCACCGGGGAGCTCAGCACAGGTTAAGGAGCACTCACCTACTGCCTTGAGCAGGTTTGGCAGCCTCTGCAGCACTTGACGCTGCCTTGGCTGGATGCAAACCAGCACAGAAGGGAAGCTGAGGTACACCAATGCTATTCTGTTCCTGCAGGCAGAGCTCCCTGTGGTTTCGAGATATAGATCCCCTCAGCCACTGCTCAAAGCATCACACAGGTAAAACAATGAACGTTGGGGTTCTCTGAAGAGATTTTGGTGAACGGAGAGCTTCAAATGAAATGCCCGGAGGTGAGGAAGGCATCTGAAAAACAGGGTCAGTATGGGAACATTCGGGGCAGGATCAGGAGACATTAAGCAATATTCAAAAGCTCTCCAGGGCAGGGACTGCCATTGTTCTGCCTCTTGCGTAGGGCTGGACAAGCTGTCAGCACTCCCATATCTCTGAGCACTGCTCCTTTATCCAGGAGGGCAGCACAGAACAATTTTGTGTCCAGAAAGGAAGACAACATGCTTCTGACTAGGAAGAGCCAGGAGCAAATGCAGGAGGCAGAGCCTAGTGCATGCCAGCTCAAGCCCATACGTGGCGCAGCCAACCAAGAAAACAAGGAGGAAATGCTGGGAGTTTCCTTCTGCTAGAGTTGCCCACAGGAGTTTGTCCGCCTGTGAGTGGGAGGAGGAATAGACTGGCTCGTCCAGTGGCCATGAAGAAAGCCTTCTGAGGGAGTTTCCACAAAACAGGAGGAGGCAAGTCGCACTGATCCCAGAGTGGGGAAAGCCGGGTTGGTATGCTGTGTCTTCTGCAATGAGGGACAATGTGGGAAGATGGCTTGAGAGAGTACCTGGAGCAGTCCAGGATATCAAACACCACCCATGCAGGAACAAGTGACGTGAGTAAAGCCTGATTCTCTAAAAAAATCAAGTTGAACTTTAGACTTGCAAAGCCTGCTGGAGGCAGGAGGGTGCAGGATCTGCTCCGTCACCCTCCTGCTCCCGGAGGATGCGGGTGCCAGGGGCAGCTTCGCCCAGCTCAGGCCAAGGAGTGGGGCAGGGAAAGCGGTGGGAACCTCTGCAAGACACAGGCGAGTTCAGGAATAAGAACAGAAAGTAATGAAACACTTAAGCGTGAGAGAGCACAATAATATGAAACAAGAGCAGCAAGGGAGAAAGTTAATAACTGAAGGACAGTTTGTGCAGTTAGTGGACAGCAAATTACAGTGAAGTTTACAGCATGGTGTGGCAGCAAGGAAAGCTGCTAGGAGCCGGGGGGGTGGATGGATCATTTCAGTTTGCTGATTTGTTTTATGCCTCTCACCACAAGCAGCTTTCAGCCAACTGGGGAAGTCTCCATGACCACGCTGTTGGAGCGTCCTCTGGTTCCTATGGGAGGACAGCTCCAGATTGGCTTCTCTAAGCTTCAGGGTCACAGGAATGTACCTTGGGAGGTCAGGGGGTGTAATTTCCGTGGTTGGAAGCATTCATACCTGTGTGCTCAGACCTCACTGCAGCTCCTTGCTCTTATAAGTCCAGACGCTGTGGCACCTCTTGTTTTAGGCATTTAAAGTGAGGGTGGACAATGCTATTTGAGCTCTGGAGGGCCAGCCTGACACAGTAGGAAGGACTCAAGCTAGAGATCATCACTATACTTCTCTGTTTAATCTCTGGGACTTTTTTTTTTTAAACAACTCCGGCCTGTAACAGCAAGTCTAGTAAGGGGCAGTGCCCCCCCAAATGCTCTGCATGCTGGCTGCTAGCTGCACTGCTGATCTGCTTGTATCTAACATGGACAATAAGAGGGGTTTACTCTACAGAGAACAAAAATTCCACATGCACCAGCTATCAGGAAATATTCAAAACTGAAAAAGATACTGTCCAAGTGTAGATTTCCTCAAATGCCTAAGTCCATTCCACAAGGAACATCAATTCACTGAATATCTCCCCTGCCCATGTGAAATAGCTGCAGTCTCATCTCTCTGCCTGCAGGACATTCTTTGTACCTCTTGTGTTACTCCAAGCGGGTGCTGATACGGAGATATGCACGTATTCAAGGGCTCCTTCTGTGCGGTCTCATTTTCATTCCTCTTTCAGCAGTCTAAGAGATGGGTGCAGAAACAAGGGTTGGGAGCATGGAGTTGGGCAGTTGCTTTAACACCTTGAACAAAGCCCAACCTGGCAGGGGGGCACACAACACGTGTACTCCTTCCCTCTAACAGCATACAAGCACTGACAGATTTTCTGTCCCACTGAAAGTAACTACAGCATAGTATTTTTCTGCAGCAATAAAGGACTGTGTCACGAGTGTTATTTACAGAATCTATTTCTGGATTTTGGATAGAAACACCATCTTTGAACCAGCCCAAGAGTTTTCTTCCCTTCTCCCCACAGTTCAGGACATGGGATGACAAATGAGTGAGGGCAAACAGAAAGGGCCTCTTGCTCGAGGGACAGCCGTGTCTGCACATCCAGTTCTTCATTTCCTGCAGGAAAATCTCATGGCTGGCTCAGAAGGTACTGTTCCGATGTGCAGCCAGACAATCCCTACACCAAGGCCTGCAGCCATAATGAAGCAACAGAGTTTGCCTTGTGTGTTCATTGTGCAATAATTTCATTGTCAAGGATTTATTGTTGCCTTCTGCTATTACACAATATAAAATGAAGAGAGAAAGAAGGGTGGGGGACGAATAAATGAAGATGACAGAAGTAGGTTTTCAGTGTTCAGAGATTTTTAACGAGAATTTAACGGCTTCATCAATCAGTGACAAGTGGCTCTATTGTAGCTGTTGATTTAAGAGACAAATCGATTTTTTTAAATTTCAAGTTTGCTTTTTACACCCTAAAATACTGGCTTCAAAATTTAAAACATTTTCCAAATGGTTTTGTGAAATTTCTTTAGTACCAAAAAGGGTAAAAACATTAATAGCAGCTGTTGAATTCTTTTAGAACATTCTCTTAAAATTGAGATGAATGTTCTTAATGTTTTGGTTTTCTAAAATAGAACCCGGCACAAAACACTTGTTAAAAATGTAAAGCATTGGCTCAAAGGACCATAAAAGGATTTAAATTAATCAAAATCAGAAGAGTATTTTCTCAGTTTTTCCTGATCCTCATCTCCCTTTTTGAATTGAATTTCACAAGAAATTTCAATGATCTTTTATTTCGCAGCTAAAAGTATTTCACAATTTCCAATGTAACAGAAAACCCATTTACTAGGTGATTTTGAAAGGCAGGCAGAAGCTCTGCTGGTCAGATTTGGAGCTCTAAACATTATCTGTATCCAGAGAATTTGATATTTTATAACAAGCTCCTTGCAAAACCAATGCAGAGCCATCTTCCAGCTGGACAGATGTCAGTATTAATTATGCAAGTAAATCAAGGTGGGTTTTTTTTTTGTTTGTTTTAGCAGATTCAGAATACCAAATAATTTTGCATTACTTATGCTAAAGACTTGTAAAAGTCTTAACTAAGCAGTATTACAAAAGTGTTCTGGTTTAAATCAAGTATCATGGCTGATGCTCAGATTGAGTCCATTCAAGTCCCACCATCCAAAGAGATGAGTTTTTAACAAATATGGGAAAACCCACTACAGGTGAGCAATAGTTTTGGAGAAGCAGGAAGAAATCCAGTGCCACATGCGCCTTACACAGACCAAGTAGCCGATCATTTCGGATTACACCTAGGTATGTAATTCCTGAAGCACACATATAGAAACCCTAATGGCTTCAATTACTAGTGATCATGCAAGCCTCCGGAAACCATGGAAAGAAGGCAGAAAGCTAATTCCTTGATAGGGAAGCTCAGAGCAGGAAGAACCTTCCAGCTCCCATGACTACTCCACTAGATATTTATAGAAATTATGGCTAAAAAAACTGTTCTGGCCATTGAAGAAAAGGAACACCCCCATACCCCCCAGTCATACCAACCTTAACTCAAGTGTAACCTTAATGTTAACTTGTTTGTCCAGTTCATTCACTTCCTATTATTCCCTGGATCATGCTTTGAATAATTCCCATGATTTGTTTTTTAAGACCTGCCCCTTTTGATGTCATCAATTTGATCCATATAGGCTGGACAGCTCCAGCATATCTTCAGTTAGAAAAGGCAGCCAAAGCTTGGGACCGAGACTTGTCTGCTGTCCAGGAAAAAGCTGAAGGCCGAGCTTAGTGCCTACTCTAAAACAGAGTTCCTGCCAAGGTACAGTACAGATGTTTTTGAAATGTGGACTTCGTTGTTTTACTGTGTATTTCCATATAGATGTATGATTGATTTGTAGATGCAGATATATACAAGGTTAAATGTTTGACTACACGATGTGTGTAGGTGTTTAATGTGCTGAGCGTTACGTTGCTGTGATAACAGATGAACATACATCTGTCTGCCATTGCTTTCTCACTTCCACAGGCTCTATAACCTGCAGCCTCTCTCCAGGCACTTACCACAGACAAGACAGACAACCAACCGTTCACTGTTTTGTTAAGTCCTTGACTGCAATTGCTATGGTAAATGAATTAGTGGTAGGCTGGCCTGGGAAACCAGTGGAGAGGGGATGTTCTGTTGCCTGTACACGTGCGTTTTGAAAGACTCGCTCTGTTACTTTGCATTGCCATATACGTTTCCATTTTAGCTACTTTAAGAATGTTTTCAAATGGTATGAACTAGCTAGCCATAGCCTCAAGAGCCAACTCAGAATTTCTAGGAACTGGACTGCCTCTGTTAGCCACGGTTTGAAAACTTACAGATTTTTTTTAGATTCCAAATTATACATAGAAAAAGTGTTTGACAGATTGATCATTCACTTCTGGTAAATATTACCTTTATTTTTTTCTCATTAGAGCAAGGCTAGCTGTAGTAAGATTATTACAGTAACAAATTTCATTTTCCCATTTTCGTCTCAGTTTTCATTTCCATCTTAAACCACTGTAAATATTTGAGGGCTCATCCAATATATTTCTTAAAATACACTATAGACTTGTTTTCATTTATTTTTATCCAAATAAAATGAGAAAGAAAAGGTTGAATAAGATAAAGGTTGAATGCATAATTTAGCCTAAAAATTGAATCTAACAAAAAATGTGTAGCCATTAGTGGTTGCAAGACTACCATGGATTCATTTCTAATTTGCCACAGATAATCCTTTTGACCAAAGAAGTACCGAGATGGAAACCTTCAGCTCTAAGGCTGGCTGATAAAATTTGTAACCAGTGGCTCAAAACTATGGCTCTGCGTAGCCTACATGTCTACGAATAGCAGATCAACCATATCAGCACAATGCAAAAAAACAGTATTTCCTTGTAACAAAAGTGGAATTTCTCATCTCCCACTTCAGTTCTTTATAACGCATTCTTTTAATTGTTCATGGCTTTTATATATATATATATATATATATGTCACTTTGCTTGAGGTTTCTGTATTTGTTCAAAAGTGAATATTTTAAGAAAATTGAAAAATAATTTGTCATGATTAATTTTAACACATACAGCAGATGCATATGCCCTTGATTGAATTGTGTTATTATTGTTAAATGATATCTCAGAAAATACAAACATGGATCTGTCACGGTCTTTGGGGAAAATAACTGGTAATAAGCAGGGTTTCCTTGTCAGATAATACACTTGTGTGCTATTTGTCATAAAGCTGATCTGATGTACACCTTTCTGAAGTGCTATTCACTATTTCATGATTATTCCTAATCTTCTGACATGAAAAGTACACTGAAGAGACTGTCTTAACAGCTTATGTCTCCTTAAGATGGTATTTCATTTGAAGCATCCTAGTACGAGAACCTTTGACAAAAAAACATGTTTCGACAGAGACATGTAGTCTCCGCGGGCACTGAAGGCACTGAAGGTCAGGGCACCAGCGTTTATCAGCAGATCTGGGGTACCCTCACTGGCTCCTCAGGCTGAGACAACCCCAAACACTTCAGACCCTTCACTGAGACCTTGGGTCTTGAGTGTTTGTTTCATTACTGCAGAGCCCACTTTGAACAATGCTTTAGTTATTTGTGTGCTCGTTTCTTGACTTCAAACTGTTAGTGTACTTAACAGATTGTTATTTGGAGTTAAGGTTGGAGTGAAGTGTTGCAATCAGCAAAAACTTCTCTTAATAGCATAATAGGCAGGGTGATTCATAGAGTGCTGTCATGTTGGAAACTCACATATTACAGGACTTGATGTCATGTTCACTAAGTGGAAGTATGTCAACATAAATCCTATGTCCAAGCCGGTACTGAAACCTGGGAAGATTCCATCAGTCCATGCTGACTAAAGCACATGAGCATAAATAACATTCACTTTCATCAGCAGAAATTCTGAGATAATCTAGCGTAGCGTAACAGACTTTTTACTTACCATGAGGAAGCAGATGTGGATTTTGATTTCCAGTTATGCCACTCCTGGATGATGTGGAATTTCTGTTCTTCATTTTCACATCTGTAAATCAGAGATAAGGATAAGACCCCCTTTATAAAGAGATTTGTAGATTCTTGAAAGAAAGTATTTATGTAAGAGATAAGTGGCAAAATTTCTAATAGCGGTAATTAATGTTACTGTGGTC